>NC_073745.1:145928551-146276558 GCF_029784135.1 Toxorhynchites rutilus septentrionalis | reverse complement strand
CAGTTGACGACGATTGTAAGTTTCACTACGACTTTTCGTTTGAGCCACTCGGACTACGCTGTTCCGCTCACGAAAAGGTCTGAGCACATCACATACGGTAGTTTTGGCGATATTCAACAGTTTTACGATTGTTTTTGGTTGGTAAACGACTGGACAAAGCGTACCATCGGTACTTTGTGTACATGCAGGCATAAAGTTGATCCTACCTGTGGTCGTTTAGCTTCTTGTCCAGTAACTCCTATCCCTACCTCCTCGCGGTGCCGACTGGGGTACGACTAACCATAATGAAAATCGGGTAACCAACCCCGGTGGGATCTTAGTCGTATGCTAACAGGGAAGGGGGTCTATCTGAGCGTCTGCTCACTATGAAAGTGCGACTCAAAACAGGTTCTGTACAGAACACGAACACGGCTTTCCCCGAAAGCTGACAAGACTGATACAGGCTACGATGAACGGTGTGTGGTGCAGTGTGTAGTGGAAATTCGGATATACATAGTCAGCGGAAGTCGCGCCTACTATGGACTCCACAATTCCATAAGGTCCAACAACCGACCAGTGGTCCTCTATGGGCACGAAGCATGAACGATACTCGAAAATGAAACATACTTGTTCGACATTTTTGATGAGCGAAATTCACGCACTTTATGAATTCAAACACGACAAAGATTCGTTTTTTTTCTCGAGTTCAATTTTGTGCGAAAAAAACAGATGAAAAAACGGGTTTGAAATAACGAAATTTATAAATTTGTTAGATTTTATGAACAAAATACCGTGATTCTGTACTCTATTTCATCTGTGTGAGTAATTTTCGTGTCAAACCAGGTTGAGCCCAGTTAACGAATTTCGCTCGTTTTGTTTGCCATTTTTTTTTGTAAAATTCATCTGTTGTTAGGTATGTGCAGTTTTTTAAAAGAAAAGTACTTTGAGCTTAGCGAGTAGGAAATCGTTCAATGTGTTATGTCTGTCTGTGATATTAAACTATATTTTAATTTTATTAGAAACATTGTTGCCATTGAATGTCATATTAATGGAAACAAGATTGTCATTACTGAAGCTCTCGTTTCTCACCAGCCAGTTAACTGACCTCAGCTAACCTAATATCATTGTGGCAACTCTCTATGCGGCTTTGGAACTATGCCCAGCGCGCTATAAATTGTTAGACCACTGACATAGGCGCTAATGTATTTGACGAGGCACTACGTGACATTACAGCTAGCGTGACAATAATTGCAGTATTTTTCAACAAACAAATAACAAAACAGGTTACATGCTTCTAATTTTAATACTGAGTAAACATGAATAAAAAATATATAATCGGTTTTTTAAAAACCACGAGGTTTTTGGACGGTTCCTGATATCCTTCAGATTGTTCAATGTAACATCGATTATAAGAATTAAGGTTTGGTAATCCTTGAAGTGGCAGAGATAGGTGAAAGTCAAATCAACTAATTTGGCAATGGTATTTATTTTGTTTGTAAAGTGTAATAAACTGTAACGTTTACGTGGTTTTATAACATCGGATTAAAAAGTTTTTTCATAAACTAGAACGAATCGCAGCGTCCCAGAAACATCATTAAATAATGTTCATTAAGTAACCCAATTCATCCAAATTACAATCAAAATAAAATAAATGTGTTCCTATACTCATATTGATGATAAATATATCATACATTACTATTTATTTATTTAGTCAACAGGTAAAATATTCACCCCAATGACAAAAAATATACTAGCGCTATACACATTAATTAAGAACACTACGATAACTACACTTATTTTTGTAACGCGAAACATTGAAGTCAAACACATCGTAGCATCTGTTGAAGATTCGGCACATCCTTCGCATGGGCACGTTATGTCCGTAGTTGCTTCGTGAGGGACGAATATACAGGAAAATCTGTGAGCGTAAATTACGACGGCGGGAGTTATGTAAAGGCAACTTAACAGCGAAGTGCAGTCGATGTTTCCCTGAATCAGATCATAATCATTTGTTTTGAGAACATCAGCTCTGAATCCGCGATGCATTGGAGTAACCCTCATCAATTTTGATAACAGTTTATTTTTGACTATTAACTGGGCTATAGCCCAGTTAGTGACACGTGTTGTAAAGAGATTCGCCTTTAATTGGACAGACCGGTAATGTGACACAAATAATTGGACATTTTTGTAAACATCCTTTGTGCAAGTTTGTCGATTCTATCGTTCATTTCATTTACCGTTGAGATGGCTTTGTACAGCTTTGTGCCGCGAATTTCGTTGACCAAAACAGCAAAGAGAAGGCTATCGAAAAAACGAAGAAAATTCAGAAAATGTAAGTATAAGATTCTCAAGAAGGATAAGATGGATTGTATTCCTCCGTCTGAGAATATGTATCTCTCTAGATACCTGAGAGTCAAGTGCTTTAGCTAATTTCTATTTTCATTATATAAATGATGAGGGTGATTTCTTGATTGCTTAAACATTGAGTATATTCTGTTTTATAATTATTATGAATGGATTTATCGCCTAAACATATAAAATGATAATACTTTGCAATTGGAGGAATATAACGTGTTTCAAAATACGCAAGACACAATGCAATCCCTTCCCAACGTTGAAGAATTCTTAACTTATTTAACCTCCAGAATGGGTCCCAATATGTAAAAGTCGACACTGAGCGATCTTAATGATTACGAGTTGGAATAGCATTGCTGGACTGGATCATGTATGTCGGGAGATTAAGAAGAGTATAATTTCCCCTGTATGTAAGCGAGATATGCTTTCGACTTCATCGCATTATCAGGCACCTTAAGGGGTAGTGCTGTATGGACTACCAGGTAAAATATCGATCTCTATTCTGTATTTCAAACATCAAGTACTTCCAAGTATTAATCTAGATGTAACAATACAACAAAAATAAGTACCCGCCGTTTTCTCGTTAGCAGTTAATATCCAACTATATGTTATATTCACCGATGAAATCGATTCCATTCTGCTAACTGTGAACCCTTCTGATCACGAAGCGACCACCATGATGGAGACACATGGTTATGGGTGCTACCAATCGTGCACAATGGATACGATGTTACCAAATGGAACGGCAAACGGAACATACACTAAGGATGCCGGATGACCTATGTTGGATGGAGTTCCTGCAATTATCTTGGACGATTTGATCGAATTGTTTCGCAATATGAAGCACTCCGCACAAAACTCGGGACATATTGATATATTTCTACGAGCTTTTGATAGTTTCCAAGAATGATATCGGAGACGGGAAGCTTATTCTGGAATGTTAAATTTTCAAAAAGTATGTTCCGGTGAAGTTTTGGTTGTACCGTTCCGAATTATTTTCCGGCTAATCATTAGAAATTTTTAATTGTTTTCCCTTAGAGAATAGTGGGTTACCAAATTATATAATTCAATCTTTTTGTACACGTGTTACAACTAAAATAATAATGAAGCACTTGATTCCCTGTAGAATCAATTAAGAAAATTTAATATGTTATCGAATCAATCAATTTCTTGAATAGTGTGTTCAGTTTCTAACACACTGCATTGCAAGTCTTCCTAGAAATTCCATGTTCTATGTTGTGGTTCGCACTTACAGCATCTAAAAAAGTTCACAACCATGTTTCCATTCTTATTTTTGTGCAACAAAAAAACGAAGAATTTATTTCGCATCACATTCAAAATTACTTGGTAGAGCTTTTCCAGTTGACAGGGCGAGTAATGAAGCGATTTTATCCACACTGGTTGCAAGCGCAAGGAAGTCATTGTACGCCCCATGTCTTTCTGGTCGATGTAGTTGTGCTTTGAAAAACACTCTGAACCGTTTTTCGATGGGAATTCACTAACAATTCTTGGGAGAAAGATATTTACAAGCTACGCATGAAACACAACAATAAAATAATGTCAGAATGAAAATTTATGCAAGGGTAGGCCGGGATCCTATTTTCCGAATTTTAATTTTCAATCGAAGCAAGCATTTTGTTGATGCGACGATTTTGCTCACTGATGATTATAGTTACATGAGAGAAGCAGCTATTATCATCACCAGAAGCCGAAATGGAGCGAGGACCAATTACTTCGAGGATTCCCACACCATCAAAGATTCCCAAATGCTCTTGGGCCACTCAGGAGACTGGAGTTAGGGCGGAAAAACGTCGTTCTTCAAATAAGGTAAGGAAAATCGTTTCAGAGAGAGGAAATGCAAGCAATCAAAAAACGGAAGAAAAGCATCAAGTGTGGTATTTCAACTATAATGATCCGAGCGCAGAGTGGATCGAGGACGTAACACCGCCACAACTGGTTCCCAGGGACACCCAGGTATGGTTTGGGAATTGGATTGATCCAACCGAAGAGTGGATTGAGGATATAACTCCGCCACAGCTTGTTCCTAGTGAGACACATCTAGAGGATGACAACGAAGATGTGTTCGACTGGGAACCAAGCAATATGTCAGAGATCGACTATGCAGTTTTTAAGAAGTTAAAAGCTGAGAGAGATCTCTGCAAAATGAAGGCAGAGAATAAAAAACTACAGCAGGAGAATCAGCTATTGAAGGCAAAAAAAGGCGTAAGCCTAATAAATCGATTCTGCTTCCGGTTCCTACTGTTCATGGTGGGCGAAGTAGCGGAATCGGTTATCAGCTCATTTTAAATTAATTATATGAACTAAATGTGGGGGTGAATGTTTGTTGTGTTGAGTTGTATTGTGTGTATTATTTTTGATTTTCTTCTTGTTGCGAGTTGTTGTTTTGTTTTGTGTTGTTTTTGTTATACAATTCCATGGTGCAGATTCTACTTTAGCTATTGTTATGAGTTTAGTTGATTTTTTGGGATATTCAATTGTTCGTTTTTTGTTCCTCTTTAATATTTAGATGTTACCATTTTTATTGTTATGATATTTGTATACTATTGGGTGTTTCGTTGCAATTTTTGTTGTTGAGATTAATGTTAATGTTTTATTTTATGTCATGTTTTCAGTTGCCTGTTATGGATTTCTTATTTAGTTTAGATCGTTAATCTCGTATCATTTAATTAGTGGACTTTTTCGTTTAATATTTAGCTAATGTTTTTTTTTCTTACATGAAATGTTCTGAGGTACCGTTCAAGCAAGTTGAAGACTGCGAACCAGCGAATCCTGAGGAGAGTAGGATCAAGCAACACAAGTGATATTCGATGTAAGTATTCACCTCATGTATACTATTTGCATTTTTTTAATAGAATTTATCTTTATAGATGGAAGATCACACCGAGGGATGCATTTACTTGGACAAACTTGGATGTTATTTAAAATCTTTAACAATGTATTCTTTGCTGCTTATATACATGTAGAATAAAACAAATTTAGCTTATTTCAAATAAAAAAAATTTAAAATATACGTGGACGGTGTTTTTCTTTAAACATGGACAGTACAATCCAATTATCCCGTAAAGTGAAGTTTTTTCCTGAATTCGCTGAGTAGGAGTAAGACACATCGTGTTCCCATGGTCGAGAGGTTAACGT
This sequence comes from Toxorhynchites rutilus septentrionalis, assembly GCF_029784135.1. NCBI lineage: Eukaryota > Metazoa > Arthropoda > Insecta > Diptera > Culicidae > Toxorhynchites > Toxorhynchites rutilus. Next base: position 146,271,068 of record NC_073745.1, on the reverse strand, counting down.
GAAATATATTCTGCCGGAGGTTCGTGTTCGATTCCCGTTCATTAATGAAATTTCATCCGATTTGCTGTGGTCACACGTATTCTAGAGCTCGCCACTCAGAACACATTCAAGGTGTGTTATTTGGCATAAGAAATCCTCACTAAGTATTACTAAAATGTAGGCAAGTAGTACTTCGTTGAGACGGTAAAAGTTCCTCTGGGAACCATACCATTCAAGAAAAGGTGTACCACAAATTTATTGATTTTTTGAGTAAAACATTTTTCTATCGTCCCTCAGTGTAGAGGGTGAGAAATACAGAGGAGGGAGTAGAGTGTAAAGAGTAAAGAGTAGAAAGTAGGAAGTGAAGAGTAGAGAGTAAAGAATAGATAGTATGAAGTAGAGAGTAGAAAGCTAGGAACATTTCCTAATGTTGTCCGGGATGCATTCCTAGCAGACATGCTCTAAAATCTCCGAGCGTGAGTTTTGGAATTCAGACTATGTTTCATCGTTCTGTTTAGTTGGTTGTTTGCTCGATACGAACAAAAACCTGCTCGCAGACGGATTCTTCGAACAGTACTACGAGCGGTACCGGCATCAGGGTTTGCTTTGATACTTCTCAACGCTTTCCAATCCAGTTGACGACGATTGTAAGTTTCACTACGACTTTTCGTTTGAGCCACTCGGAATACGCTGTTCCGCTCACGAAATGGTCTGAGCACATCACATACGGTAGTTTTGGCGATATTCAACAGTTTTACGATTGTTTTTGGTTGGTAAACGACTGGACAAAGCGTACCATCGGTACTTTGTGTACATGCAGGCATAAAGTTGATCCTACCTGTGGTCGTTTAGCTTCTTGTCCAGTAACTCCTATCCCTACCTCCTCGCGGTGCCGACTGGGGTACGACTAACCATAATGAAAATCGGGTAACCAACCCCGGTGGGATCTTAGTCGTATGCTAACAGGGAAGGGGGTCTATCTGAGCGTCTGCTCACTATGAAAGTGCGACTCAAAACAGGTTTTGTACAGAACACGAACACGGCTTTCCCCGAAAGCTGACAAGACTGATACAGGCTACGATGAACGGTGTGCGGTGCAGTGTGTAGTGGAAATTCGGATATACATAGTCAGCGGAAGTCGCGCCTACTATGGACTCCACAATTCCATAAGGTCCAACAACCGACCAGTGGTCCTCTATGGGCACGAAGCATGAACGATACTCGAAAATGAAACATACTTGTTCGACATTTTTGATGAGCGAAATTCACGCACTTTATGAATTCAAACACGACAAAGATTCGTTTTTTTTTCTCGAGTTCAATTTTGTGCGAAAAAAACAGATGAAAAAACGGGTTTGAAATAACGAAATTTATAAATTTGTTAGATTTTATGAACAAAATACCGTGATTCTGTACTCTATTTCATCTGTGTGAGTAATTTTCGTGTCAAACCAGGTTGAGCCCAGTTAACGAATTTCGCTCGTTTTGTTTGCCTTTTTTTTTGTTGTAAAATTCATCTGTTGTTAGGTATGTGCAGTTTTTTAAAAGAAAAGTACTTTGAGCTTAGCGAGTAGGAAATCGTTCAATGTGTTATGTCTGTCTGTGATATTAAACTATATTTTAATTTTATTAGAAACATTGTTGCCATTGAATGTCATATTAATGCAAACAAGATTGTCATTACTGAAGCTCTCGTTTCTCACCAGCCAGTTAACTGACCTCAGCTAACCTAATATCATTGTGGCAACTCTCTATGCGGCTTTGGAACTATGCCCAGCGCGCTATGAATTGTTAGACCACTGACATAGGCGCTAATGTATTTGACGAGGCACTACGTGACATTACAGCTAGCGTGACAATAATTGCAGTATTTTTCAACAAACAAATAACAAAACAGGTTACATGCTTCTAATTTTAATACTGAGTAAACATGAATAAAAAATATATAATCGGTTTTTTAAAAACCACGAGGTTTTTGGACGGTTCCTGATATCCTTCAGATTGTTCAATGTAACATCGATTATAAGAATTAAGGTTTGGTAATCCTTGAAGTGGCAGAGATAGGTGAAAGTCAAATCAACTAATTTGGCAATGGTATTTATTTTGTTTGTAAAGTGTAATAAACTGTAACGTTTACGTGGTTTTATAACATCGGATTAAAGAGTTTTTTCATAAACTAGAACGAATCGCAGCGTCCCAGAAACATCATTAAATAATGACCACAGCAAAGAGAAGGCTATCGAAAAAACGAAGAAAATTCAGAAAATGTAAGTATAAGATTCTCAAGAAGGATAAGATGGATTGTATTCCTCCGTCTGAGAATATGTATCTCTCTAGATACCTGAGAGTCAAGTGCTTTAGCTAATTTCTATTTTCATTATATAAATGATGAGGGTGATTTCTTGATTGCTTAAACATTGAGTATATTCTGTTTTATAATTATTATGAATGGATCTATCGCCTAAACATATAAAATGATAATACTTTGCAATTGGAGGAATATAACGTGTTTCAAAATACGCAAGACACAATGCAATCCCTTCCCAACGTTGAAGAATTCTTAACTTATTTAACCTCCAGAATGGGTCCCAATATGTAAAAGTCGACACTGAGCGATCTTAATGATTACGAGTTGGAATAGCATTGCTGGACTGGATCATGTATGTCGGGAGATTAAGAAGAGTATAATTTCCCCTGTATGAAAGCGAGATATGCTTTCGACTTCATCGCATTATCAGGCACCTTAAGGGGTAGTGCTGTATGGACTACCAGGTAAAATATCGATCTCTATTCTGTATTTCAAACATCAAGTACTTTCAAGTATTAATCTAGATGTAACAATACAACAAAAATAAGTACCCGCCGTTTTCTCGTTAGCAGTTAATATCCAACTATGTGTTATATTCACCGATGAAATCGATTCCATTCTGCTAACTGTGAACCTTTCTGATCACGAAGCGACCACCATGATGGAGACACATGGTTATGGGTGCTACCAATCGTGCACAATGGATACGATGTTACCAAATGGAACGGCAAACGGAACATACACTAAGGATACCGGATGACCTATGTTGGATGGAGTTCCTGCAATTATCTTGGACGATTTGATCAAATTGTTTCGCAATATGAAGCACTCCGCACAAAACTCGGGACATATTGATATATTTCTACGAGCTTTTGATAGTTTCCAAGAATGATATCGGAGACGGGAAGCTTATTCAGGAATATTAAATTTTCAAAAAGTATGTTCCGGTGAAGTTTTGGTTGTACCGTTCCGAATTATTTTCCGGCTAATCATTAGAAATTTTTAATTCTGTTTTCCCTTAGAGAATAGTGGGTTACCAAATTATATAATTCAATCTTTTTGTACACGTGTTACAACTAAAATAATAATGAAGCACTTGATTCCCTGTAGAATCAATTAAGAAAATTTAATATGTTATCGAATCAATCAATTTCTTGAATAGTGTTCAGTTTCTAACACGCTGCATTGCAAGTCTTCCTAGAAATTCCATGTTCTATGTTGTGGTTCGCACTTACAGCATCTAAAAAAGTTCACAACCATGTTTCCATTCTTATTTTTGTGCAACAAAAAAACGAAGAATTTATTTCGCATCACATTCAAAATTACTTGGTAGAGCTTTTCCAGTTGACAGGGCGAGTAATGAAGCGATTTTATCCACACTGGTTGCAAGCGCAAGGAAGTCATTGTACGCCCCATGTCTTTCTGGTCGATGTAGTTCTGCTTTGAAAAACACTCTGAACCGTTTTTCGATGGGAATTCACTAACAATTCTTGGGAGAAAGATATTTATTATTTCATGCGTAGCTTGAAACACAACAATAAAATAATGTCAGAATGAAAATTGATGCAAGGGTAGGCCGGGATCCTATTTTCCGTATTTTAATTTTCAATCGAAGCAAGCATTTTGTTGATGCGACGATTTTGCTCACTGATGATTATAGTTACATGAGAGAAGCAGCTATTATCATCACCAGAAGCCGAAATGGAGCGAGGACCAATTACTTCGAGGATTCCCACACCATCAAAGATTCCCAAATGCTCTTGGGCCACTCAGGAGACTGGAGTTAGGGCGGAAAAACGTCGTTCTTCAAATAAGGTAAGGAAAATCGTTTCAGAGAGAGGAAATGCAAGCAATCAAAAAACGGAAGAAAAGCATCAAGTGTGGTATTTCAACTACAATGATCCGAGCGCAGAGTGGATCGAGGACGTAACGCCGCCACAACTGGTTCCCAGGGACACCCAGGTATGGTTTGGGAATTGGATTGATCCAACCGAAGAGTGGATTGAGGATATAACTCCGCCACAGCTTGTTCCTAGTGAGACACATCTAGAGGATGACAACGAAGATGTGTTCGACTGGGAACCAAGCAATATGTCAGAGATCGACTATGCAGTTTTTAAGAAGTTAAAAGCTGAGAGAGATCTCTGCAAAATGAAGGCAGAGAACAAAAAACTACAGCAGGAGAATCAGCTATTGAAGGCAAAAAAAGGCGTAAGCCTAATAAATCGATTCTGCTTCCGGTTCCTACTGTTCATGGTGGGCGAAGTAACGGAATCGGTTATCAGCTCATTTTAAATTAATTATATGAACTAAATGTGGGGGTGAATGTTTGTTGTGTTGAGTTGTATTGTGTGTATTATTTTTGATTTTCTTCTTGTTGCGAGTTGTTGTTTTGTTTTGTGCTGTTTTTGTTATACAATTCCATGGTGCAGATTCTACTTTAGCTATTGTTATGAGTTTAGTTGATTTTTTGGGATATTCAATTGTTCGTTTTTTGTTCCTCTTTAATATTTAGATGTTACCATTTTTATTGTTATGATATTTGTATACTATTGGGTGTTTCGTTGCAATTTTTGTTGTTGAGATTAATGTTTTATTTTATGTCATGTTTTCAGTTGCCTGTTATGGATTTCTTATTTAGTTTAGATCGTTAATCTCGTATCATTTAATTAGTGGACTTTTTCGTTTAATATTTAGCTAATGTTTTTTTTTTCTTACATGAAATGTTCTGAGGTACCGTTCAAGCAAGTTGAAAACTGCGAACCAGCGAATCCTGAGGAGAGTAGGATCAAGCAACACAAGTGATATTCGATGTAAGTATTCACCTCATGTATACTATTTGCATTTTTTTAATAGAATTTATCTTTATAGATGGAAGACCACACCGAGGGATGCATTTACTTGGACAAACTTGGATGTTATTTAAAATCTTTAACAATGTATTCTTTGCTGCTTATATACATGTAGAATAAAACAAATTTAGCTTATTTCAAATAAAAAAAATTTAAAATATACGTGGACGGTGTTTTTCTTTAAACATGGACAGTACAATCCAATTATCCCGTAAAGTGAAGTTTTTTCCTGAATTCGCTGAGTAGGAGTAAGACACATCGTGTTCCCATGGTCGAGAGGTTAACGTGAAATATATTCTGCCGGAGGTTCGTGTTCGATTCCCGTTCATTAATGAAATTTCATCCGATTTGCTGTGGTCACACGTATTCTAGAGCTCGCCACTCAGAACACATTCAAGGTGTGTTATTTGGCATAAGAAATCCTCACTAAGTATTACTAAAATGTAGGCAAGTAGTACTTCGTTGAGACGGTAAAAGTTCCTCTGGGAACCATACCATTCAAGAAAAGGTGTACCACAAATTTATTGATTTTTTGAGTAAAACATTTTGCTATCGTCCCTCAGTGTAGAGGGTGAGAAATACAGAAGAGGGAGTAGAGTGTAAAGAGTAAAGAGTAGAAAGTAGGAAGTGAAGAGTAGAGAGTAAAGAATAGATAGTATGAAGTAGAGAGTAGAAAGCTAGGAACATTTCCTAATGTTGTCCGGGATGCATTCCTAGCAGACATGCTCTAAAATCTCCGAGCGTGAGTTTTGGAATTCAGACTATGTTTCATCGTTCTGTTTAGTTGGTTGTTTGCTCGATACGAACAAAAACCTGCTCGCAGACGGATTCTTCGAACAGTACTACGAGCGGTACCGGCATCAGGGTTTGCTTTGATACTTCTCAACGCTTTCCAATCCAGTTGACGACGATTGTAAGTTTCACTACGACTTTTCGTTTGAGCCACTCGGACTACGCTGTTCCGCTCACGAAAAGGTCTGAGCACATCACATACGGTAGTTTTGGCGATATTCAACAGTTTTACGATTGTTTTTGGTTGGTAAACGACTGGACAAAGCGTACCATCGGTACTTTGTGTACATGCAGGCATAAAGTTGATCCTACCTGTGGTCGTTTAGCTTGTTGTCCAGTAACTCCTATCCCTACCTCCTCGCGGTGCCGACTGGGGTACGACTAACCATAATGAAAATCGGGTAACCAACCCCGGTGGGATCTTAGTCGTATGCTAACAGGGAAGGGGGTCTATCTGAGCGTCTGCTCACTATGAAAGTGCGACTCAAAACAGGTTCTGTACAGAACACGAACACGGCTTTCCCCGAAAGCTGACAAGACTGATACAGGCTACGATGAACGGTGTGCGGTGCAGTGTGTAGTGGAAATTCGGATATACATAGTCAGCGGAAGTCGCGCCTACTATGGACTCCACAATTCCATAAGGTCCAACAACCGACCAGTGGTCCTCTATGGGCACGAAGCATGAACGATACTCGAAAATGAAACATACTTGTTCGACATTTTTGATGAGCGAAATTCACGCACTTTATGAATTCAAACACGACAAAGATTCGTTTTTTTCTCGAGTTCAATTTTGTGCGAAAAAAACAGATGAAAAAACGGGTTTGAAATAACGAAATTTATAAATTTGTTAGATTTTATGAATAAAAAACCGTGATTCTGTACTCTATTTCATCTGTGTGAGTAATTTTCGTGTCAAACCAGGTTGAGCCCAGTAAACGAATTTCGCTCGTTTTGTTTGCCATTTTTTTGGTAAAATTCATCTGTTGTTAGGCATATGCAGTTTTTTAAAAGAAAAGTACTTTGAGCTTAGCGAGTAGAAAATCGTTCAATGAGTTATGTCTGTCTGTGATATTAAACTATATTTTAATTTTATTAGAAACATTGTTGCCATTGAATGTCATATTAATGCAAACAAGATTGTCATTACTGAAGCTCTCGTTTCTCACCAGCCAGTTAACTGACCGCAGCTAACCTAATATCATTGTGGCAACTCTCTATGCGGCTTTGGAACTATGCCCAGCGCGCTATGAATTGTTAGACCACTGACATAGGCGCTAATGTATTTGACGAGGCACTACGTGACATTACAGCTAGCGTGACAATAATTGCAGTATTTTTCAACAAACAAATAACAAAACAGGTTACATGCTTCTAATTTTAATACTGAGTAAACATGAATAAAAAATATATAATCGGTTTTTTAAAAACCACGAGGTTTTTGGACGGTTCCTGATATCCTTCAGATTGTTCAATGTAACATCGATTATAAGAATTAAGGTTTGGTAATCCTTGAAGTGGCAGAGATAGGTGAAAGTCAAATCAACTAATTTGGCAATGGTATTTATTTTGTTTGTAAAGTGTAATAAACTGTAACGTTTACGTGGTTTTATAACATCGGATTAAAATGTTTTTTCATAAACTAGAACGAATCGCAGCGTCCCAGAAACATCATTAAATAATGTTCATTAAGTAACCCAATTCATCCAAATTACAATCAAAATAAAATAAATGTGTTCCTATACTCATATTGATGATAAATATATCATACATTACTATTTATTTATTTAGTCAACAGGTAAAATATTCACCCCAATGACAAAAAATATACTAGCGCTATACACATTAATTAAGAACACTACGATAACTACACTTATTTTTGTAACGCGAAACATTGAAGTCAAACACATCGTAGCATCTGTTGAAGATTCGGCACATCCTTCGCATGGGCACGTTATGTCCGTAGTTGCTTCGTGAGGGACGAATATACAGGAAAATCTGTGAGCGTAAATTACGACGGCGGGAGTTATGTAAAGGCAACTTAACAGCGAAGTGCAGTCGATGTTTCCCTGAATCAGATCATAATCATTTGTTTTGAGTACATCAGCTCTGAATCCGCGATGCATTGGAGTAACCCTCATCAATTTTGATAACAGTTTATTTTTGACTATTAACTGGGCTATAGCCCAGTTGGTGACAAGTGTTGTAAAGAGATTCGCCTTTAATTGGACAGACCGGTAATGTGACACAAATAATTGGACATTTTTGTAAACATCCTTTGTGCAAGTTTGTCGATTCTATCGTTCATTTCATTTACCGTTGAGATGGCTTTGTACAGCTTTGTGCCGCGAATTTCGTTGACCAAAACAGCAAAGAGAAGGCTATCGAAAAAACGAAGAAAATTCAGAAAATGTAAGTATAAGATTCTCAAGAAGGATAAGATGGATTGTATTCCTCCGTCTGAGAATATGTATCTAGAGCCTGAGAGTCAAGTGCTTTAGCTAATTTCTATTTTCATTATATAAATGATGAGGGTGATTTCTTGATTGCTTAAACATTGAGTATATTCTGTTTTGTAATTATTATGAATGGATCTATCGCCTAAACATATAAAATGATAATACTTTGCAATTGGAGGAATATAACGTGTTTCAAAATACGCAAGACACAATGCAATCCCTTCCCAACGTTGAAGAATTCTTAACTTATTTAACCTCCAGAATGGGTCCCAATATGTAAAAGTCGACACTGAGCGATCTTAATGATTACGAGTTGGAATACCATTGCTGGACTGGATCATGTATGTCGGGAGATTAAGAAGAGTATAATTTCCCCTGTATGAAAGCGAGATATGCTTTCGACTTCATCGCATTATCAGGCACCTTAAGGGGTAGTGCTGTATGGACTACCAGGTAAAATATCGATCTCTATTCTGTATTTCAAACATCAAGTACTTCCAAGTATTAATCTAGATGTAACAATGCAACAAAAATAAGTACCCGCCGTTTTCTCGTTAGCAGTTAATATCCAACTATATGTTATATTCACCGATGAAATCGATTCCATTCTGCTAACTGTGAACCCTTCTGATCACGAAGCGACCACCATGATGGAGACACATGGTTATGGGTGCTACCAATCGTGCACAATGGATACGATGTTACCAAATGGAACGGCAAACGGAACATACACTAAGGATACCGGATGACCTATGTTGGATGGAGTTCCTGCAATTATCTTGGACGATTTGATCGAATTGTTTCGCAATATGAAGCACTCCGCACAAAACTCGGGACATATTGATATATTTCTACGAGCTTTTGATAGTTCCCAAGAATGATATCGGAGACGGGAAGCTTATTCAGGAATATTAAATTTTCAAAAAGTATGTTCCGGTGAAGTTTTGGTTGTACCGTTCCGAATTATTTTCCGGCTAATCATTAGAAATTTTTAATTCTGTTTTCCCTTAGAGAATAGTGGGTTACCAAATTATATAATTCAATCTTTTTGTACACGTGTTACAACTAAAATAATAATGAAGCACTTGATTCCCTGTAGAATCAATTAAGAAAATTTAATATGTTATCGAATCAATCAATTTCTTGAATAGTGTTCAGTTTCTAACACGCTGCATTGCAAGTCTTCCTAGAAATTCCATGTTCTATGTTGTGGTTCGCACTTACAGCATCTAAAAAAGTTCACAACCATGTTTCCATTCTTATTTTTATGCAACAAAAAAACGAAGAATTTATTTCGCATCACATTCAAAATTACTTGGTAGAGCTTTTCCAGTTGACAGGGCGAGTAATGAAGCGATTTTATCCACACTGGTTGCAAGCGCAAGGAAGTCATTGTACGCCCCATGTCTTTCTGGTCGATGTAGTTCTGCTTTGAAAAACACTCTGAACCGTTTTTCGATGGGAATTCACTAACAATTCTTGGGAGAAAGATATTGCATGAAACACAACAATAAAATAATGTCAGAATGAAAATTGATGCAAGGGTAGGCCGGGATCCTATTTTCCGAATTTTAATTTTCAATCGAAGCAAGCATTTTGTTGATGCGACGATTTTGCTCACTGATGATTATAGTTACATGAGAGAAGCAGCTATTATCATCACCAGAAGCCGAAATGGAGCGAGGACCAATTACTTCGAGGATTCCCACACCATCAAAGATTCCCAAATGCTCTTGGGCCACTCAGGAGACTGGAGTTAGGGCGGAAAAACGTCGTTCTTCAAATAAGGTGAGGAAAATCGTTTCAGAGAGAGGAAATGCAAGCAATCAAAAAACGGAAGAAAAGCATCAAGTGTGGTATTTCAACTACAATGATCCGAGCGCAGAGTGGATCGAGGACGTAACGCCGCCACAACTGGTTCCCAGGGACACCCAGGTATGGTTTGGGAATTGGATTGATCCAACCGAAGAGTGGATTGAGGATATAACTCCGCCACAGCTTGTTCCTAGTGAGACACATCTAGAGGATGACAACGAAGATGTGTTCGACTGGGAACCAAGCAATATGTCAGAGATCGACTATGCAGTTTTTAAGAAGTTAAAAGCTGAGAGAGATCTCTGCAAAATGAAGGCAGAGAACAAAAAACTACAGCAGGAGAATCAGCTATTGAAGGCAAAAAAAGGCGTAAGCCTAATAAATCGATTCTGCTTCCGGTTCCTACTGTTCATGGTGGGCGAAGTAACGGAATCGGTTATCAGCTCATTTTAAATTAATTATATGAACTAAATGTGGGGGTGAATGTTTGTTGTGTTGAGTTGTATTGTGTGTATTATTTTTGATTTTCTTCTTGTTGCGAGTTGTTGTTTTGTTTTGTGCTGTTTTTGTTATACAATTCCATGGTGCAGATTCTACTTTAGCTATTGTTATGAGTTTAGTTGATTTTTTGGGATATTCAATTGTTCGTTTTTTGTTCCTCTTTAATATTTAGATGTTACCATTTTTATTGTTATGATATTTGTATACTATTGGGTGTTTCGTTGCAATTTTTGTTGTTGAGATTAATGTTTTATTTTATGTCATGTTTTCAGTTGCCTGTTATGGATTTCTTATTTAGTTTAGATCGTTAATCTCGTATCATTTAATTAGTGGACTTTTTCGTTTAATATTTAGCTAATGTTTTTTTTTCTTACATGAAATGTTCTGAGGTACCGTTCAAGCAAGTTGAAGACTGCGAACCAGCGAATCCTGAGGAGAGTAGGATCAAGCAACACAAGTGATATTCGATGTAAGTATTCACCTCATGTATACTATTTGCATTTTTTTAATAGAATTTATCTTTATAGATGGAAGACCACACCGAGGGATGCATTTACTTGGACAAACTTGGATGTTATTTAAAATCTTTAACAATGTATTCTTTGCTGCTTATATACATGTAGAATAAAACAAATTTAGCTTATTTCAAATAAAAAAAATTTAAAATATACGTGGACGGTGCTTTTCTTTAAACATGGACATTACAATCCAATTATCCCGTAAAGTGAAGTTTTTTCCTGAATTCGCTGAGTAGGAGTAAGACACATCGTGTTCCCATGGTCGAGAGGTTAACGTGAAATATATTCTGCCGGAGGTTCGTGTTCGATTCCCGTTCATTAATGAAATTTCATCCGATTTGCTGTGGTCACACGTATTCTAGAGCTCGCCACTCAGAACACATTCAAGGTGTGTTATTTGGCATAAGAAATCCTCACTAAGTATTACTAAAATGTAGGCAAGTAGTACTTCGTTGAGACGGTAAAAGTTCCTCTGGGAACCATACTATTCAAGAAAAGGTGTACCACAAATTTATTGATTTTTTGAGTAAAACATTTTTCTATCGTCCCTCAGTGTAGAGGGTGAGAAATACAGAGGAGGGAGTAGAGTGTAAAGAGTAAAGAGTAGAAAGTAGGAAGTGAAGAGTAGAGAGTAATAGAATAGATAGTATGAAGTAGAGAGTAGAAAGCTAGGAACATTTCCTAATGTTGTCCGGGATGCATTCCTAGCAGACATGCTCTAAAATCTCCGAGCGTGAGTTTTGGAATTCAGACTATGTTTCATCGTTCTGTTTAGTTGGTTCTTTGCTCGATACGAACAAAAACCTGCTCGCAGACGGATTCTTCGAACAGTACTACGAGCGGTACGGTACCATCAGGGTTTGCCCTATATCTATCACCCTATATCTATCAATGCAAATTGAGCGTAGGCAGCATAAAACAGGGCTCGCGCTTAGGGGGCTCACGTATTGTTTAATGTTTGGAGTCATATATGTTAATATTTGATTAAGTTGTATAGTTTCCTTTGGCAAACGATGTTTGGATACCTATCCTGAAGCTTTCTTGGCGATTTGCAATCAAAATCACTGATGGAAAATCGCACGGAGCACCTCATTATTAATTTTAGGTTATGATTTCTATGCTATGGTTTCTATTTTTTTTTCTATGCTGGCTACAAAAAGGCGGCCATCTTAGCAATCCCTTGTTTCCAATCCAGTTGACGACGATTGTAAGTTTCACTACGACTTTTCGTTTGAGCCACTCGGACTACGCTGTTCCGCTCACGAAAAGGTCTGAGCACATCACATACGGTAGTTTTGGCGATATTCAACAGTTTTACGATTGTTTTTGGTTGGTAAACGACTGGACAAAGCGTACCATCGGTACTTTGTGTACATGCAGGCATAAAGTTGATCCTACCTGTGGTCGTTTAGCTTCTTGTCCTGTAACTCCTATCCCTACCTCCTCGCGGTGCCGACTGGGGTACGACTAACCATAATGAAAATCGGGTAACCAACCCCGGTGGGATCTTAGTCGTATGCTAACAGGGAAGGGGGTCTATCTGAGCGTCTGCTCACTATGAAAGTGCGACTCAAAACAGGTTCTGTACAGAACACGAACACGGCTTTCCCCGAAAGCTGACAAGACTGATACAGGCTACGATGAACGGTGTGTGGTGCAGTGTGTAGTGGAAATTCGGATATACATAGTCAGCGGAAGTCGCGCCTACTATGGACTCCACAATTCCATAAGGTCCAACAACCGACCAGTGGTCCTCTATGGGCACGAAGCATGAACGATACTCGAAAATGAAACATACTTGTTCGACATTTTTGATGAGCGAAATTCACGCACTTTATGAATTCAAACACGACAAAGATTCGTTTTTTTCTCGAGTTCAATTTTGTGCGAAAAAAACAGATGAAAAAACGGGTTTGAAATAACGAAATTTATAAATTTGTTAGATTTTTTAAATAAAAAACCGTGATTCTGTACTCTATTTCATCTGTGTGAGTAATTTTCGTGTCAAACCAGGTTGAGCCCAGTAAACGAATTTCGCTCGTTTTGTTTGCCATTTTTTTGGTAAAATTCATCTGTTGTTAGGCATGTGCAGTTTTTTAAAAGAAAAGTACTTTGAGCTTAGCGAGTAGGAAATCGTTCAATGAGTTATGTCTGTCTGTGATATTAAACTATATTTTAATTTTATTAGAAACATTGTTGCCATTGAATGTCATATTAATGCAAACAAGATTGTCATTACTGAAGCTCTCGTTTCTCACCAGCCAGTTAACTGATCTCAGCTAACCTAATATCATTGTGGCAACTTTCTATGCGGCTTTGGAACTATGCCCAGCGCGCTATGAATTGTTAGACCACTGACATAGGCGCTAATGTATTTGACGAGGCACTACGTGACATTACAGCTAGCGTGACAATAATTGCAGTATTTTTCAACAAACAAATAACAAAACAGGTTACATGCTTCTAATTTTAATACTGAGTAAACATGAATAAAAAATATATAATCGGTTTTTTAAAAACCACGAGGTTTTTGGACGGTTCCTGATATCCTTCAGATTGTTCAATGTAACATCGATTATAAGAATTAAGGTTTGGTAATCCTTGAAGTGGCAGAGATAGGTGAAAGTCAAATCAACTAATTTGGCAATGGTTATTTTGTTTGTAAAGTGTAATAAACTGTAACGTTTACGTGGTTTTATAACATCGGATTAAAAAGTTTTTTCATAAACTAGAACGAATCGCAGCGTCCCAGAAACATCATTAAATAATGTTCATTAAGTAACCCAATTCATCCAAATTACAATTAAAATAAAATAAATGTGTTCCTATACTCATATTGATGATAAATATATCATACATTACTATTTATTTATTTAGTCAACAGGTAAAATATTCACCCCAATGACAAAAAATATACTAGCGCTATACACATTAATTAAGAACACTACGATAACTACACTTATTTTTGTAACGCGAAACATTGAAGTCAAACACATCGTAGCATCTGTTGAAGATTCGGCACATCCTTCGCATGGGCACGTTATGTCCGTAGTTGCTTCGTGAGGGACGAATATACAGGAAAATCTGTGAGCGTAAATTACGACGGCGGGAGTTATGTAAAGGCAACTTAACAGCGAAGTGCAGTCGATGTTTCCCTGAATCAGATCATAATCATTTGTTTTGAGTACATCAGCTCTGAATCCGCGATGCATTGGAGTAACCCTCATCAATTTTGATAACAGTTTATTTTTGACTATTAACTGGGCTATAGCCCAGTTGGTGACAAGTGTTGTAAAGAGATTCGCCTTTAATTGGACAGACCGGTAATGTGACACAAATAATTGGACATTTTTGTAAACATCCTTTGTGCAAGTTTGTCGATTCTATCGTTCATTTCATTTACCGTTGAGATGGCTTTGTACAGCTTTGTGCCGCGAATTTCGTTGACCAAAACAGCAAAGAGAAGGCTATCGAAAAAACGAAGAAAATTCAGAAAATGTAAGTATAAGATTCTCAAGAAGGATAAGATGGATTGTATTCCTCCGTCTGAGAATATGTATCTAGAGCCTGAGAGTCAAGTGCTTTAGCTAATTTCTATTTTCATTATATAAATGATGAGGGTGATTTCTTGATTGCTTAAACATTGAGTATATTCTGTTTTGTAATTATTATGAATGGATCTATCGCCTAAACATATAAAATGATAATACTTTGCAATTGGAGGAATATAACGTGTTTCAAAATACGCAAGACACAATGCAATCCCTTCCCAACGTTGAAGAATTCTTAACTTATTTAACCTCCAGAATGGGTCCCAATATGTAAAAGTCGACACTGAGCGATCTTAATGATTACGAGTTGGAATACCATTGCTGGACTGGATCATGTATGTCGGGAGATTAAGAAGAGTATAATTTCCCCTGTATGAAAGCGAGATATGCTTTCGACTTCATCGCATTATCAGGCACCTTAAGGGGTAGTGCTGTATGGACTACCAGGTAAAATATCGATCTCTATTCTGTATTTCAAACATCAAGTACTTCCAAGTATTAATCTAGATGTAACAATGCAACAAAAATAAGTACCCGCCGTTTTCTCGTTAGCAGTTAATATCCAACTATGTGTTATATTCACCGATGAAATCGATTCCATTCTGCTAACTGTGAACCCTTCTGATCACGAAGCGACCACCATGATGGAGACACATGGTTATGGGTGCTACCAATCGTGCACAATGGATACGATGTTACCAAATGGAACGGCAAACGGAACATACACTAAGGATACCGGATGACCTATGTTGGATGGAGTTCCTGCAATTATCTTGGA
Source organism: Toxorhynchites rutilus septentrionalis (assembly GCF_029784135.1). Taxonomy (NCBI): domain Eukaryota; kingdom Metazoa; phylum Arthropoda; class Insecta; order Diptera; family Culicidae; genus Toxorhynchites; species Toxorhynchites rutilus. The sequence continues at coordinate 146,255,512 of NC_073745.1, read as the reverse complement.
CGATTTGATCGAAATGTTTCGCAATATGAAGCACTCCGCACAAAACTCGGGACATATTGATATATTTCTACGAGCTTTTGATAGTTTCCAAGAATGATATCGGAGACGGAAAGCTTATTCTGGAATGTTAAATTTTCAAAAAGTATGTTCCGGTGAAGTTTTGGTTGTACCGTTCCGAATTATTTTCCGGCTAATCATTAGAAATTTTTAATTCTGTTTTCCCTTAGAGAATAGTGGGTTACCAAATTATATAATTCAATCTTTTTGTACACGTGTTACAACTAAAATAATAATGAAGCACTTGATTCCCTGTAGAATCAATTAAGAAAATTTAATATGTTATCGAATCAATCCATTTCTTGAATAGTGTTCAGTTTCTAACACGCTGCATTGCAAGTCTTCCTAGAAATTCCATGTTCTATGTTGTGGTTCGCACTTACAGCATCTAAAAAAGTTCACAACCATGTTTCCATTCTTATTTTTATGCAACAAAAAAACGAAGAATTTATTTCGCATCACATTCAAAATTACTTGGTAGAGCTTTTCCAGTTGACAGGGCGAGTAATGAAGCGATTTTATCCACACTGGTTGCAAGCGCAAGGAAGTCATTGTACGCCCCATGTCTTTCTGGTCGATGTAGTTCTGCTTTGAAAAACACTCTGAACCGTTTTTCGATGGGAATTCACTAACAATTCTTGGGAGAAAGATATTGCATGAAACACAACAATAAAATAATGTCAGAATGAAAATTGATGCAAGGGTAGGCCGGGATCCTATTTTCCGAATTTTAATTTTCAATCGAAGCAAGCATTTTGTTGATGCGACGATTTTGCTCACTGATGATTATAGTTACATGAGAGAAGCAGCTATTATCATCACCAGAAGCCGAAATGGAGCGAGGACCAATTACTTCGAGGATTCCCACACCATCAAAGATTCCCAAATGCTCTTGGGCCACTCAGGAGACTGGAGTTAGGGCGGAAAAACGTCGTTCTTCAAATAAGGTAAGGAAAATCGTTTCAGAGAGAGGAAATGCAAGCAATCAAAAAACGGAAGAAAAGCATCAAGTGTGGTATTTCAACTACAATGATCCGAGCGCAGAGTGGATCGAGGACGTAACGCCGCCACAACTGGTTCCCAGGGACACCCAGGTATGGTTTGGGAATTGGATTGATCCAACCGAAGAGTGGATTGAGGATATAACTCCGCCACAGCTTGTTCCTAGTGAGACACATCTAGAGGATGACAACGAAGATGTGTTCGACTGGGAACCAAGCAATATGTCAGAGATCGACTATGCAGTTTTTAAGAAGTTAAAAGCTGAGAGAGATCTCAGCAAAATGAAGGCAGAGAACAAAAAACTACAGCAGGAGAATCAGCTATTGAAGGCAAAAAAAGGTGTAAGCCTAATAAATCGATTCTGCTTCCGGTTCCTACTGTTCATGGTGGGCGAAGTAGCGGAATCGGTTATCAGCTCATTTTAAATTAATTATATGAACTAAATGTGGGGGTGAATGTTTGTTGTGTTGAGTTGTATTGTGTGTATTATTTTTGATTTTCTTCTTGTTGCGAGTTGTTGTTTTGTTTTGTGTTGTTTTTGTTATACAATTCCATGGTGCAGATTCTACTTTAGCTATTGTTATGAGTTTAGTTGATTTTTTGGGATATTCAATTGTTCGTTTTTTGTTCCTCTTTAATATTTAGATGTTACCATTTTTATTGTTATGATATTTGTATACTATTGGGTGTTTCGTTGCAATTTTTGTTGTTGAGATTAATGTTTTATTTTATGTCATGTTTTCAGTTGCCTGTTATGGATTTCTTATTTAGTTTAGATCGTTAATCTCGTATCATTTAATTAGTGGACTTTTTCGTTTAATATTTAGCTAATGTTTTTTTTTCTTACATGAAATGTTCTGAGGTACCGTTCAAGCAAGTTGAAGACTGCGAACCAGCGAATCCTGAGGAGAGTAGGATCAAGCAACACAAGTGATATTCGATGTAAGTATTCACCTCATGTATACTATTTGCATTTTTTTAATAGAATTTATCTTTATAGATGGAAGACCACACCGAGGGATGCATTTACTTGGATAAACTTGGATGTTATTTAAAATCTTTAACAATGTATTCTTTGCTGCTTATATACATGTAGAATAAAACAAATTTAGCTTATTTCAAATAAAAAAAATTTAAAATATACGTGGACGGTGTTTTTCTTTAAACATGGACAGTACAATCCAATTATCCCGTAAAGTGAAGTTTTTTCCTGAATTCGCTGAGTAGGAGTAAGACACATCGTGTTCCCATGGTCGAGAGGTTAACGTGAAATATATTCTGCCGGAGGTTCGTGTTCGATTCCCGTTCATTAATGAAATTTCATCCGATTTGCTGTGGTCACACGTATTCTAGAGCTCGCCACTCAGAACACATTCAAGGTGTGTTATTTGGCATAAGAAATCCTCACTAAGTATTACTAAAATGTAGGCAAGTAGTACTTCGTTGAGACGGTAAAAGTTCCTCTGGGAACCATACCATTCAAGAAAAGGTGTACCACAAATTTATTGATTTTTTGAGTAAAACATTTTTCTATCGTCCCTCAGTGTAGAGGGTGAGAAATACAGAGGAGGGAGTAGAGTGTAAAGAGTAAAGAGTAGAAAGTAGGAAGTGAAGAGTAGAGAGTAAAGAATAGAAAGTATGAAGTGGAGAATAGAAAGCTAGGAACATTTCCTAATGTTGTCCGGGATGCATTCCTAGCAAACATGTTCTAAAATCTCCTAACGTGAGTTTTGGAAATCAGACTATGATTCATCGTTCTGTTTAGTTGGTTGTTTGCTCTATACGAACAAAATCCTGCTCGCAGATGGATTCTTCGAACAGTACTACGAGCGGTACCGGCATTGCTTTGGGATTGCTTTGATACTTCTCAACGCTTTCCAATCCAGTTGACGACGATTGTAAGTTTCACTACTACGTTTGAGCCACTCGAACTATGCTGTTCCGCTCACAGAAACGTCTAAGCATATCACATACGGTAGTTTTGGCGATATTCAACTGTTTTACGATCGTTTTTGGTTGGTAAACGACTGAACAAAGCGTACCATCGGTACTTTGTGTACATGCAGGCATAAAGTTGATCCTACACGTGGTCGTTTATCTTCTTGTCCAGTAACTCCTATTCCTACCTCTTCGCGGTGCCGACTGGGGTACTACTAACCATAATGAAAATCGGGTAACCAACCCCGGTGGGATTGTGGCCGTATGCTAACAGGGAAGGGGATCTTTCTGAGCGTCTGCTCACTATGGAGGTGCGACTCAAAACAGGTTCTGTTCCGAACTCGAACACGTCTTTTCCCGAAAGCTGACAAGACTGATACAAGCAACGATGAACGGTGTGCGGAGCAGTGTGTAGTGGATTAGTCTCCGCTTAATTCCGTCAACTTCCTTCCATCCTGTCTCCTGTCCGTTCCCTGTTTTTTTCTGTTTGCGCACTGTATTTGGTCTTCAATTTCCATTCTCTCTATTGACATCGCGAGAGATGATGCAGATCAGGATTATTAAATCAAGGTGATCCTGTCGGAATCATCTGAGACTCACATGGGACTTCGACGATACAATGCACTCTATCGTCTACTCCTTAACATGGCACTGGAAGGTGTTATGCTGAGAGCGTGCTTCAGCACGCGAGGTACTATTTACAAGTCCAGTCCAGTAAGATATGCGACGGTTGCGGATTTGTATACTCGACTGAAACACGAAACAGGGCTGATCGGCCTTGGGATCAATGCGTCTAAGACTGATTTCATGTAAGCAGGAGGGGCTGATCGTTTCAAAGCCCCTCTTGGTAGTACTGTTTTGATTGACGGCTACGAGCTCAAGGCGATCAACGAGTTGACAACAGGCGTGAAATTCGAAAATACATAGTCAGCGGAAGTCGCGCCTACTATGGACTCCACAAATCCATAAGGTCCAACAAACTCCGATCCCGTAAGAAGTGTACCATGTACAAATCTCTGATATCGACCCGGCCTCTATGGGCATAAATGATACATAAATGATAAAAACAACAACAACAGGAAAACGGAGTTTGGAGAAGGAGGAAGAACCACGAACTGGCACAACTTTACGGCGAACCCAGCATTTTAAAAGTCACCGAATGCGATGGACGGGACATGTTGTTAGAATGCCGGACACCCGCCTCACAAAAATGGGTTTAGCATCGAATCCGGCGGAGACAAATAGAAAAGCCTAGCACGCGAGGTGATTGGACCAGGACGATTGAATTATGGGAAGAGTTGGCTTCGCCCGGGCTTGAAGAATTGCAGCCATGGCCCAGGTTTATTGGCGAAACGTCTCGTGTTCTATCTGGAATAACTTCTGACTCGTTACACGAAAAACGGCGAAACTGTCAGCACCGGAATAGTAATCTTTCGGTGGTGAAAGTTTATAGATTAATTGCTGTCAAGAAAAATCTTGTTTCAGATTTAAAGTGGACAGTGCACTTTGTGTTCAATCATTATTCGCTAAATGTGCTTCCCGTTGACCTCGTTCAGTCTTCTGCGGCGGAAATTTGATCCCTGAAGACAAACTATCTAAGGAATATTGCATTGGTCTTTGCAAATTTTCTGGTTTTGGATCTGGTTTTGAATCCCTTACGGAAAACACATCTGCAAGTTGTCATAGCGTACATTGTTCTGTCAAACTATTGTCAATGTCTTTGACATAGAAAATATAAAAGAATATAAAGAAGAGGGCCGTGACATGATCCTTAGGAAAGATTGATATATTTATTCGTTTTTCTGAGGAATACTGAAGCCTCTTATGTGCAAGGGCTAGTTGAATATCTGTAGAAAGCAACGCTAGACAACCGTTTGTTAATTTTCTCTTGTGTTCGTCTACGCGGATGACATTCTTCTGGGTGGGTGAAACCCACAGAATCCCATGCATCAGGATACAGACAGTTATTAATGCGATCGGCCGGCGGACGGCCGGATTTAGACTTTCTGAGCAGAAGTGCGGCCATATGGTGATATGCAGACATCAGGGTCCCAACCATAGGGTCCACCTTTAATAAAAACTTTTACACCCCCCATCGAAAAACGCAAAACATCCTCGAAGTGTTGGTCGACCAAAAACTTAGCTTCCTCCGCCATTTCCATCAGGACCGTCAGAGGATGGATTTGGGATAAGCGATGATAATAACAGTCTGATTTCTAGCAAGAATGTCGCGGGCATCTGCCAGGTCTTCTCGGTCGAAGTGGCCGGCATCTTCGAGGAAACCACAACTTCATCTTCCAAGCCGCTGTAGATCGTCTACGATTCGACGAGTGCCATTGATGACATCGGTGGTGCGACCAGGTCTAAACATGCATGGGTACAGACAATCAGGAAGTAGCCTTACACTGTGCATATATGGGTTCCCGGACACAGTGGCATCGCAAGGAATGAGGCGGTGGACCGATTTGCCGGAATCGGTCACAGCGGCCGTTTCCACTCGGGAGGTGCCGCTTGACGACGTGAGGTTATGGATCACCAACGCTTTTCGCACCTTTTGGACCGAAAGGTGGTTTTTCAAGTTTGGAAACAAAAAAAAAGTCGCACGGGGCCAAATCTGGAGAATACAGTGGATGGGGCAGCAGTTCGTAGGGCAATTCGACCAATTTGGCGGAATTTTCATTTTTTCCATTTTTCTAAAATCTGCGGACACGCACGCTTCAACACACGGTCAAAACAAAACTACGAGTCCGATTCGGCTGAAATTTTGACAGTAGCTGTTTACGAGAATGTACTACACGATAAGCAATCTCTCTTGCAATACTGACACCATCGGGCGATGAGGCTAAGTACTTATCGGATCGCCCTCGTATACACTGCGACTACCGACAGATACACAACTGCGTCAAACATTCCCTGTGAGGTTGTCCGAAATACTATGATCTGCGACACATCTATGGAATCAGCGGTAATGTACAATATAAAGGGTGTGTCACATCAAATTGCATCACGGAAAAAACGCTGTAGAAATTAAATTTTTAGGAATTATATCTTCAGCTTTCGCTTTAAAATCAGATAAGAGTGTATAGATCACGTTGGCCATGCTTCACTGTCAATTTTTCGTAAATTTGGAAAAATGTCGTCGAACGAAAAAGAGCGTCGTGAATTAATCCTGTGCACTTATTTCGAGAATCCGGAGTTGTCACATCGGGACATCGGTAAGATGCTGGGAATCGTCCAATCCACGGTCAGCAGAGTACTAAAACGATACTTCGAGAACCTAACCATCGACCGGAAGGTGAAGAACGGCAAAAATGGATGCTCCGTCAGTGAAAAAGATCACAAGCGCGTAGTTAAGCAGTTTAGACGTGATCCGAGAAGTTCGGTCCGGGATGTCGCCAATAAGCTGAATTTGTCAAGTTCATTCATCCAGCGGACCAAGCAGCGGGAGGGCCTGCGTACATACAAGGTTCAGAAGGCTCCTAACCGCGACGAATGGCAAAACATGGTGGGGAAGACGCGAGCCCGGATGCTGTACACCGAAATGCTGACGAAGCCGCATTGCCTGGTAATGGACGACGAAACCTACGTCAAAGCGGACTTTCGTCAGCTGCCGGGCCTGTTGTTCTTCTCCGCAGAGGACACATTCAGCGTTCCGGAGGAGATTCGCAAGCAGAAACTATCCAAGTTTGCCAAAAAGTACATGGTGTGGCAAGCGATCTGCTCTTGCGGAAAGCGGAGCGCCCCCTTCGTGATGACCGGCACGGTAAACGGGCAGGTTTACCTTAAGGAGTGCCTACAGAAGCGCTTACTACCACTATTGAAGCAGCACGAGGGCCCGACCATCTTCTGGCCGGATCTCGCTTCGTGCCACTATTCAAAGGACGTGTTGGAGTGGTACGAAGCCAACGGGGTTACCTTCGTGCCAAAGGAAATGAACCCGCCCAACGCGCCGGAGCTTCGCCCAATAGAGAAATATTGGGCGATTATGAAGCAGGCCCTCCGGAAGAACCCAAAAGTTGTCAAATCGGAGGCGGACTTCAAGAGAAAATGGATTTCTGTTCAAAAAAAAACTACAACCTGACGTTGTACAGAACCTTATGGACGGGGTAAAGAAGAAGGTACGAGCATACGGGCTTGGGCTCGAAGTATGAAAAATGGAAAATGCCAAAAGTTGTTTAATAGTTTTTATTTTACTGTCTAAAATTTTCAAAAGGATCGGTCTACTGGGCGAATTTCTACAGCGTTTTTTCCGTGATGCAATTTGATGTGACACACCCTTTATTTTGAGCGACAGTTCAGCGAAAGTAACAACGCTTTTCTGCTACTTAAAAGATGCCGAACTATTTTCCACGATCTAACGTCTGCACAATGGACCAGCCATAAAGATCTTTTCCCTTCTCCCGATGGAAAGGAAAAAGGGGAAAAAGAACATTTTGGAATCTTGAAGGATACGGCTTCCTTTCCACTGAAGCCATAGCCCGAGGACATCCTTACCATTGGTCCAACAAGTTTCATATTTTGTAAATTATAATTTGAAAATGTATTAATATGTGTTTGAATATTCGTGTCATTTTAAGTCCAATTTTCATGTAACCATTTTATGTGAAATGATTTGTTTAAAACGAAACTTTGCGACAAGGTCTACTACCATCCATACAGAGGCGAATCAGCCAAGGAGGCTGTAAGCCTCTCAAATAAAGAATGAAAATAATTAAATATCAAACAACCATAGAGAAGAATGTCCAAACATTTATTTTTCTATAGATTCAAATTTGGAATTCAGATTTGGGTATGTACAGGGTCTTTCAGATTAAACGTTTACGCAACAAATTTTAATAACTTCTACTAAAGTAAACCGAAAATAAAGCTTATTTTAGGACATTTTCGATGTGACCACCCCTTTTTTCGATAACGCGTTCTTGTAAATTGTACATCTTGACACTAAAAATCATTCGATCAGACTGAACGAGTAGCCGGATATTATCGTCCCGAAGTGTGGAATGCAGTGTTACCATCGACGGAGCGAAAACATTTTTTATAAGGAGCTATTCGATTTTTTTTGCGTGAGCGTTTAATCTGAAAGACATTTCTCAATTGATAGTTTAAAAAGCCGGACGTTTATTGTTCGAGTCTCTGCTACAAATCGAAGCTAGCAACTTTTTTTTTCTCCTCCGCTAAAGTGCTTTTGTGTTTCTTGCCGTTAGTATCCGAAACAGCGAGGAAGCAACACTTCTCCGGCAACGCCGGACCGGCGATCTGTGCATTGGTTCCAGCGGCATCGATTTCATCAAAGAGAAGTACAATATAACAACTTTTGCCGTCACGTTATTATGTTTACTTCGTAGCGTGCGGCGTAGTATAGCTCTCCGAATAGGGGTCTTCAAGGTTGTTCGGACACCGCAACTTAGTTTTTTTTTCGAAGATTTTTTAAAAAAAAAACTTTTTGTTTTGAGATATTTTTTTAGTTTTAGTTAATTTTTAGTCTAAGTTAGTTGTAAGTTGAGTTCTTGAGCGTGCGCGTGTGTGTGTGTGAGAAATTTTTTGTTTGTTTTTCATAGACGGTTGCGCACCATTTGTGCAACCGTTATGACATCTGCTGACGCGGACGCGCTATTATCAACCGTCCTCAAAGGGACCATGGGTTGTTTTCTTTCGGCCCAAGGTAAAATCATTGAGAACTCTTGACATTTCAAGAGATTTGCAACGTAAGTATCCGGATGTACTGATACGTAAAGAGAGACCGGACAAACTGCGTGTAGAAGCAACGACTTTTGATGTGGCAAACAAGATTGTTGACCACAAGATTTCTAACAGGGAATACCACATTTACATCCCTTCTCGAGATGTGGAGATAGAAGGTGTAGTTTCCGATGCGAGTCTGAGTGTTGAAGAATTGAAAAAAGCATCGGGTTGTTTTAAAAACTCGCTAATTGGTGAGCTTGTGAAGATTCTGGATGTTAGGCAACTACATGCAGCATCTTTGGAAGACAACCAAAAAGTCTATAAACCTTCACACTCGTTTCGGGTGACTTTCGCTGGTTGTGTTCTCCCGAACTATGTAAAAGTAGTGTTGAAAACCATGGTAGGCTATGATTTCCAGTTAGTTTCCTAGGTTTGTTTCATATAAGTTTCATAGCAACAACGGTTACTATGCATGATGTAAATAACAACTGCATAACAACCACTAGGGTATAAAAGAACCGTTGTCAATAGGTTAAGCATCAGTATTGTTAAATAAAGCCACCAGTGTATAACGCTGTTATCAACAGGTTATGGGCCCAGTCACACCATACCTGAAAGTAAAGTGAAAAGTGCAACAGTCGTTCCAGAATGTCCAGTGCGAGGAAAGCAGGAATCGTGCAGTTTGCCGGTGAAGGCTAAGATACGTGGAAGTTCCGAGTGGAGACTCAGCTTTCAGCGCACGATGTAAAAGAAGCCATCACGAATGATCCCCCTGAGGAGCAGGAAGCGAAAGTGGTATTTCTGGAGAAGGACGAAAAAGCAAAAGCACTTCTGGTAGCGTATATTGCGGACAGCCATTTGGAGGATATTCGCGACAAGAAGACAGCAAGAGAGATGTGGACGTCATTGCGGGTCGATGGTTTTGTTGCGAATGGAGGAGGGAACGTCTCTGGCTGATCATTTTCGACGATTCGACGAGCTGGGAAGACAGCTGAAAGACGCAGGCGCTACGGTAACGGAACTCGACATGGTGAGCCAGTTGTTTATTTCGTTACCACCTAGTTACGATGCGGTTACCACGGCGATGGAAAATTTGGACGATCAACAACTCAGGCTTGAGACCGTCAAAACACGCCTTCTAGCGGAGGAACAAAAGCGTTCTGGAAGAGAATCTGGTTCGAGTGCTGCAAATGGCTCTGATGGAATAGTGTTGGCGGCCAAATCCCGAAACAAGCGTGGTGAAAAATCAGTGAAATTCCCCGGTAAATGCTACTTTTGTGGAGAGGTTGGGCATAAAAAGTTTGCCTGTCTCAAGATGAAAAATCGTTCCGATAAAGCTCAAGTAGCGAAGACTCCAGTTGACAAGGAAGTGGCTCTTGTTTCCGGTGCAAAGGTATCAAATGACAAGCACGAAATCGAGTGGGTGCTGGATTCGGGTGCAAGCTGTCATATGGTCAGCAACGAAGAATATTTCCAGGATATTCACGAACTACACGTGCCGATCCACATCGACAGTGCGAAGGATGGTGAGGTGCTGGTAGCCAATAAGGAAGGCACTGTGAAGAGCAAGTTGAATGTCGGAGGAAATCGATATACTTTGTCCTTCGGAAACGTATTGTTCGTAAGAAATCTGAAGTACAATCTGCTATCGCTGGTGAGACTTATGAAAGCGGGAGTGCACGTCGAATTCAAGCCTGATCGTGCAATATTGACAAAAGATGACGAAACCATCGGTGTTGCGACGTTGAAGGGTAATCTCTTTTACTTGCGGATGAATAGTTTACCCAATGGATCGGCTTTAGCGGCCGATAGCAACGCGGAGCTGCAGCTTTGGCATAAGCGTTATGGTCATCTTAGTTACAAGAATTTGCTCAAGCTGAAGAATTCCAAAATGGTGAATGGACTGGACGATGTCCAAGGCGATTCCGAATTTTGTAATGCATGCGTTGAAGCCAATATGGTAAGGCAACCGTTCAACGGCACGAGACCCCAGACACGAAGACCACTGGAGCGTGTACACACGGATGTGTGTGGGCAAATCACCCCAGCAACAACGGATAGTTATCGTTATTTTGTATCGTTCGTGGACGATTACACGCATTTCGGAGTTTTTTACCTGCTAAAGAGAAAGGATCAAGTACACGATTATTTCAAGGTTTACGAAGCGATGGTGACGGCTAAATTCGGAACGAAAATAGCAAACCTGCGGTGTGATCTTGGACGCGAGTATTTCTCAAAGGAGCAGCTGGCCTACTATGAGAAGAAGGGAATTCAAGTAGAGTCAACGGTGGGATACTCACCTCAACAAAATGGTGTGGCGGAACGTTTCAACCGCACCATTGTCGAAAAGATGAGAGCAATGCTGTTGGAGTCGAATGCACCAAAATATCTCTGGGGAGAAGCGGTCCTGAATGCAGTGTATATTACCAATCGAAGCCCAACTGAAGCGATTAGAGGTAACCAAACGCCTGCGGAACGGTGGCATGGAGAGAAGCCAGATGTCACTAAGCTGAGAGTGTTCGGATGTCAAGCGTTTTCCTGGATACCCAAGCAGAAAAGAGGTAAACTGGATCCAACCGGACGAAAGTGCGTTATGGTCGGATACGCACCAACAGGATATCGTCTCTGGGATCAGGAATCGCGAAAAATGTTTGTGGCTCGCGATGTCCGATGCAACGAAGCAGCATTTCCATTCAAAGGCGAAGGCGTCGATTCTGGATTGATTATTCCGGAGGAGGTATCACCAATTCCCGAGCAAGAGAGAGAAATCGAAAGACAACAGAAAATTGTGAACACGACTGTGGACGCTCATGATGATGTTCGAGAAGGCGGCTCCAATGCTGAAAAGGAAGAAGTCGACAAGGAAGGCGCAACAGCACTCTCGCCACAATCAGGAAGGAACGAACCTAGTGCTGATGTTCCGAGGTCTAGTGGTCGAGAGTGCAAGAGACCAGGTTGGTTTTCCGATTATATTCCATTTAGAGCCCTTTCTGCTGGTGTAAATTCCCTACAGGTTCCGGAATGTTACTCTGATGTTGAAGATCATCCGAACGAGCGTGAATGGAGGCAAGCAATCCAAGACGAACTGATGGCGCTACGCAAAAACCAAACTTGGACCGTGGTTAAACGCCCTGCTGACGTTCAACCCGTACCGTGCAAATGGGTGTTCAACGTGAAGACGGATGCTGATGGTCGGCCTATACGCTACAAGGCTAGGTTGGTAGCGAAGGGTTACGCACAAAAGAGACACATTGATTTCGAGGAAACATTTGCACCTGTGGCGCGGTTGACTACAATTCGGACTTTGCTGGCATTAGCAACGACGAACAAAATGATGATTCACCAGCTAGATGTCAAGACGGCTTTTCTGAATGGTATTCAGACAGAGAAGGTATACATGCGGTGTCCAGAGGGGGTAGAGCAGCGTTCTGATGAAGTTTGCTTGCTGCATCGATCGCTTTACGGTCTGAAGCAATCACCTAGGTGTTGGAACAGCCGTTTCAACGAGTTCCTGATTAATTTTGGATTCACGCGATCAAAGCACGATTATTGCTTGTATGTTCGAGCTCGTGGGGACAGTAAGATATACATCGTGGTATATGTAGATGACCTTCTGATTGCTGCTGGGAATGAAGACGATATAGAACGTGTGAAGAACAAGCTAATGCGAGAATTCGAGATGACATATATGAAGCAGCTACACCACTTTCTTGGAATCAAGATTAACAGGGATCTAGGTCGTGGAACGACGAGGCTGTCTCAGACAGGACAGATCGATAAAATACTTTCGCGTTTCGCCATGGAAAACTGCAATCCTGTTGATACGCCTGCCGAATCAAGACTGCAGTTGAAGCGGGAAGATACAAAATGTGCACACCCTTACCGTGAGCTCATCGGTAGCTTAATGTATATCATGATGGGTTCACGACCGGACATATGTTTCATCGTTGGATATTTGGCAAGGTTCCAGGACGCTGCTGGAGATGAGCATTGGAAACATGCAAAACGAGTCCTACGATATCTACAAGCAACGAAGCAATTGGGATTAGTTTACCGAAGGAAGCGACAGTATCTGCCTACGTTGATGCAGACTTTGCAAGTGATGAATCAGACCGCAAGTGTGTTTCCGGATTTTTGCTGAAGGTTCACGGGAACATTGTTGCCTGGTCATCAAAGAAACAGCCTACAGTAGCGATGTCTTCTACTGAAGCAGAGTACATTGCCATGAGTTCCTGCGTAAGTGAGACGATCTGGTTGACTGGTTTGATTTCCGACCTCCAACAAGATGGACTACTGTTTCCGGTACCGATTTATGAAGACAACCAAGGAGCGATTGCGATGGCTGAACGAGAAGAAACAAGGCGAGTCAAACACATTGACGTTAAATATCATTTTATCCGGAATGCAGTTGCTGATAATAAGATTAAGATAATATACATCCCAACCCAGAAGCAACTAGCAGACATTCTCACGAAGTCGCTACCCAACCTAACTTTCAATGCTTTAAGAAGTAAGCTAGGATTAGAAGGAAACAACTGAGAGGGGGTGTTGAAAACCATGGTAGGCTATGATTTCCAGTTAGTTTCCTAGGTTTGTTTCATATAAGTTTCATAGCAACAACGGTTACTATGCATGATGTAAATAACAACTGCATAACAACCACTAGGGTATAAAAGAACCGTTGTCAATAGGTTAAGCATCAGTATTGTTAAATAAAGCCACCAGTGTATAACGCTGTTATCAACAAGTAGATATCGTTTTTTCCGGTGCGCTTGTTTGTACCGCGGGTCTACAATTGCACCATTTGTAAAATTCTGGGACATTCTTCCAGCCATTGCGGCAACAAATTTCGCTGCGGTAAATGTGGTGGAAAACAGGAAGTGGGTTATATCTATGGTATAACCGCAATGGTGACGTAGGACTATCATTGATTTAGTGATCATTTGTTTGAAGTTGAATCTGAATTTATTCTGAATGAATGAATAAATGAATATTTGGGGGACTTTGAAAACGAGAGCGTTACGTTGGAGGTACAAAGTTTTATGCATCCAATGTTGGATACGAAAATATCCTACTGATGGGGAATAATCTTCAGGAGCTTTCCTGCTAATTGCACTTGATTGAAAAAATACAGAACTAAATGTATTTGGTCGCAGTATTATATGGATAGAAAACATTAAAATAAACTCTTTCACTTGCTTGTAATTTTCAATTCCAAGGGGAACGGCTGATTATTTTGCAGCAACGACATCTTTCCGGATTCTCCTCGATTCTTCTCGAAATCCACCAGTGGTTAATGCTAACTCGATAACCACCTGTTGATTGTACTTGATTGAAAAATCACAAGACCAATTGTATTTGGTCGCAGTATTATATGGGTAGAAAACATTAAAATAAACTCTTCCGCTCGAATGTAATTTTCAAGTCCAAGGGAGACTGGCAGATTATTTTGCAGTAACGATGACATCTTTCCGGATTCTTCTCGATTCTTCTCGAATTTCACCACCAGTGGTTAATGCTAACTCGATAACCACCTGTTAATAGCACTTGATTGAAAAATATTTGGTCATAGATAGAAAACATTAAAAAAAAATTTCACCTGAATGTATTTTTCAATTCCCAGGGAAACTGGCAGATTATTTTTCAGCAGCGATTAGATCTTTCCGGAATTTTCGATGCTGAATGGCATCCAAACGAAAAAACGTGTATGTGTGTGTGTGGCGGCTGCTTCGATGTCTTCCCGGGGAACAGTTTTTCGATGCTGATACTCTCTTGGTCACCTTCTCTTCTCCTTCTGATAGCTCGGCTTTTCTGCCCTCCCTCATAGTTGCAAACAAACTGCATGTCTTTCAGGTCAGACCAGATAATGAATCCCTCGATCCCTCACCATCCAGCTCGTCCAGCACGTTCAGCTCGTTCAATTACGATGTTGCCTTGTCGATGTCCTCACGAAAAATGAATACGTTTCACCACCAGAATATCGCTTAAGTATGCTTTTTGTGCGTGATTGAATCGAGAGAAGGTGTGGTTTACGATGGCAATTTGGAAGGCAAATTAGAGGGGAATGAACTCTCTGAGTTTTAAACTTTCGGCGACTGAGCAATAATCGATTGAAAATTTCGCGATTCGAAACATTTTCCGTTGCGCGCGCATACAATATTGGATACGAAAATATCCTACTGATGGGGAAGAATAATGTTCAGAAGCTTTCCTGCTAATTACATTTGATTGAAAAATTACAAAATCAAATGTATTTGGTAGCTATGTTATATAGTTAGAAAACATAAAAATAAACTCTTTCGCATGAATGTATTTTTCAATTCCCAGGGAACTGGCAGATTAATTTTCAGCAACGATTAGTTTTTTTTCCAGATTTTCCTCGATACTCGAAGCCCACCAGTGGTTAATGCTATCTCGATAATAGCACTTGATTGAAAAATATTTGGTCGCTGTGTTTATGGTTAGAAAACATTAAAATAAACTCTTTCGCATAAATGTATTTTTCAATTCCCAGGGAACTGGCAGATTATTTGTCAGCAACGATTAGATCTTTCCGGAATTTTCTCGATGCTGAATGACATCCAAACGAAAATACTCCTTTCAGTTTGGCCTGCAAAAAACTTATCTGACCTCTAATCCATCAAATCTGGTGTCCCTTAAAAGGGCCATTGGTTATATGCTAAGGTAATAGCACGCTCTCCTCGGATTCGATGGGCCAGCTGAATGTCCTTGGGCATGATGTGACGCGCTTTGCGTGGATAGCACACAAATTGGTATCTTCGAATAGGCCTCCTGCAGTGTTATAACAGCTCGTAAATGTACCGGTGGTAAAGCAGCTTGGAAAAGTGCACCAGCCGCAGGTAGTGTGAAGAAGCCACATCGCTATCGACCGGAAACTTTGCGTGAAATTCGTCGCTATCAGAAGTCGACCAAATTGTTGATCCGCAAGCTACCTTTGCAGCGTTTGGTTCGTGGAATTGCCCAATACTCAAAACCGACTTGCTCGTCAAAGTTCCGGGGGTATAGCACTGCAGGAGACCTATTCGAAGATACCAATTTGTGTGCTATCCACGCAAAGCTCGTTACATTATGCCCAAGGACATTCAGCTGGCCCATCGTATCCGAGGAGAGCGTGCTATTAGCTTAGCATATAATCAACGGCCCTTTTCAGGGTTCCAAATTTGATGGATTAGAGTTCAGAAAAGTTTTTTGCGGGCCGAACTGAAAGGAGCATTTAGCGAAAATCGTGGTGTCGATGATAATTCGATACCGATAGGTGGCATGGATATGGATTTGATAGTGAAGAATATGAAATACATGACATGATGTAGTGAATATTTCCCCATATCGAAAAAATCACTTTGATGAAACTGCATTATAAAATTATTTGTGTACAAATGCCGCAATCGATAGTCGACTCTAATCTGCGCTGGGTAATTTCCTCGGAGTACTCGATTCCCCCTTTGAGCATTAATAATCTCTTTCTGGCAAAACGAAGTGGTATGAATCACATTATTCGAAAGATAAAATGAAGATGTTTTCTGCCAATTTCCTTCAACCTCCAAACATCTCTTTCTCCCGTTTGTCGTTTTTGCGTTTGCTAATCCTTACTCACAACACCCATTTCTCGTTTGAGAAATTATTGAGTAAACATCGTTTGCCAGTGCGCGTAGAGCGGGAATTCCTTAAGATTCATTGCACCTCTAATAAATTGCCGAAAGACGTGATCTTACGTTGATCGTACTTGATTGAAAAATCCAAAACGAAATGTATTTGGTCGCAGCATTATATGAGTAGAAAGCAAATAATCGCTCGAAAATTACATGATTTTCGCGATGTGAAACATTTTCCGTTTTTCATGTTATGAATCCAACATTGGATACGAAAATTTTCTACTGATGGAGAAAAATAATATTCAGAAGCTTTCCTGTTAATTGCGATTGATTGAAAAATCACAAAACTAAATGTATTAGGCTGTCAAAAAAGTCCTGCGGTATTTTTTTTTGAATTTTCATTTGTTCATAAAATTAGTTACCATCATCTGTTTTAAGTCAAATATGCGCCGTTTTGTTCGATGACTTGTTCCCAACGAGAAGCCAACTTCATAATACCCCTGTTATAGAAGCTCGCTTCCAATGAGGCAAAAAACTCGGATAGCCAATTTTCACAGGCCTCTTTTGTGGCTAACTTCTGACTACCTAGCTCGTTCGCCATGGACAAAAACAGGTGGTAGTCACTTGGTGCAAGGTACGGACTATACGGCGGATGCAAAAGAACCTCCCATCCGAGCTCCCAGAGCTTCTGGCGCTTCACCAAAGAAATGTGTGGCCTGGCGTTGTCCTGATGGAAGACAATGCGGCTTCTGTTTATCAAAGATGGCCTCTTCTTCATGAGTGCTACCTTCAAGCGGTCCAGTTGTTGGCAGTACAGGTCCGAATTGAGCGTTTGGCCATAGGGAAGCAGCTCATAATAGATTATTCCTTGACAATCCCACCAAACACACAGCAGGACCTTCCTGGCCGTTAATGAGGGCTTGGCCACCGTCTGAGCCGCTTCAGCGGGCTTCGACCACGATCGTTTGCGCTTCACGTTGTCGTAAGTGACCCACTTTTCATCGCCAGTCACCATCCGCTTCAGAAACGGGTCGATTTTGTTGCGATTCACATGCATCGATACGGTCAAAGATGTTTTTTTGCGTCAACGTGTGTGGCACCCATACATCGAGCTTCTTTGTGAATCCAAGCTTCTTTAAATGGTTAATAACGGTTTGATGACTTATCCCCAGCTCTTGGCCGATGCTACGGCTGCTACTATGCCGGTCTTTCTCGGCTAATTCAGCGATTTTGTCGCAATTTTCGACGACAGACCTTCCGGAGCGTGGCGCATCTTCGACGACCTCTACACCAGAACGAAAACGTTGAAACCATCGTTGTGCGGTGAAAATGGAAACTGTATCGGGTCCATAAACTGCACAAATTTTATTGGCAGCTTGAGATGCATTTTTGCCTTTGTCATAGTAGTACTGTAAAATATGTCAGATTTTCTCTTTATTTTGCTCCATATTTGCGACACTATAACTCACGAACTACTTAACCAAACAAAACACTGTCAAGGACTATATTATAGCGCGCAAAAATACCTTTCCAACAAGCTATAGTATGACTCGATACAATGAATACAACTAGAACTACGCGCTTACAACGACACCTCGTGGAAATACCGCAGGACTTTTTTGACAGCCTAATATTTGGTTGCAGTGTTGTATGGATAGAAAACATTAAAATAACCTCTTTCACATGAATGTATTCTTCAATTCCCAGGGGAACTGGTAGATTATTTTTCAGCAACGATGATAGCAACGGGGGTTCCACGCGTGTATGTGTGTGTGGCGGCTGCTCCGTTGTTTCAAGCGGACCGTGACATCACTCTCCTCCCTCTGGATTCCCTTCTGGCCTAAGGTGCATCGCTGTTCAATTATAACTGAGTGGGTTTACGAGCGGCGCTCGCTTATATACCGATTGGTGATTTCAATAGCCTGTTTTGAAAGCAATTTTAAGGCTATTGAAACAATTTTTGGATGAAAAAGTAACAAGTATATAACGCGTAGACATTCTATCTTTCGAATGAAGTGTTTATCATACCATTTCGTTCAGTTGTTTAGAAGCTATTAACGCTCAAAATCTCGGTCTCCGGCGTAACGCTTTCGTTTTCGAAACTTTGATTTTATACCCGGTATAGAAATGAAAGACGTAGTCCTACGTCAACACACAGTGAGGATTTTTGTACACAAACAGTGGAAAATTGTATCCACTGTGGCGAGAATCCTCACCCTTTACAGAAGTGCTCAAGGTACAAACGGCACTCCGATAAAGTGAAGCGTTCTATCACAGGACGCTTCAAGCGGAATTATGCAGAAATGCTCAAGGCCGCATCAGCCGCTCATGATGAAAATCAATTTGCGGTTTTGTCAACTCATGAATTGGACTCTGGTTCTGATGAGGATCATACTACGATGATCCTCATCAGAATCTTCAACAAAGGATGATTCATCAAAAAGAAAACTCTCTTCATCAATGATGCAACGTAAGAAAGTTAAAATGATCCTCAGAATTCCAAGGGTAATGGGAAAAAAACGAATCCGAAGGCTCCTTCTTAGCCAGTTCCTGGTTGCAATATGGATTTTACACTGTTACCCAGAAGAGAAAGAAATAAAAACTCTGCCTTCTCATAGAAAATTCGCGTTCAATCGAGGATTGATAGCTTATTCGGATATTGTGGACTTCATATTAAACACCTGTAATCTTCAAGACCCCCTTAGAAGCCTTATCTGCCTTGCTTCCATCTCTGAAGTCTTATCTATAAAGCAGTATACGTTCCTCCAAATACTAACATTAGCCGTAGTCAACTTTGGAATCTTGTCTCGATTCTCTCATCCCCAGTTCTAATTCTGGGTGACATGAACTCCCATGGTGGGGCTATCCTTATAATGACGCTAGAGCGGCTATTCTTTACGATTTATGTGACGATTTCAAATTGACTATCTTGAACACTGGTGAAGCGAAACGAATTCCAAAACCTCCGGCTCGAGAAAGTCGACTCGACCTATCTTTTTGCTCAAGTTCGCTATCATTAGATTGTCATTGGAAGGTCATCAATGATCCCCATGGTAGCGATCACTTGCCAATCAATATATCAATCAAGTGTGGCCCGCAATCCACTGAACCATCTCGAGTTCCATTTGACCTAACAAGAAACATCGACTGGCAAAAATTTGCAACGGCGGTAACAATCGGTGTCGAATCAATAGATGTACTTCCACCATTGAAAAAATATCGATTCTTCGTCGATTTGATGTATAAAAGCTCACTGGAAGCACAAAAAAGAAAAGTTCCAAGTGCTCCGTTTAAAAGAAAACCAGCCACTCCTGGCTGGGACGATGAATGTACAAAATTGTATTTGAAGAAATCTGATGCTTTCAAAGCTTTTCGTAGACATGGAACATCCACACACTTCGAGAAATATTTAAAGTTTGAAATACAGCTGAAACAATTAGTTTGTTGAATATTATTTGGAGACAACTGTACATCTACGTCCACACTGTGCGATGTCTTGAGAAGAAGAGAAGAGTGCAACCGTGACAAAACCCGAACGCGAGCCGAACACTCGATCAACCAGAATAGCGAACACACACACGTCCGAACACTACTGTCATAACAACACAAAAGGACTAATGTATGCATTACCAAGTGCGTCAGTCGCATAATTACGTCACAATGCTTAACATAGTTAAAGCATAAAACGCGGTTACTGGCGCAATTTCATAGAAGGTCTTTCTCGTGAAACCTCAATACGCACTTTGTGGAGGGTAGCTCACAACATGCGTAACCGCTTATCTACCAACGAGAGTGAAGAATACTCCAACCGATGGATATTCGATTTCGCCAAAAAGGTCTGTCCAGACTGAGTTCCAGCCCAACATATTCCTCGAGAAACGTCTCCGAGCGGTGGACCTCTGCACAGTCCATTCACAATGCTGGAATTTTCTATGGCTCTTCTTTCATCGAACAACTCTTCATCCGGAAGCGATATGATTAAATTCGTTCTTCTAAAAAATCTCCCCGATATCGCGAAAAGACGCTTGCTAGACTTATTCAACACTAGGGAAAGTGGGGACATAGTGGACACCCTAAGGAATATGCCCATTTCCAGCATCCACATACCGATTCAATTCCCGTTTCTCGAAGAACATTGTAGTTCAACTCATTGTTCTTCAAGATAGCAAACGGCTTTAATTATAAAAATTCAAAATAGTACACTTTTCATCATAAGAAAAAAAAGGTGAAAAATCGAACTTTTTTTTTGCTTGGAGGTAAAGTGGTCACCTAGTGGGGGCAAAGTGGTCACTTGCACATATCAAGCTAAATGGGATAGATTTATGCGTTTTTTTCGCCCAAATTTGTTCAAATCATACTTGATATTGTAGGTAGATGTATGAAATAAGATTGGCCTATTCACCTAGAGTCTCAATTTAAATTTTCTCATGCACACAAAAACGTAGTAAGAAACACATAACGTTCCGCATAATGAGGCTTGGTTTAGTGAGAGTCGCATATTTATCCAGGGTCAAAGCCACAAAAGGATCTTCTTCAAGAGCAAAATGTAATGCGGTATATCAACTTTAGTAAACAGAACGATGTAAGTTGTTATTAACCTATGACCACTTTACCCCCAAACTTCAAAGTAATTTCTATGCTAATTAATCGCTAAGATTAAATAAAATATCTGTTCACCTCTCCTAGAATATGTTAACAGTCGTCCAAACTGATGATTTGTCCAATATATCAGTTTGAATAAACTAAGTTTCACGAGAAATTCCATATATACCATGCGCACAGAACTACGGCCGAATGGCTATCGAGAGAGCAATTTCTGTTTTTATTTATATTTTGATATCCGACAGCTCTACTGATGTACAGGGTGACTCAAAAGTCATTAAATTATTCAAACATAAGGTGACTATCAATATGGCATTCATAGTTAATAGGTATACTACCAAACAAGCAGGTGACCACTTTGCCCCCCCATGACCAATTTGCCCCCACTACCCCTACTAGAAAACAACATTGTACCACCCGAATGGAGACAGGTCACAGTAATAGCAATTCAAAAGCCTGGCAAACCAGCGTCTGACCATATCTCATACCGTCTGATTGCTATGCATTAGAAAATTGTTGGAGAAAATGATCCTTCGAAGACTCGATCAATGGATTGAGACAAATAATTTGCTATCAAGTACACAATTTGGGTTTTGGGTTGCTTTCTACAGATATTCAACTAGCCTTTGCGCACTAGGCAACTGGCTTCAGTATTCCTGGAGATTAAGGGAGCTTTTGATTCGATTTCCATAGAAATCTCAAATAATCTGAACAGATGTGGACTTCCTGGAATTTGAAATAACTTTTTGTATAATTTGTTGTCAGAAAAGCAAATGAATTTCACCCTCGGACAACTGATAACTTTCAGAAATAGTTATATGGGTCATATGGGTCCAAGCCTCATGTCTCAGCACCCTTCTTCATAATTTTTATGTGAAAGATATTAACAGTTGTTTGGCAGAACAATGCACGCTAAGATAGCTTGCAGATGATGGTGTGGTTTCCGTCAGAGGTCGACAACTTGCAAAGACCATTGCAAAATTGCCTAGATAACTTGTCTTCTTTGGCAAGGAATTTAGGGATCGATTTCTCGCCGCAGAAAACTGAACTGGTAGTGTTTACTCGAAAGCGGTTCTCAGCCCAATTGCAACTTAAGCTGTTGGGCAGAAGCATTACCCAATCATTGACCTTCAAGTACCTTGGTGTACCTGGTTTGGTTCAAAATGCACTTGGAATACCCACATTACGTATTTGAAGCAAAAATGTCAAAAGAGGGTCAACTTTCTCCGCTCGATTTGCGGCACGTGGTTGTTGTTGTTGTTGTTTTGAATTATAGAGACTTTGAGCTGTATGACAGTCATTCGTCTCTTTATTCCCCTTTACACACCGGAGCCACTCAAATTTACACAATACTTGTAGGTAATCATTTCAGGTGAGCGCAGGCGCCTCTTTTAGATTACCCTGGAACGTGATACCAGGGTGTAAGCGTTCAAGTTTGATTGCAGTATCAAATGTACAGAATCAAGTTAGCCTCTTTAAGGAAATCCTGAGTGTCTCTTTCTTTCCGTGTGTCGTTCTGCAAAACGACATCTAGGCCACCGGTTAAGCCGTACCTCCTACGAAGGTCACGGCGACACGTGGTGGGGAGCTCATCCGGGAGATCTCATAACGCTTTATAAAACAACTATTCTATCTATTCTGGAGTATGGCTACTTCTGCTTTCTCTCAGCAGCTAAAAGTCACGAATTCGATATCATTGTCTGCGTATAGCTGTCGGCTGTATGCACTCAACGCATGACATGAGTCTCGGGGTCCTGGCAGGAGTAACTCCTCCACAGAACCGATTGTGGGAACTTTCTCTCAGAATACTGATGAAATGCGGAGTCAAGAACACACTTGTGATTGAAAACTTTGAAAAAATTCTTCATCTAAATATACAATCTCGGTTTATGAGAACTTATCACCACTATATTTTGTCAGATATTTGTCTTCCATCGTTTACTCCAGACCGTACTCACTTCACCATCAGCAGTTCCTCAATTGAATACGATCTGTCGAAGAAACAAGCAATACTTGGGATTTCAGATCAGCTTCGACCAACTTTCATTCCCCGTATTTTTAACCGAAAGTACCAAAAAGCAATTGCATGAAAAGATACTTCACTGATGGGTCTCGCCTCAACGGATCTACCGGATTCGGTGTTTTCAATGAAAATTCGAACGCCTTCTGTAAAACGCAGGAACCTTGTTCCGTTTATGTTGTTGAGCTGGCAACAATCGACTTCGCATTGGGGATGATCTCCAAAAGCCTGCAGACCATTACTTCATTTTCTCGGATAGTCTCAGTTCGCTTGAGGCTCTCCAGTCGATGAAATCTAGTAGGCACTCATTTTATTTCCTCACAAAAGTGAGGTAGCAGATTAGTGTGCTGATCGAGAGATCTTATAAGACAACCTTTGTATGGGTTCCCTCTCATTGCTCAATTCCTGGCAATGAGAAGGCGGACACTCTCGCAAAGGCGGGTTCCCAGGAATGCTTTGAGGAATTGTTTGATAGACAGATTTCATACGATGATTTTTTCCAATTACTGCGTCAGAGTTCCCTCTTGAATTGGCAAACCGATTGGGACACTGGAAGTCTTGGGCGGTGGTTATATTCATTTATTCAAAATGTTTCTTCGAGAGCGTGGTTCAACGGTTTGGACGTAAGTCGTGACTTCATTCGTGTAATGAGTAGACTTATGTCCAACCACTACTCGCTAGATGTGCATCTCCACAGAATAAATCTTGTTCAAAGCAATGTCTGTCGGTGTGGAAACGGTTACGATGACATCGATCACGCAGTTTTGCAATGCACGGATAATTACGCAGCCAGATAGTACCTTTTGAATGCCCTTGGACCCAAGGAAGACAACCCTATGTTCCTGTTAGAGACGTGTTGGGAACTCGCGACATCTGCTATATGCAGTTGATCTATATGTTTGTGAAACGGTCTAGTATAAGGATTTAATGCTTTTGTGTATTTTTTCTTTTTCGTTATTAGTTTGTTTGTCTTGTCCCCTCATCTCACCTCCACCCACCTTCGACAGATAGTCAAACACCAGATGCTTTCCCTGGTTATTATGCAAGTTAACGATCGAGCATCGCATGGAATTTGCAGACCAGGCGAATATTATGCTGCTTGGCTGATAAACAAAACATCGGATCCGCTAGCGAAGGAATTGGAAGCGTGATCATAAAATAAACATCATCCGAGGCCCGCCCGCATGGTGCTGAGTTGTCATATTTAGGGTTTAGCTGATAAACGATCATGTTATCATGTTAAACGATCATGTAATGCGAATTTTCAAAGTTCGCATTAAGAGAAGAATAAAGTTAGTCTTAGTTTGACCGTCAAATGGAATACATAATTTTTTTAAAAGTAATACCGTACCCGTTTATTTTAAGTGGCGCCCGAATAGGGACCCTTGTAGTGGAAAACGGATAACGTCGTGAGTGTTGTGAAAATTTCCTGCCTTCGTTCCACCAGAACTGCCAGTAGCAGGACAAGTGGAGATGATGAAAAATTTCACAGAATTAGGAAGAATTCCCGATTTTGTAAAAGGACTCAATAATTTTACCGGGAAAGTCAATGAATTGATGAACTGGCTTATGGACGTCGAGAGTATTTTCGCGATGTATAGAGATTTATCTCAATCATCGCTTCAATACAAAGTTATTGAAAAAACAATTCGTAGGAAAATTTCCGGCGAGGCTGCCGATGTTTTAAATGCCAATAATATTTCTTCCAATTGGAGAGATTTTAAAAGCACCCTTCTGATGTATTATAGTGATAAGAGAGAATTAAAAACCCTTGATCACGAAATCACAACCATAAAAAAAAACTTCCTAATGAAACTCTGAGTATTTATTACGGCAGAGTGAACGAACTGCTATCATCGATTATTGCACAAATACAATACATACAGAGGGAACGCGACAGTCCATATTCAATATTTTAGAGAAAAGGCATTAGACTCCTTTATCAGTGGTCTGGAACGTCCACTTTCAATGCTTCTTAAAACTGCAGAGCCTGGTTCATTGAGCAAGGCTTATCAATTTTGTTTAGAATATTATAATCTAGACGTGCGTTCAAATTTCAGAAATGAAAATAATTCGCACTTTCCTCCAAAACCAAAAGAGCTTGATTATTTAAAAATTGCACATAACAGCCACCACAAATTCCCCCAAGGAGGCAACCATTTGTTCAACAGCAGCAAGCATTCATTCCTCGGCCACAATCATTTATTCCACAGCAGCAACCATTCAGGGGAAACAATTTTTATTCTCCTCGCTTTCCCCCAGCGAATGTTTTTAGGCCAGGACCTTCACAAAATTTACCACGTCCCGAACCGATGGAAGTAGATCAAAGTTTGAGGACAAGAAATATTAATTATGGCAATCGACCAAATTTCAATTTCAAAAGACCAAGGGAACTGTCAGGACAATTTAAAAATTTCAAAAGACAGGCACATCCTTTAGAAGGACCGCCAGAAGAGTATTACCAAAATTATGACGAATACTATGATGAATACTATGATCAAGAAGACCAATATTACGACCAACAAGGAGAAATCGAAGATTCTCCTAGTGCTTCAAATAATAACGTTGTCTCCGAAAATAATGAAACAATCAATGATACAACTACTTCTCCTGAAAGTAATTTTTTAGGGTGGTGCCCCCAATGGTAAGACCAGCCTTGCCATATATTAATCTGAGAACCACAATCGGAACCTTTCCTTTTCTAGTTGATACTGATGCAAACATTAGTATCATCGACCCTAAGCTAGCTTATTCACACAGAATTTCGAAACCATACAATTTTACAGCAAATTCGATCTCAAGTGCGAATGGTAAATTCAACGCAACTTCTGCTATTGACATAAATTTCTTCTATCCAAAAATTAATCATTCTGCACGATTTCTTTTACACAAATTTCACGATTTTTTCTACGGAATAATAGGTACAGATATTTTAGAACACCTTAATGCACACATTGATCTTGGAAACAAAATTTTGTATTTACAAAAGGAATTCGAAACATTGACAATTCCTCTTCTTCAATATTGCCCAACATAAAATTCTTCTAACAGCCTATTCAGAACTTCACATTTATCTTCAAATGAAAAAGACAAACTGCATAAAGTGCTTAAAGTCAATAAATCAGTTTTCCACGAAATTAACTCAAGATTAACATGTTCAACAAAAGTTGAATGTTCTATAAATACAACCGACGATATTCCGGTACACCAGCAAGTTTACCCATATCCGGCTGCCTACACTGAAGAGATCAACAAACAAATCAGTAAACTACTTGCTGATGGTATTATCAGACCTTCACGTTCCGCTTGGACAGCTCCTGTTTGGATAGTTCCAAAGAAAACGGATGCGTCTGGTGAGAAAAAATTCAGGATGGTCATTGATTAAAGAAAATTCAATGAAAAGACAATTGCCGACAAGTATCCAACGCCCGAAATTAAATATGTTATAGACCAGTTGAAAGGGCAAAAATATTTTTCTACTCTTGATTTGGCATCTGGCTTTCACCAGATCAGGATGAAAGAAAGCGACATTGATAAAACAGCTTTCTCCATAAATAATTGGAAATTCGAATTTACTAGAATGCCGTTTGGGCTAAAATATGCTCCAGCAATTTTCAAGCGAGCCATTGACGATGTGCTCAGGGATCAAATTGGGAAAATTTGTTACGTCTACATAGATGACGTAATAATTTTCGGTAAAGATGAACATTTGAAAAATTTGAATACAGTTTTGACGCAATTTGAAGCCAATTTGAAAGTTCAACTTGAGTTTTTGCGGACTGAAACAGAATTTTTGGGTTATATAATTTCATCCGATGGAATAAAACCTAACAGTAAAAAATTGAAGTTATTAATAAATATCCCGAACCTAAGACAATGGCGGAACTTCGCGGATTTTTAGGTATGACGGGATACTACCGGAGATTTGTGAAAGATTTTTCTAAAATAGCAAAACCCCTCACAAACCTTCTTCGAGGGGAGAGAAATCCCGCCTCTGCCAAAAAAATTTCAATGACTGAACCTGAGAACCAATGTTTTTTGAAAATGAAAAAAATACTATCTTCAGATGATATTCTTATCTACCCCGATTATAATAAACCGTTTACTTTGACGACTGATGCCTCAGATTATGCCATAGGAGCAGTATTATCTCAAGGTAACGTCGGAAAAGATTTTCCAATACATTTTGCTTCGCGATCTTTATCCAGAACAGAAGAAAAATATTCAGTTCCGGAGAAAGAGATGCTAGCAATATTTTGGGCTCTTCAAACGTTTAGGAATTACTTATATGGTGCTAAATTCAAAATTTTAACTGATCACAAACCGCTTACATTTGCTTTGTCCTCGAAAAACACCAATGCCAAGTTCAAGCGTTGGAAAGCTTATCTCGAAGAACATGACTACCAAATCGTCTATACACCTGGAAAATCGAACGTGGTAGCGGACGCTTTGAGTCGTGTTGTATTTTCAATGACCGGTACTCAGCATTCGGCTGAAAATACCAATGACTTTTACATATTATCTACGGAAGCCCCATTGAATGTATATCGCCACCAGGTAATAATCATAAACGGACCTGATAAAATTGAAACAAAAAAATTATTTGGAAATTTTACTAGAATAACAATATTTGTAAACGAAATAACTAATCAGTTTTTATTACAGATTCTGAAGAATAATTTCGATTATACAAAACTGAACGGACTGTTCACCACAGAAGACATAATGGGACAATTAAAAGAGATCTATCGAGAACATTTTGGTCAATAGAGATTATTGAAAATTAGGTACACCCAGAATCTATTGGAAGACACCGAGGAAGAAGACCAGCAATGGAACGTCGTCCGGAATGAGCACTATAGAGCTCACAGGTGTGCTGAAGAAAACGTGTTACAAATTCCTCGCAAATTTTATTTCCCTAAACTTCGTCAAAAATGCAAAGATTTTGCAACCAACTGTCGAATTTGCCATGAATGCAAATATGACAGGCGTCCTATCAAATTCCCGATTCAAGAAACTCCTATACCTAAAAGCCCTTTCCAAATCGTACATATAGATATACTTTTCCTGGAAAATAATCACTTCCTTACCTATATCGATAAATTTTCAAAGTTCGCTTAAGTGACACACATAGAATCCAGATCTGCAGTTGATCTGACACCAATTATAAAAGATATACTTTTAAAAAATAAAACTCCTTAAATTCTTGTAATGGATGGTGAAAAATCCTTTATGACTGGTGAATTAGTCAACTTTTACAATTTGCATAAAATAGCTCCA
Organism: Toxorhynchites rutilus septentrionalis; assembly: GCF_029784135.1. NCBI lineage: Eukaryota > Metazoa > Arthropoda > Insecta > Diptera > Culicidae > Toxorhynchites > Toxorhynchites rutilus. Next base: position 146,227,318 of record NC_073745.1, on the reverse strand, counting down.
TACGACACAGCAACTGGTCGAAGTGAAATGAACGGTATAGTAGAACGTCTTCATTCGACTATATTGGAACTTTATCGAATCAACAAAACAGAAAATCCAGATAGATCTATCCTTGAATTAATCCAACTTTCTGTCTAAAAGTACAATGCGACTATCCACAGTACAACACAATTCACACCTTATGAAATAATACTTCCTTCTCCTCGGACTACTGAAATAATTGAAACGGCATACAAAAACCATCGAAAAAAACAGAAAAAGGACATACAATACCATAATGAAAAGCAAAAACCTGTAGACATCGAACAAAATCAAGACGCATACGAGACAACAAGACAAAGACTTAAACACAAAAACAGATATAAAAAAATCAAAATAGCACAAGTTCACAGAAGCACGATTACTACTGACAAGGGACGAAAAATACATAAAGACGACATAAAAACCAGGAAAATTTAACTGGACATTTGACTTTCTTCTTTTACAGACTGACGTTTTGCCTTCTACTATACAACTGCACAATAGACGCAAACGAAAAACAAATTTCAATAAGAAGCTTAAATCAACAACCGCTATTTGTATATAACCAAGGAATAGGAAGAATTCGCTATGATTTTCACTATTATATACACCACTTCAACATCACATCTCTGCGAGTTAATATTGACATATTGCAATCACAATATAATAAAGTAAAAACGAATCAGTTCAGCCATCTTATCCAGGATAAATTCAATAAAATTAATGATGGATTGAAAAAACTATCTCTCACTAGAAGACATAAAAGATGGGATACTTTAGGATCAATTTGGAAATTCATTGCAGGCAGTCCCGATGCAAATGATTTAAGAATGATTAATTCAACTATCAATAATATAATTGATGAAAATAATAAGCAGGTCAAAATAAATAGAAAAATTGCAACACAAATGAAAGAATACATATGTAAACCAAGTGAAGCAATATCCCTCTTTAATTCAAAGGCTTTGGAAATTCATTCCATTAATATTTACCTAAACTTGAAATATCTTTCTGAAAAACTAGAAAATATTTTAGACAGTATGACATTAGCAAAGTTAGGACTTATCAGTGAAAAAATTCTAAGCACTGATCAATTAGACGTAATAATACAGGATCTAAGAAGCCAGAATTTGACAATTCACACTAATCTCGAGGCGCTGAACTACATCGAAACATCCGTGGCCACCAACGATAAAGAGATGGTACTTCTTATCAAAACCCCCGTTTTGGACAACCGGATCTTCAGGAAAATCCATGTTTACCCAACCATACAGGATAACAAGCAAATATACCTTACAAACAGGCTATTTCTAGCACACTCCAGTGGGAATTACAATACGAAGAATCTAAATCAAACAATTTTCGACAGAAATTAAATCAAAAGAGATGTATCTGAATGTGTACCAAAACTACTAAACGGTAATCAATCCAAATTCAATTTCACATCCTACATTCCTAAACAAAAGATTCTACATCTGGATAATCAACATATTTTGATGAATTCAATAGATAACATCCATGTGAAAACCACGTGTGGAATAACTAACAAAACCCGGAACGGATCATTCTTGATCACGTTCCACAATTGGAAGCGTGATCATAAAATAAACATCATCCGAGGCCCGCCCGCATGGTGCTGAGTTGTCATATTTAAAGTTTAGCTGATAAACGATCATGTTAGCATTAAGAGAAGAATAAAGTTAGTCTTAGTTTGACCGTCAAATGGAATACATCATTTTTTTAAAAGTAATCCCGTACCCGTTTATTTTAAGTTGCACAATGCTACAGTGCGTGCGGCAACCCTCGGTTGAGACGATACCTCTTATCCATATCCCTAACCTGGCCAGACCCACTAAAATTGTTGCCCCTCTAACCTCGAGTAAACCGCGAGTAATCGGTCGAAACCTACTAAACATAGATTTAAGTTGAAATTTTGTATAAACAAACCTTGAATTGGCGGCTCCGCAAAGCTTATGCGATTGAATTGGAAAAAAAATCTGTGAGATCCTGTATTGAATCCAATTCATTTTTCCGTTAATGTCATTTGACTTTAATTCTCAACTCAGCAGAAAATCATGTTTGGCTGCTTATGAGTAGCGAAAAATAACAAAACATTACATCTAGTCAATACAAAACAAAACAATAATGATTAATAATGCAATATACATATAAAAGCATCACGTATCGTAAAATAATAGATGATACCGAGATCGATTAAGTGTTACATAAATATCGTGAAATTCTCGTAAATTCATTCAACATTTCGTACATTAATTTGTTCAACAGTAAAAAAGCACTACATTAAGAAAATCACTGTCGCTGGAACTCATCTACAATCAATAAACCTAAAAAAAGCAAAATGCTGCAATATTGCTTACACTTGCCATCAAAACTAGACGAAGAGTAAGAAATTTAAAGAGAAAAAACAACTTACTACACAAACGGCTGTCTCTCGTTTGCAGAGGCACTTTCTGTATATAATAATACACACTACACCACGCACGGTACCGCTAGGAAAAACACACCAAAAAAGCGTTAGCTCGGCAAAAATGCTCAATGATTTGCTCCTTTACACACAGATTATTTTTACGATGCTGCTTCGATGTAGATGTGTGTATAACATCTCACTTTCTTTCACGCGACACTCACACGTCCGGCTGGAAGATGAGTTACTGACATGGCGCTGCTCACTATGTTGATACACGCGTTGAGAACCTTTCCTCAGCGACTCACTCCGTATGTTGCTAGGAGCTGCTGAGCGCGGGTGGAAAACACGGAACTTTTTTTTTTCTTAGATTTCACTAGCTGCGTGATTTTTTTCTTCCATTCACTGTGCCATTTCTTTATGCACTTTTTCACACAGCCTTTCACAATTTTCGCACAACTATCGATGCGTACTGTGCTGCAGCACCTAATCGATAATGTGGAACGCAATACCAGCGAAAATGCTTTTAAGGTTTGCAATGAAAATGGGATCCAGTGCGACGGATTCTGAAAACTTGATTTTTCTTCTATTCGTTTCGTCAATCCAAGAGGGACCATAATCGAGGATGAGATACGTGAAGTGAATCGCACGCACACGAAACACACGCGCTCGCGACCGTGGTTTGACTACGAATGAGCCACTGCGAAAAAAATGGGTTGCTGTTTCAATTCTTGTACTGCCTGGGAATAAGAACTCAGTTAGGTTCATGGCACACTTAGGCTGATGTCACATTAGGCGGATTCGTCGCCGCGGATATCGCGACGGTTATTTTCTCCATTTGAAAACCGCACCGCTCTGTGTGACATGGCTCATCCCAAGACGGGTCTATGGTACTAGGTGAGGCCGTTTCTTCACTAAGTTGGTTAGGGGAGCGGTGTATGAAAACAGTACGGAAGAAAGCAGAAGGGGAGTTTTTTCCTTGAAGTGTGAAAGAGACAGACTGATCACGAGCGAGCTTGGGCACAAGCGTATTGTGTTTTGTTTACAAACAAAACACAGTAGACTTCCAAGGTGGCTGAAGAGTGGTTTTAGCAAGTTGACCCACCTTAGGATATACTTCTACGCGCCTTGGCTCATTCATAATACACTGTAGATCCTCCGCTGCGGTTTTACTCGCGGAATCCGCGGCGGCGAATCCGCCTAATGTGACATTAGCCTTAGCGGTTTCGCGGCGGTTTTATTCACCCTTAGCGTAAGGCTGATGTCACATTAGGCGGATTCGCCTAAAGCTGGAGTCACATTAGGCGGATTCGGCGAGTAAAACCGTAGCGGAGGATCTACAGTGTATTGTGAATGAGCCATGTCACACAGAGCGGGGCGGTTTTGAAAGCGAATTCATATCGAGAAAAAAAACCGTCGCGAAATCCGCGGCGGCGAATCCGCCTAATGTGACATCAGCCTAAGAACACACTGGACGGCTCTCCCGCGCGGATTTCGCAATGACAGACCGCCGCCGGGCCTCGATAATGGAATGTGAATGATATAAAACACACAAGGCGGGGTGGGTGTGTACGGTTCCAAAATCACTGTTGTACGGTTCCTCATTCGCTGCGGTGGGTCGATGGAGATAATGCGCCGCAACGGTTTTGTGAGAATATTAGTGTTTATGCGCTTTTGAAAGGTGTAAATAAAGCAAGGCATTAATAAATGTACTCTCAGGTGAGTCAATACATGAAAACCACTCTGCGGTCATGTAACTGCGAATACTCGAATTCCATCCAAACTGTCCAGAAATGCAATATTTCAGACATCTGTGATCAACTTCTCTCTCCCTCTCGCTCAAGTAAATATCCCCTCTTCCGTGTTCCACCATTCTTTTTTCATATACCGCCCCTCTAATCCGCTTACTGACCAAACAGTTGTACCTTGTACCATAGACTCGTCTTGCATGCGTCTATAAAAATATAATAATGGCAGATAGTAAAACCGCCGAAAGCCGCTGAATGTGTTTTACATCAAGCTCCTGCTGCGACTTGTCATTGCGAAAATCGCGCGGTAGAACCGTCTAGTGTGTTTCCACGCTTATTCCGGAACCCGATCGTATTTGAAATTAGCAAAATGTTGCGTTCTGTTACCCGTTCGACTTCAAATTTACGAAACTGTCCACGCTTGTCCACGGTAAGGGGGGAGGGGGTAGAGATAATTTCCACGTGGACACGTAAAATGATTCTTTGAAATATTAGGTTAAGGACAAAGTTATCCATTGTTTTTGGGTGAAATTTAGAACTATTTTTAATATACAGTAATTTACATTCAATGCGACATTCTGCTAGTTGGACAGACCCGATAAGTCTTTATAAATCCCAATTTCTTATCGCTTAGGAAATTTTGCAATGGGAGAAAAAGGTGATAATCGCTTGGTGCCATATTAACGTCCCGACTAATCAAATTGAGAGTTGTTTTACAAGTGAATATGTTAACATGTTGAAATGCTACAATTTTTCAGTTACAAACACTTATCCAACACGACCAGCCAGCAACAATATTCTGGATCATGTAGTTTGTTCCGAAACAATGCCGAATAACATAGTGAATGAAACTATATTCAGCGATTGTAGTGACCACAACTTTGTTCTATCCACCTTCAATGTGCACAAGGATGTCACATGTCGAACGCTTAGTAAAACTATCACCAATTACCGCAGGTTAATAGAAGCTTTTAAGGCAGCGACAGTGTGTATGCCTCAAGGAACCGCTTTTGAACGTTTGGAATATGTGTTATGCGGGCGCTACACGATTCATCCAACGTTTCACTCGAATGTTGGACTCAAACATTTGACTCGATGAATCGTCAAATGTTGTGACGAATGTGCTGCTACACGGTGAAGTGAATGTTGGGTTCAAAGCAATCGACCCAAACAATCGGCGAGTATTTGGATCGAATGTTCATTGTTTTTATTTACCATCGAAAACGTTAGGAAACTGAATGACGATGCAAGTTTTCAAATTGCTGCCGTAGCAATTGTACTGATATCGGGCTGTAAATTAAAAATGCTTCAAATCAACATTATTAGAATGCAATATTTCGCCGAATATTTTGAACTTTGAGAATCAATTTCACAGTTCCTTCACCTAAAACTTGTAAACAAACCAATCTGTCAAAGATAGATTCGGACGAATCGTGTAGCGGTGTATCGAATGTCATCGAGTGTCGAATCAACAAATGACAAAAATCCTTTGACTCGTGTCACTTGCGTTGGAAGGTAATCCACAACGAACGGATTACCTTCCAACGCGAATATTCGACACTCGACATTGGACGTTCGTAGCTCGTCAGTCGACTACACGATGCGTCGAATCATCGAGCGTCCAGCATTCGAGGGTGTACGTAGCATCGTGTAGCGCTGGCTTTAGATTTGTATAACCGATTAAAGGAGAAATTTTCGAGGTCAGTTCAGGTGAGAGCAAGAATCAAAGGTCACTGTCTCTGGATGTCCTTTGATCTTTGGAAATGGCTACGGATGAAAGATAATATTCTTCAGAAGCATCAAAAATTCCTCATGACAGAAATAAATATAAGAAACCTGTTACAGTACGTCTCCCGGCGAGTACAACAAATAAAAAATCAGTGTAAAAGGGACTACTATGATAAGGGGCTGTCCACATACCACGTGGACAGAAAAAGCACGATTTTAAACTCCCCCCTCCCCCTCCGTGGACAAGCGTGGACATTTTCATACCCCTCCCCCTGTTGTCCACGTGGACATTTTTCTTGATTTTATTAGAATAATTCGGGAAATAACTGAATTGCGCATGAATTAAATTTTAATTCCATTTAAGTTTATTTTGTTTCAAATTTTACTTGCTGAACCCTGCCACGTTTGCCGTGGCTCATTGGTTTTTTATGACAGAAAAATGAGTAGTAAAACAAAGCAAATATTCCATATGAGTTTAATTTTGAAATACTTGTATGTTTTTTGTTCATTGTTTTTGAAAGGCTTCAAACTTTGCAGTTCATTCGTCTCTAATTAAAATACTTGTAATACTTTGTTTTTCTATTATCTTAAAGGCAATCTGCCATCTGGTTTGTCAACACGGAAACGCACAATATCCAGTTGAACAATCCGCATCCGAAAATAAATTACAAAATTCCAAGGATTGATCTTGAGCAAAGCCAATCGAATAAAATTAAATAGATTTAAAATCACTATCAGATACAATTTAAGCTCACGATTTTTGAACACATGCAAAGAATTGTGTTACTGTCACATAGAATACATATTCAATACTAGAAAGTTAATTTACCTACACAGATTTATTTCAGAAGTGTGCTTATTTCATCTGGAAATCTTGATGCTTCTTGAGGCGTTGGCAGTAGCAACAACAATTTTTGAAGTGGCTCGTATCTTGTGTTATAATATGAGCTCCATCAGAGCTCGAGTTTTTGAAGCGCACAAAAACGAACAGAACGATTTTATATACATATACTCTTTTTCTATCATTTAAAAAGAATTTCAAAAAAAAGAAAAGATAAAGTAGGAAGCATGTACTGATATCTATAGATCCTCACTTGACAAAGGATGAGGAGTAAAAGGTCGAAATTTTTCAGAGATTTCGGAACGCCTGAATCTTCGATATAAATGATGACATTAAGATAAAAAATACAGCATTTTCAAGCTACAAATTTCTAGTGTGTGATGTGTATATGTGTTGTAGATAAAATACTTTGCAAGAAAAGATAACGCGTTTATAGTTTGTTTTCAAAGTTTCTCTAGATTTTGAGAATATATGCTTAAAAGCAATCCAATCAACATGATTATTTCGCGTCCATTTTATTCATAGAGAGTTTCAGTAGAACTATTTACTACAGAGGTATTCTCTATCGAATGAAAAATTATCCCTTGATTTCGAATTAAGAATATTTCATGAAATAATGAACGCACAGCAAATCGATGGTCAAATCTACTTATCGCAATCTTGGAAATATTTAATACATGGTCCAGTTGATGCTTTGACGAATGCATTATTTTATAACAGAGTTATAGCGTTTCAAAGATCACTCAAAACATTTTCGACATTTCGCCACAGGAAATGTCGGTTCATTCACACAATCAATTCACTTATAGTCATCAGCGCAATAGAAACCTTTTCCGCAATAGTTTCAAAGGGTACTAATACCTTATTAAAAATATTTTCAATATCTATATATATTTTTTTATTTTTCAACTGCTTATTGACCATCCTGCATTGCGTGTCTAGATAGCTTCCAAAATGCTCGTGGGGAAAAAAAATCAAAAAACTCACGACTCAATAATTTTTTACTAATCTTGCACGATAAGTTATTTGTATTGCTCTTTAGTTTTCCTCCACTTAAATCCTTATTAAAACGTCACAGTTTACCAGAGAGCAATTCAACGCCAAATTAATCCTCCGCTGCCCCGATCCTCCCCATTTTATTGAAATTTCGTTCATTTTTTCCAAAAATGGCCCTGAAGCCTGTTGCCCGATTGAAACATTTTTTTTGAGAAATTCATTAACCTTCTATTATTTTTTTTTATAAATGTTCAAACTATTGAGAAAACTTTCTCATAAATTGAATAAAATATCGAAAACTATTATATCTGTTTAAAATAATATTATTATATATAGGTTATTAGGTAGCTGATCCGAAAAATTTGAAGAGATAGGGGATCATAAAAAATCTTCCACGCTGATGATCAAATCTTAACTACGAAAGAATTATTGAACTTTTCCTTGAGACCGGTTTTTTGCCTTAAAATGACTGAACTGAAAAGTCAAAAAGTGCGCACGATGCTTTCATTTGAGGAAAACTTGCATAAAAATTATGTTGTGAACACATTTAAATTAGTGGAAGATAACAAGAAGGATAATAGTGTGGTGTCAAGGAAGGAACTGTAGAGTGGTTGGAGAGCTTCAATTTGGCTGATAGAAACAATCCAGTTTATCATGCATTTTTGGAAAATTAATTAAAAACACAAAATTTGAAGTTGGTTCCTTACATTTAAAAGTTGATCCTGGGTTCTATTAATTTTACAATTGCATTCTATGCAAAATTTTCTTATCTTTCAAATGAACAGTATAATTATTCTAAGGAGCTTACTTTCTAAATTAGAGTCAGTTCAAGACATAAAATTAGACTTAACAAAAATTCAACAATGTCCTAGTTGAGAATTGACTACATGCGTAGGATTTTTTATCAAATATGATCCTCTATCACCTCCTGAAATATTCTATAATTTATCAGAACACTGGCTCAACGACTAGTGATGCATAGACAATCTCCTGCAAATGTAAATATTTATTCCTAGAAATTAATGGAATGAAAATACTTTGGAAAAATGATTTTACACGCAATTCTGTATGAAAAACTATACAGACGTTATTATCATATATTGTTCTCGAGATATAACAAAACGTATAGAAAATTATAATTGATAAAAATCATTTACGCATATCATGGAATCTCAACCATTATGGAATCGTTTAATTTTTATAGTTTTGGCTATGAGGGCTATGCATACCCCGTAACTATAAAAGTTCGATCATAGGAAATAGTTGGTCATTCACAATTTACGTGAGATATTTTTATAATACAGATTTCACTGAAGAAGATCCATGATATGAGAGAAAATATATGAACGTTTGCCTGGGCAGCACTCTCCGGCTTCTCAATCCGTTTATTGATAAATACGGAGAGAAAATTCTTCCTGTCCACGTGGACTCAGTCTATACCCCCTCTCCCCTCTCCGTGGACAAGAGTGGACATTTTCTTACCCCCTACCCTCCCTAAAGTTGTCCACGTGGTATGTGGACAGCCCCTAACCTGTTCCGGAACGCCGATCAGAAAAGTATATGGAATAACTTGAACGAATTTTTCGGACTAAAAGATCGGGATTATTCAGTAAAGATCGACGTGGATGGACAGTTAACTTCACATGGTCCTGCCGTTGCCAATCGATTCAATGAGTTTTCCAGTTCCATTGGACCCCAGCTTGCCTGTTCAATTTCTAGTAGACGGAATATCAATAAATTTGGAACGCTCAATCCCTTGCGAAACTCCATCTATTTGGCGCCAACTACAGGTTATTTTGAGAATAAGAGATCTTGATTCCAACAAAAGTTGCGGTTTAGATGGCATCCATGTAGCGTTCCTCAAAACACATCTCGAAATGTGTTCTAAACTGTTACGGGACGTTTTCAATGAAAGCATTTCGACTGGTATCTACCCCGATTGTCTGAAGATGGCTCGAGTAATTCCCGTGCATAAGTCTGGCAGCAAAACGGATATCAATAGTTATAGACCAATATCAATTTTATTCGTTCTAAGTAAAATACTAGAGCAACTTCTGGTATCAAGATTTACCAGCTTTTTCAACCAGAATAATGTTCTGTATAGCCATCAGTATGGATTTCGAGCCGGATCCAGTACTCTGACTGCTATGTGTGAGCTAACTGATGACATCTACAAGGCAATGGATTCACGTAAAATTATGGGAGTTTTGTTTTTGGATCTTCAAAAACCCTTCGACACTATAGACCATGAGGTGCAGCTGCAGAAGTTAGATTCGTATGGTGTAAGAGGAACAGCTAACGATCTAGTTAAGAGTTACTTAACTGGCCGTACCCAATGTGTTGTGATCAGCAACACCATAAGTGCCCAGTGTCCGTTATCTGTTGGAGTGCCACAGGGAAGTAACCTTGGTCCATTACTGTTTTTGGTTTACATCAATGACCTGGCAAGACTAAACTTATATGGCAAACCTCGTTTGTTCGCAGATGACACATCTCGGTCATCAGATCCAGAGAATATTGTCATTCAAGATTATTTCAATGAAAATCTTCTGTCTTTGAACTTGAGTAAAACTAAATATGTCGTGTTTCACTCGCCACGACTACGATGACCACCACATAGAGAGTTAGTCGTGAATGGAATGGTTTTGGAGCAAGTAGACGCCTTTAAATACCTTGGTGTAACTCTCGATGCCGCGCTTAGTTGGGAAGATCACATTGCTAAACTCCAAAGAAGCCTAAGTTCAGTTTGCGGAATGTTGTGGAAAACTTCTTAATTCTTGCCGCACAAACAGCTCTGCACTATGTATCATGCATTCGTCCAATCAAAGTTGCAATATATGGTGTCAATTTGGGGAGCAGCGTCTAAGTCAAGGCTGCAAATTCTACAACGTATCCAAAACAGATGCCTAAAAATTGTTCACAGTAAACCACGACTGTATTCTTCTGTCTGTTTATATTCTGAAGTTAGTCCATCCATCTTACCAATCCCTGAACCTTCGTGAACTTCAGTGTTTAACCCAAATGCAGAAACTCCAAGTTGATCCATCTGCTCATCACAATCAATCGTTCACGACTCCGTCGCATGGCTACGTGCTGAGAAACCAAGGAGCTCTTTCTATTCGGCGTCCGAAGACTGAGGCAATGAAAAAATCATTCATGTATTATGGGAAACATCGCTACAACCAACTGCCACTTAGAGCTCAACGTAACATGACAGACTTCAAACATCAACTGAGAATGCGTATTAGAGAAAATATTCTTAACTACATCATCTGAGTGCCTAAGGTGTTGAATCCCTGTGAACTCTACTGAGTATTTCTGCTTAACACCCCCTTCAAAGAGATTAATCTCACTGGGGGTGCAGTCGACCTATCTCAACTCCATGTATTTGCCACAACATCTGTTAAATTATAATTTCTGGGTGCATCAAATATATTGTTAATGCTTAGTCTGAATGAATGAAAAAAAATGTGTGATTCTGCGTGCGAGCTACTTCAAAGTTTTTTGAATTTACTCGCACTCGCATCCCTCAAGACGCCAAAAACAGAATTTAGCGCTCGAATCAGGGATGCCAAATCTTTACATTGTCTTTACATGTCTCTATTTTTATTATATTTGAAAATATGCGAAGATATTTATAGACATGAAAATTATTGAAAAAACAAATAAAACCCTCATAGTTTCTAAGCGGAATCGTTGTTATTAGACGGTTTTATTTAGCTTGCTCTGTGATCTGTTTGTCTGTTTGTATGTTTGTAATATGTTTGTCTGTAGCGCTGACCCACATTACGAGAAATTTGAACCCCTTCCTATTGACCGATTGATCTGAAATTTGGAACACACCTTTATCTCTGTAGTCATTACAAAACTGCGTATTTCATGATCTTGAAAATCCAAGATGGCGGCCGCTACAAAATGGCGGATCCCTTTCTTCCTCAAAACCTCATCAATGTGGGTTGGGTATCAAATGAAAGGGCTTGACTAGCAGAATACGGTTATTTAAGAAAAATGCAAATCCAAGATGGCTGCCACTACAAAATGGCGGACTACATATTTTCTCAAAACTTCATTAATATGGGTATCAAATGAAAGGGATTGACTAGAAGAATACGGTTATTTATGATAAATGTAAATCCAAGATGGCTGCCACTACAAAATGGCGGATTACATATTTTCTAAAAACCCTATTATTATGGGTATCAAATGAAAGGGCTTGACTAGTATAACACGGTTATTTATGAAAAATGCAAATCCATCAAAATTGTACCAAATGGCGGACTACATATTATGTCAAAACACCATTAATATGGGTATCAAATGAAAGGGCTTGAATAGTAGATCACAGTAGATCATGAAAAATTAAAATCCAAGATAGCCGCAATCACAAAATAGCAAATTACTTTATTAAACGGTTTTATTTAGCTTGAACTGTTCGTGTGTATGTTTGTATGTCTGTAGGATTGTCCCACATTAATAGAAATTTGACAAATAGGAACTGACCGAATTTATAAAATACCTTTATCTCTGCTGTCATTTTAAAACTGCTTATCTTGAAAAATCCAATTTGGCCGCCGCTACAAAATAGCTGATTCCATATCATCTAAAAAAAAAGGTTGATTGAGATATGTGTATCAAACCAACGAGCTTGACTTGGAGAACACACTATGTATATTCTGCAATCCACTCAATATCGGTATCAAATGAAATTTTTTGACTGATAGAATACAGTACAATACCTTTATTGTAGAGAAATATTCTAATGAAACAGATAATGTACTAAAAACTAGAAAATAAAATGAGTAAAAAAACTTTTTTAAATTAAACGTTTTATTTGTGATTAAACATAATAATGTACTAAAAGCTAGAAAATAATTAGGCAAATAGCAGTTAGAAGTTATCACACCTCTCCTTCATTAGTCTAGGTCATTGATAAGACTAAAATAAAATCGGGCCATTTGTTATTCAATAAACTTGGTGAGGGGTAATACATTGAATATCCCTTCAGAAACTGTATGATTGATATTACGCGAGATATTGATCACAAGAGCCTACTACCGAGAAAATAATGGATAAGTTTTTCCCCAACCTAATACACTGCGTTTCATAACTATAGAGCCACTTATTTTTTCTGAGTTTCCATATGAGAAGTCGGTTGAGTTGAAGTACAGAGTGTAGGATATAATAGTTATCTTCATTTATAAGACCGGCCACGGGGGCACGTCGTTTACTTCTCAAGGGAATCCCCGGCGCAAAAATGTGACCGCTCCCAAAGTTCAAGGACAAGTCCCTCCGGTGATACCCCTTGTTAGTTTCCCTTAAAAAAACGAGTGCAGCGGACAAGCAAAATCAGGTTCCTCCTGGCTTCCGTGGGAATGATTCACCTTCGAACGACCCAGCACTCGAGGGAACATCAAAAACCCCAAATGTCCCTGTTTTTCCGTCAAGTTCAACTTCCCAATCGGGATTTATAAAGTTATCTGACCTTGTGGATCAAATCTTCACGTGTTTTAATGTTTCCGACTCCATCAGAACCATTGTCACCGCAATGCTTCCAGTACTAAAGACAATTTTGCAGCAATTGTTGCAAACATGGCCCCTCCTTGCAATGATTATCTCTCTTGATGTCTAATTCAAATAGAGAGGTCGGAGATATCACTGTTATACAGTGGAATTGTCGTAGTCTTATGCCTAAATTGGATACATTCAAATTTCTAATTCATAAACTCAATTGTGATGTTTTTGCTCTGTCCGAAACCTGGCTCTCCTCTGAAAATGGTCTCTTTTTCCACGATTTTAATATAATACGCTTGGACCGCGATGACAGATACGGAGGGGTACTATTGGGGATCAATAAGTGTCACTCATTTTTTAGAATTGACCGATCGAAGCTGTTGCTTGTCATGCAAACATCAGTGGCAAAGACCTCTGTATAGTCAGCTTGTATTGGCCTCCGAGAACTGCGGTTAGTCGCAAGCAACTTGTTGACATGTGCTCACTCCTTCCTGAGCCACGATTGATCTTGGGAGACTTCAACTCTCACGGAACTGCCTGGGGGGAACAGTACGACGACAATCGTTCATCGTTGATATATGACCTTTGTAACAGATTCAATATGACCGTTTTGAACACTGGGGAAACAACACGTGTACCTAAACCTCCTGCCAACCCAAGTGCTCTTGACCTCTCGCTTTGCTCGAATTCACTATCGTTAGATCGCAAGTGGAATGTAATCCAGGATCCCAACGCTAGTGACCACTTGCCAATCAAAATTTCTGTCACCAATGGATTGAATTCTTCTGAATCAATAAACATGGCATACGACCTCACAAGACACATTGACTGAAAAAAATATGCGGACGCGATTGCTCTAGCCATCAGTTCCAGAGATGGTTTGCCTCCGTTGGAGGAGTATAACTTCATTTCTCGTTTGATCTATGACAGCGCGGTTCGCGCTCAAACGAAACCCATCCCAAATTCCACTATTCGTCGAAGGCCTCCCAATCCTTGGTGGGATAGCCAGTGTTCCAAGCTTTATGGAGATAAATCGAATGCATTTAAAGCTTTTCGGAAACGTGGAACCATTGAGAATTGTCAAACGTATTTGGACCTTGAAAATCAATTTAAAAACTTGATCAAAGGGAAAAAACGTGCTTATTGGCAAAATTTCGTGGGAGGTTTGTCACGAGAAACGTCAATGAAAAAATTATGGAAAGTGGCTTGAAACATGAGAAATCGCTCTGCATCCAATGAAAGCAAGGAATATTCACATCGATGGATTTTTAATTTTGCACGAAAGGTTTGTCCCGATTCCGCTCCAGTGCAAAGAATTATTCGAGATATACCACAAGATAGGTGCGATCTTGATTTCGAATTTTCGATGGTAGAATTCTCTCTTGCTCTTCTTTCATGTAACAATTCTGCTCCAGGGTCTGATAAAATAAAATTCAACGTGCTAAAAAACCTCCCTGATGTAGCGAAACATCGCTTGTTGAATTTATTTAATCAGTTTCTGGAGCATAATGTTGTTCCGGATGATTGGAGACAAGTGCGAGTTATAGCAAAACAAAAACCCGGAAAACCCGCGTCCGACTTCAATTCGTACCGCTCAATAGCAATGCTGTCTTGTATACGGAAATTGTTGGAGAAAATGATCTTGTTTCGCCTTGATCGCTGGGTTGAAACGAATGGCCTACTCTCAGATACACAATATGGGTTCCGCAGGGGCAAGGGGATGAATGATTGTCTTGCGTTGCTTTCTTCAGAAATTCAAATGGCTTACGCCGAAAAAAAACAAATGGCTTCAGTATTCTTGGACATAAAGGGGGCCTTTGATTCTGTTTCAATAGAGGTTTTGTCAGACAAATTACACTCTCGGCCATTGGGCTAGGGATCGAATTCTCCACGGAGAAAACAGAGATGGTGGTTTTTTCTAGGAAGCATAAACCAGCAAAACCAAAGCTTCAACTTTTGGGTAAACCGATCACTCATGCTATGTCATTCGAGTATCTTGGTGTCTGGTTCGACTCCAAATGTACTTGGGGGCCCATATTAGGTATCTGAGCAAAAAATGTCAACAAAGAATAAACTTTCTCCGTACAATTACCGGCACCTGGTGGGGAGCCCACCCCGAAGATTTTATTATGTTGTATCGGACAACTATTCTCTCAGTGATAGAGTACGGCAGTTTCTGTTTTCAATCAGCTGCCAAAACACACCTCATTAAGCTCGAGCGAATTCAGTATCTTTGTCTCCGTATCGCGTTGGGATGTATGCCCTCAACGCATACCATGAGTCTCGAGGTTTTGGCAGGCGTACTCCCACTAAAAGATTCAATTTATTATCTCTTCGGTTCCTCATCCGGTGTAAGGTTATGAACCCATTGGTGATCGGAAATTTTGAACAGCTGATCGAGCTAAATTTTCAATCTAGGTTCATGAGTCCATATCATGAATTCATCTCCTTGCAGGTTGATCCTTCTTCGTATATTCCCAACCGTGTTTGTTTTCCTGACTACATCAATTCCTCTGTGCATTTTGATCTGTCCATGAAGCAGGATATCCATGGAACATCAGATTATCTTCGATCGAGGATCGTTCCAACGATCTTCGATGCAAAGTATGGGGATATCAATTGTGATAATATGTACTTTACTGATGGGTCCTCTATGAATGAGTCCACAGGATTTGGAGTGTTCAACGAATTTTTTAGCACCTCCAGAATCCTTGCTCAGTGTATATTGCTGAATTGGCAGCGATACACTGGGCGCTGGACAGCGTCGCCTCACGACCTGTTGAACACTATTACATTGTGACGGATAGTCTTAGCTCTGTCGAAGCTATCCATTCAGTGAGGCCGGAAAAGCACTCTCCGTACTTCCTTGAGAGAATACGAGACATTTTGAGTGCTTTATCCAGACGCTGTTATGTCATTACCTTTGTCCGGGTCCCTTCACATTGCTCAATTCCTGGTACTGAGAGGGCTGACTCATTAGTAAAGGTGCAATTGAAGGCGATATTTATCAGCGTCAAATCGCCTTCAATGAATTTTATTCTTTACTCCGCAAAATACCATAGTTAACTGGCAACGCAAATGGAACGAAGATGAATTGGGCCGGTGGCTCCACTCGATTATCCCTAAGGTTAGCCTCAAACCATGGTTCAAAAGCACGGGGGAAATACCGTGTACAGGAGCAGCGAGAGGAGTGCCGAGCACATCAGGATCGACGCCAGTAAGATCCTGATTACGACACACTGGTATGACATGGAAACGGATGTGACATGGAAACGGACAACATGCGACGCTAAAGGCTGACAGTCGTGCTATTCTGCTCCCTGAGTAAGGAAGGGTGACACCTTCTTGAAACGGCGGGTGGGGTAATAGTGCGGTTGCCCCCATCCCGGTAATAACTTGGTTAGTCTTCGGGTACGTTCGATGCTCGTCTAGGCTCAGGCACTAGGTACTAGGCATCAGATGTCACATTCCTGACTTGCGCTGATCCGGCTCTGAACACGGTCCCCATGAAGGACCGTGTCAACCCCTGCATGGCCTCACTGCTTGCATAGATAACCATGGGATCACAAAAAGGCGACTATGTACAACGAGTGGAGATAGCGGCCCGGAGTTAGGACCCAACCAAAATGGAGACAACTAACAAAACCAACGAAGAACGAAGAAACAGTATGATGGATACAGGAGACCAAGCCAACGCGTTTGCTAGTAGTAAAAAGCTGCTGCGATCGCCAATAATGAAACAAGTGGTAACACCAGGTCCTAGTGGCAGTAATGGAGGAATACCCGAGACCCAGCAAAGTCGGGGGATCAATCCCCTGTTCCTGCCAAAGTCCAGCGGTAGTTTAACCCAGGAAGGAGGGTTGACTGGAGAAAGCATTCTAAACACGATCATGATAAGGGTCAAAGAACTAGACACATTCGTGCAGGACAAACCCAACGTGCATAAAGAGATCAAGACCAGGGTGTCGGGTATAAGATCTCTCTTGGGACGAGCTATGAAGGAGCACGATGGAGTCGTCGAAAGGACGAAAACTGCCGAGAAAACACTCGCAGAAGCGTTGCAAAAAGCTGCAGCTGGACAGGTAACGCCAAAGATTCCTCGAAACCGTTCGGAAAAAAGAGAAAAAAATTCACCAGCAGAAGAAGAAATGCTCAAAAAACGCAAGGATGACCACGAAAACGACGATCAAGGCGATAGTGCTGCCCAGGGCGACAGCGAAGAGCTGGGTGACAGCGACGACCAGAGCGGCACCGATAGCAAAAAAACGACTGGAGCACGGTCACGAGAAGAAACAAGAAAAAATTAGTGAACGAGCAAAAAGAGAGGGAGAGAAAAGAGAAAACGGTGAAAAAAAAAGAAGAAAGAAGATGAAAAAAAACAGGAGCCAAAGGACAAGAAGCCTAATCCTCGGCGGGCGAGAGGCAAAGGTGATGCACTCATCGTCGAAGCCAAGGGCGACGTATCATATGCTGACCTCTTCAAAAAAATGCGAGAGGACCCTGGCCTCAAGAAACTGGAGGAGAGCGTGGTGAAGTCTAGGCGCACCCAGAATGGCGAAATGCTGTTCGAGCTGAAGAGAGACCCAGAAATCAGGAGCTCTGCATTTAAGGATCTTGTCGAAAGGGCTCTCGGTGACGGAGCGAACGTAAGGGCCTTATCCTCCGAGTCATCGATTGAATGCAGGAACCTCAGTCTGTTCACTACCGAGATGGACCTGCGTCAGAAGTTGGAGGAGGAAAACATCGTGGGCAAAGTTCCGATGAAAATCCGATTAAGAAACGCGTATCGCGGGACGCAGACCGCAACGATTCGTCTCCCAACGGACGCAGCGAACAAGTTGCTGAAGCTAGAGAGTATAAACGTCTGCTGGGCTGTGGGTCGTTTTAGAATCGTTCCGCCTGTTCCAAAGCAACTGAATCGATGTTTCAAGTGTTTAAACTTCGGCCACCTGGCGAAAGGCTGCTTGGGGCCAGATAGATCCAAACTGTGCAGGAAATGCGGAATAGAGGGACACTTTGCCAGCGACTGCAAGGGAAAGCCAAGGTGTATGCTCTGCGAGGACAGTAATGACCATACGACGGGAGGCTTTAATTGCCCTGTGTACAAACAGGCGAGGACAAGCGAACAGTGATGGAGATAATCCAAATAAATCTCAACCATTGTGACACCGCACAGCAACTGTTGTGGCAGTCAACGACAGAAACAAAATGTGATGTCGCAATTATCGCGGAGCCGTATCGCATTCCCCCCGGTAACGGTAATTGAGTGACGGATAAAGTGGGAATGGCCGCCATCCAGGTCATGGGCCGATATCCCATTCAGGAGGTAATCTCGAGGGCTCGCGAGGGTTTCGTGATCACAAAGATCAACGAAATTTTCATCTGCAGCTGCTACGCACCTCCCAGATGGACGATGGACCAGTTCCACTATATGCTGGATGTCCTCACCGAGGAACTCGCCGAACGAAAACCAGTCGTTATAGGAGGGGATTTCAATGCTTGGGCAGTAGATTGGGGAAGCAGATGCACCAACGCGAGAGGGACTTGCTTACTAGAAGCTCTGGCCAAGCTGGATGTTACCCTGTGCAACGAGGGTACCACTAGTACCTTCCGTCGAGATGGCCGAGAGTCCATCATCGACTTGACTTTCTGCAGTCCGTCGTTAATGACAAAAATGAGATGGAGGGTATGCGAAGGATACACCCACAGTGATCATCAAGCCATCCGTTATACCATTGGCCAACGACACTCCGTGGCAGTACGGATAACTAGGACATGCCCACGCAGGTGGAAGACAAAAACCTATGACAAGGATCTTTTCATCGAAGCACTACGCGTGGAGAGCGGCGTATTGAACATGAACGCGGATGAACTGACGGAAACGCTAGCCATAGCATGCGATATAACAATGCCAAGAAAAAGTGAACCCAGGTATAAGCGACCTCCAGCCTACTGGTGGAGTGAGACACTTGGCGTGCTTCTGGCCAACTGCCCCAGCGCCAGAAGACGCTTCCAACGGTAAAGCATAGACACCAGAGAAGAGCGGAGAGTGGAATTTAGAGAGGCTAGATCCACTCTTAAACGGGCGATTAAGCGGAGCAAATCTAATTGCTTCAGGGAGTTATGTCGGGACGTGGACGTCAATCCATGGGGCAATGCTTACCGAGTGGTGATGGCGAAGCTCAGGGGCCCAACGACACCTTCCGAAATGTGTCCCGAAAAATTAAAAACTATCGTGGAAGGGTTATTTCCGCAGCACGATCCAACGACCTGGCCACCCACGCCATATGGAGAGGATGAGGATAGCATCGAACGCAGAGAGGTGACGAACGACGAGCTAGTTGCAGCTATGAAACGCCTCAAAACGAAGAAAGCGCCTGGCCCAGATGGAATACCCAATGTAGCTTTAAAAGCGGCAGTCCTAGTATTCCCTGATATGTTCAGGACAGCAATGCAGAAGTGTCTAGACTAATGCTACTTTCCGGATCGATGGAAGGTACAAAAGCTAGTACTACTGCCCAAACCAGGAAAGACGCCGGGTGATCCAGCATCGTATAGACCCATATGCCTGTTGGACACTCTGGGGAAACTTTTGGAGAGAATCATCCTCAATAGGCTGACGGAATGTACGGAGGGAGTTCGTGGACTGTCCGATAGTCAATTCGGATTTCGGAAAGGGAGATCCACGGTAGATGCCATTCGCATAGTGGTCGAAAGAGCAAACAGAGCATCCAAACAGAAGCTCAGAGGAAATCGATACTGCGCAGTGATAACGATCGACGTTAAGAACGCGTTCAATAGTGCCAGCTGGAAGGCCATCGCGACTGCGCTCCACACGATGAGAGTTCCTGACTACCTGTGTAGAATACTTAGGAGCTACTTCGAGAACCGTGTGCTGGTGTACGAGACAAACACGGGCCAGGCGCAGACTAAAACTACGGCTGGAGTTCCGCAGGGCTCTATCCTGGGTCCATCGCTCTGGAACAGTATGTACGATGGCGTACTAAAACTGAATCTGCCCAGAGGTGTGGAGATCATTGGCTTCGCGGATGACATCGTTATTCTCCTGACCGGAGAATCCTTGGAACGGGTCGAAATGCTCGCGACCGAGTCGATAGACATGATCGGAAGGTGGATGCAAAGTGTGAAACTGCAGATAGCCCACCACAAGACGGAAATGTTGATTGTCAGCAACCGCAGGGCGGTGCAACGTGCAGAAATCACCATCGGAGAGCACTTGATAACCTCGAAGCGAGATTTAAAATACCTGGGGGTGCAGATCGATGATCGACTGAACTTCAACAGTCACGTCGACTACGCTTGTAAAAAAGCAACGAAGACAATCAATGCACTGACACGAATCATGCCCAACAACTTTGGCCCAACCAGCAGCAAGAGGCACCTTTTGGCTAGTGTCTCCTCATCGACATTACGATACGGGGGTTCAGCCTGGATCGCGGCGTTAGAAACTCAGCGGAACACGAGGAGGCTGAATAGTACGTACCGGCTCATGGCGATGCGAGTCGCGAGTGCGTACAGAACCATATCAACAGAAGCGGTCTGCGTCATAGCCAGGTTGGTACCTATCAACATCATCTTGGCGGAAGACAGCGAGTGCTATATGAGGAGGGGAACCAGAGAAATCCGGAAGCTAATGAGGGCAGAGTCGATGGCTAGGTGGCAGCAAGAGTGGAGTGCGGCTCAAAACGGCAGAAGGACGCACAGGCTCATACCGACACTAATGGGCTGGGTAAACAGGAAACATGGAGAGGTGAATTTTCACCTAACGCAGTTTTTGTCTGGGCATGGCTGCTTCAGGCAGTATCTGCACCGGTTTGGACATGCAAGATCACCTCTTTGTCCGGAGTGTGGAGATGTGGAGGAAACACCGGAACACGTCGTATTTGTATGTCCAAGATTCACCACAAGGCGCGAGGGGCTGCCTACCCTTCATGCTGGGAACATCGTAGAAGAAATGTGTCGTGACGAGGGCACCTGGAACGCAGTGAACAGTGTATGTCGTCGTTAGGTTCCTGCAGCATGCGATGAGGCAGTGGAGTACGTCTCTGCACCTCAGTGATGGGGAAAATGTGTTGCAGTCTAGAACGCTGCAGATAAAGAAGGGGATTTTCCAAGGCGACTCTTTCAGCCCACTTTGGTTTTGTCTGGCACTGAACCCCCTCAGTAGGACGCTCAATAGAAACGGTCATGGCTATAAAATAAGGTATGGCGACGGCGCCCACGAAGAAGTGACCCATACCTTCTACATGGATGATCTCAAGGTCTACGCTGATTCACGTCAGCGTCTAGGTGTAGCTATCCGGGTTGTCGAAGACATAAGCAGGGACATCTGTATGGAGTTCGGCCTCGACAAGTGCCGCTGTGTCCATCTGCTGAAAGGGCAGCTTACCGAATCTGGAGGTTACGAGGTCTATGACGGCGAGTTTATAAGAGACATGGTTCGTGGCGAATCCTATAAATATCTTGGATTCCGACAGCTCACCGGGATTCGCCACTCCGACATCAAGACGGAGCTGCGAGACAAGTTCTTGAGTCGAGTGAACTGTGTCCTGAGGACTTTCCTCAACGCGGGGAACAAGGTACGCGCGATCAACACATTTGTGGTTCCCCTGCTGACCATCAGTTTTGGTGTAGTGAAATGGAGCAAAACTGACCTAGAGGACCTTGAGAGGAGGATGAGGAAAGCATTTAAAGAGGCCGGAATGCACCATCCTCAATCGGCACTGGAGAGAGTTTCACTGCCACGCAAAGAAGGGGGACTTGGAATAGTCGACATATCTGCACTGTGTGTTGCCCAGGTACGACAACTGCGCGAGTATTTCGCAGAACGCGCCAACCAAAACGCGCTATACCGGGCTGTCTGCGCCGCTGACAGAGGATACAGCGCTCTGCACTTGGCGCAAGCGGAGTACCAACTCAACTGCAATCTGCAGACAGTGGAGGAGAAGATTGCAGCTTGGAAGCAGAAGGCAGTGCATGGTGCCCACCCCCATCAACTGGACCGGCCACACGTCGACAAGGCCGCATCTAATCTGTGGCTAACGCGTGGTGAACTCTCTTCGGTAGTAGAAGCCGACATGATAGCCATCCAGGACAGGATAATGCCGACGAGAAACTGCAGGCGGTACATCTGGCATCAAGACGTTGATGACATTTGCCGGATGTGCCATCAACCAGGTGAAAACATAGAGCACATTATGGGAGGCTGTCCCGTTTTGGCCAACGCAGCCTACACCAAGCGCCACAACAACGTGGCCCGTATTGTTCATCGACAACTGGCGCTCCAATGTGCTCTACTGGAAGACAACGTACCAAACTACCGGTACCTGCCTGCACCTGTCCTGGAAAATGACCGTTTCAAGCTGTATTGGGAACGCACTGTTCTGACCGACCTCTCGATCCACCACAACCGCCCAGATATAATGGTTTACGACAAGAGCGACCGCAAAGTCACCATCATCGATGTCGCTATTCCACTGAACCAGAATCTGGAGGAGACCCACGGTCGCAAAATCTGCAAGTACTGACCATTGGCCGTGGAGCTCAAGGAACTGTGGGGGCTAAGGGAGGTCCCAAGAATTGTTCCAGTCGTTCTCTCTGGAACTGGAATTGTCCCGAAGACACTTCTGGAAGCGCTAAAGGTGTTGAATATGGAGAAGGAATTGGCCGGCATCCAAAAGTCGGTCATCCTTAGCACCTGCGCGATTGTCCGACAATTTCTCGGTCAGGACTGAAACAGCACGAGCATGCAGATACGTGCATTTCGCAGAGCCTAGTCCCCCTTTGGCATTCAGAAGCCCGGGGGCAGGTGAAAATTCTGGCTAGGTTCGCCTAGTTAAGAAGTGAGATAAGTCTGCAAAAAAAAAAGTTATAGGAGGTTGTGTCCAAGATATGACCGCATTGTTGACGTAGAACTACGTTGTTATTTTATGTAAGTGGCTTGTTTATACCTTCGGATATTATTCTATAATGCTGTGAAATTTTCGAAACAACTGCTTAGTAAAATAATCTCTGAAATGTTTCTTTCATTGTAGAATCAGTTGACGATAATTGATTGATAATTCATTCTTGCCCTCGCAAAACAATACACTAGCTGATCGTATGTCGCAATTTATTACATGTCAATGCATTGAAAATTTACCTCGATCGCTATTCCGGTAACCTTTTTCGCAATTGACATAGACTCGGCTACAGTCGATTATATACATGTTATACCAGCACCATTATTCCACATCGCATAACTACATCAATATATCTTTGGCACCGCATGGAAACAACAACAATGATAACACTTGCAAGTATCAAATATCATGCTACATGTTATTTAGTATTGCCTCAAAGGAATCGCATCTCTAGGCATCGTTCGTACAAACTAAGCGTAAACCAAGCGCCAAACAAGCGTTGACCATAACATGTATACAGAGCCATACATTGATGACTTGAAACTACTAGGAATATAAACACTTCCCATTATTTTGCGCTATTCTCAAAATAAACGCATGTGTTAATATTACTGGCCTCAAAAAAAAGTTCCATTGCTTTCTCATGCTCAAAAGAAGCGCAGCTGTCATCCTTAGAGGAGGAATTTTTGCTACTGGCAAGCGAAACCTAATGACATACAAAATTCCAGAACGACATTTACTTTCTCGGTGATTAAACAAGCGAAATAAACTCTTTTTGTTAATATCAACAACCTCGAAAACAGTAGCAATGCTCCATTATGATCAATATTAGCGCAAATGCAATCCTAGTTGAAGACAGTTTTGTGACTGGCACGCGAACCTAAATAACATATAACATTCCAGTAAGACATTCAACCTGCTTGGTATTCCCCAAATATTTTTTTGAAGCACAACCGTAACGCCTGCTTCGCCATAATGTCAGTTTAATGCATTGATGCATTCTCAAAGGCACCAAAAAAGCCCTTATGATGACGGAAAATAAACAATGTTAACTGCTTGGAAAAAGGCTGAATCATGCCACACAGTTTGTACTCTGCTGTAACAGCCATCGATGCGAATTCGCTGATGAGTTTGTCAAGAGCGACCGCTTTCACACCACCAGCGGGGGAGCTTCATTTTGGTTACTACCTGGGTAACGGCGTTTACATTTTCGACCGACTCGCCGAAATCGCCTGATTCGCTGTTGATCGATGCGGTGTCACTCGGTTCAGAGCGAGCGCTTTTCACTGCACCAACATCGCGTGTATCATTAGATGACGCTTGTCTCGAAATTTCATTGCCGCTGGCAATACGTTCGTTTTTTGCAGAGCTCGAGCCTGCCTTCCTCTTCTTCTGGCTCATCACACACTACGCGAAGCGTCCAATTTATGACGCGGGAAGAAAAACACACGATACGAATAACGAACAGAAAATGCAAACGACGATATCCAAGTTGGATTACCACTGGTGGGGTCCAATCTTAGATCGAAGCGCAGCGAAAGCAAAGTGAACTGGATTGTTCAACAGTCCGATGCCGAATGAAAGTTTGCCTCAGCGAGATCCACTGTTTATACTCTAGGCAAGTATTCCCCTTCATTCTTCTTCTTTTCCTTTGTTCACGGAGACTTTAAATCCTACGATTTCCCCTCCGTTGGTCGTCGATAAGTTGCTCGCTATTGATATCTCTGTTCGGGAAAGCACACAAATGGACAGAACAAATGTATGGGAAAATGGAAACGCTTAAAGTTTTCATGAATTTTAACCATTTACATACCAAGGGATTCTAATGTATAGCATATTAAACAAATCTTAGGGATTTTCCGATTCGTTTAGTATGTAAATCGCCAAAATCCGTTCACGGCAAAAATAGTTATTAACGTTAACTTTATTTCATAAAAACGTGACCTGTTTTCTGATTTGGCACCCTTCATGAAAGACGTAGTTCTACGTCAAAAACCGCTGTCTCCTGGGTAAAGGAGATACACCCAATAAAATGGAGCTACGATCACGAAGAGTAATAAGAATGCGATCACCCGAGGAGGGTCCCCGAACTGGAGCTGGTCCTGGAACGGGCGTAAGAGCGAGCGGCCAGCGGCTGGAGGGCGAGGTGCAAGAGCGGGCCACCAGCCGGGTTCAACCCGAAGAGCTACCGCCACACGGAAACAGCAGCCATCGACATCACCCAAGAAACGCTGCGCCTACGAGACGTGTTGCGACTGCCAGACGACAGTCGTCCACACTTGTGGGTACCACTAGGCGCCGGATCATGTGGACACACGAAATGAATGAATTCGTGATCCGCGCCTATTACATCTGCACTGCTTTGGAGACGGACATGAGCGGTCGCCCTCGAATACTAACAATGTTCGAGGAAGCGTATCCAGAGTTCGTCGGGAGGCTTGATCAGAACGCGATGAACGCGAGGCGTAGAGCGATAGTACGCAACAACATGCTCTCCCAAACGCAAGTCGACGAGATCAAGCAGCAGGTGCAGAGAGAAATAAGCTCCAGGAACAACAGAGCAAGCGATGTGTCGAGACGAAGTTCAGTACGGCTGAGCAATTCATTCGCGAGTGGGGCACGCGAATCAGCACCAGTGGAGGCCACAGTACTACAACCCCCTGAGCCGGAAGACCCACAGCCAGATCAACAACTACTACGCGATCTGGTTTTCCACTACGACGAGGCGATCTCACAGTTCCGCGACACAGACCCATTGTCGCGCCCCAGGATCCCGAAGTTGCAGCATTCCCGCAGGCTGACAAGTGCAGTAAAGCTCATGAACGAGCACGTTCTTCCGCTGCACTTGGTTGATGCTGAGAACATGGAGGAGCTGCAACTGAAAGTTTACTGCGCTGCTGTGGCGACCGCCAAAAGTTTAGGATGCCATATTAGGCCAAGAGGCGGACTGCTCCAACATCTCCGTGAAAGGCGTGAGCCTCCATGGCGAAGGAGATTGGAGCAACGGATCCTAAACAAGCGCGCCGCAATTGGAAGACTGATGGCGTACAAAAGAGGCAGCAGATCGGCGAAATTATGTCGCCAAGTTGCTCTGATCGTGCGGCCTACTGAACTTCGCCAGCTGGGAGCTGACCAGCTGACGGAAAAACTCGACACACTGGTACAGCAATTGAGCGTCCTAACTAAACGGCTGAAACGTTACTCTGACTCTGCAAAGCGCCAGGAACAAAATCGGATGTTCAGAGATAACGAAAAAGCGTTCTACGACCACATTAGCGACGAGAAGCCCGACTACCGCGAAGGTTTGCCAGATATTAGCGATGTGACGAACTTCTGGGCTGGTATTTGGGAAACCCCAGTACAACATCGCGAAGGGCAAATGTGGTTAAGACGGGAGGAGGAGAGTTGAGGTGAAATTAGAGAGATGCCAGCTATCATCGTCGAAGAGAACGATGTCCGCGAAGCCTCGCGGTACCTGAGGAACTGGGCAGCACCGGGCCCCGATGGTGTTCAGAACTTCTGGCACAAGAAGCTGACCGTCACACATCAAAAGATAGCTGAGTGCTTCAACAAGGTGCTACGTGACCCACACAACCCCCCTGAATTCGCCACCCGTGGCGTCACATTCCTCCTCCCGAAAGACAGCAACACATTGAACCCATCAAAGTACAGGCCGATAACGTGCCTATCGAGTCTGTACAAGATATTAAGCAGCATCATAACCGCCAAAGTTTCTGCCCACTGCGAACAACACCATATCATCGCAGAAGAGCAGAAAGGATGCAGAAAAAATACGCATGGCTGCAAAGACCTGGCCATCATCGACGCAGCCATAGTCGGCAAGGCGGTTTATAACCAGCGGAACCTAAGCATGGCCTATATCGATTACAGGAAGGCTTATGACTCCATACCTCACTCGTTTCTCGTCCGGGTATTGGAGCTCTACAAAATTGATCCCGTCGTCGTTAGGTTCCTGCAGCATGCGATGAGGCAGTGGAGCACGTCTCTGCACCTTAGTGATGGGGAAAATGTGTTGCAGTCTAGAACGCTGCAGATAAAGAGGGGGATATTCCAAGGCGACTCTTTCAGCCCGCTTTGGTTTTGTCTGGCACTGAACCCCCTCAGTAGGACGCTCAATAGAAACGGTCATGGCTATAAAATAAGGTATGGCGACGGCGCCCACGAAGAAGTGACCCATACCTTTTACATGGACGATCTCAAGGTCTACGCTGATTCACGTCAGCGTCTAGGTGTAGCTATCCGGGTTGTCGAAGAAATAAGCAGGGACATCTGTATGGAGTTCGGCCTCGACAAGTGTCGCTGTGTCCACCTGCTGAAAGGACAACTTACCGAATCCGGAGGCTAAGAGGTCTATGACGGCGAGTTTATAAGAGACATGGTTTGTGGCGAATCCTATAAATATCTTGGATTCCGACAGCTCACCGGGATTCGCCACTCCGACATCAAGACGGAGCTGCGAGACAAGTTCTTGAGTCGAGTGAACTGTGTCCTGAGGACTTTCCTCAACGCGGGGAACAAGGTACGCACGATCAACACATTTGTAGTTCCCCTGCTGACCTTCAGTTTTGGTGTAGTCAAATGGAGCAAAACTGACCTAGAGGACCTTGAGAGGAGGATGAGGAAAGCATTCAAAGAAGCCGGAATGCACCATCCTCAATCGGCACTGGAGAGAGTTTCACTACCACGCAAAGAAGGGGGACTTGGAATCGTCGACATTTCTGCACTGTGTGTTGCCCAGGTACGACAACTGCGCGAGTACTTCGCAGAACGCGCCAACCAAAACGCGCTATACCGGGCTGTCTGCGCCGCTGACAGAGGATA
Source organism: Toxorhynchites rutilus septentrionalis (assembly GCF_029784135.1). Classification (NCBI taxonomy): domain Eukaryota; kingdom Metazoa; phylum Arthropoda; class Insecta; order Diptera; family Culicidae; genus Toxorhynchites; species Toxorhynchites rutilus. The sequence goes on along the minus strand of NC_073745.1, from coordinate 146,199,283 downwards.
CAGCGCTCTGCACTTGGCGCAAGCGGAGTACCAACTCAACTGCAATCTGCAGACAGTGGAGGAGAAGATTGCAGCTTGGAAGCAGAAGGCAGTGCATGGTGCCCACCCCCATCAACTGGACCGGCCACACGTCGACAAGGTCGCATCTAATCTGTGGCTAACGCGTGGTGAACTCTCTTCAGTAGTAGAAGCCGACATGATAGCCATCCAGGACAGGATAATGCCGACGAGAAACTGCAGGCGGTACGTCTGGCATCAAGACGTTGATGACATTTGCCGGATGTGCCATCAACCAGGTGAAAACATAGAGCACATTATGGGAGGCTGTCCCGTTTTGGCCAACGCAGCCTACACCGAGCGCCACAACAACGTGGCCCGTATTGTTCATCGACAACTGGCGCTCCAATGTGCTCTACTGGAAGACAACGTAACAAACTACCGGTACCTGCCTGCACCTGTCCTGGAAAATGACCGTTTCAAGCTGTACTGGGATCGCACTGTTCTGACCGACCTCTCGATCCACCACAACCGCCCAGATATAATGGTTTACGACAAGAGCGACCGCAAAGTCACCATCATCGATGTCGCTATTCCACTGAACCAGAATCTGGAGGAAACCCACGGTCGCAAAATCTGCAAGTACCGACCATTGGCCGTGGAGCTCAAGGAACTGTGGGGGCTAAGGGAGGTCCCAAGAATTGTTCCAGTCGTTCTCTCTGGAACTGGAATTATCCCGAAGACACTTCTGGAAGCGCTAAAGGTGTTGAACATCGAGAAGGAATTGGCCGGCATCCAAAAGTCGGTCATCCTTAGCACCTGCGCGATTGTCCGACAATTCCTCGGTCAGGACTAAAACAGCACGAGCATGCAGATACGTGCATTCCGCAGAGCCTAGTCCCCCTTTGGCATTCAGAAGCCCGGGGGCAGGTGAAAATTCTGGCTAGGTTCGCCTAGTTAAGAAGTGAGATAAGTCTGCCAAAAAAAAAGAGGGCTGACTCATTAGTAAAGGTGCAATTGAAGGCGATATTTATCAGCGTCAAATCGCCTTCAATGAATTTTATTCTTTAGTCCGCAAAAATACCATAGTTAACTGGCAACGCAAATGGAACGAAGATGAATTGGGCCGGTGGCCCCACTCGATTATCCCTAAGGTTAGCCTCAAACCATGGTTCAAAAGTCTGGACTTGAGTCGGAACTTTATTCGCACCTTCTCCCGACTCATGTCCAATCACTGTTCGTTAGACGCACTACTCTTTCGTATTAATCTTGCCGACAACAATCTTTTCGATAAACTTTTACTTAGTCGCGGCAATACATATACACACTCTTTACAGATACACGGGCCAAAGGTTGTGCAGTCCACTGATCATTCAACAAGAGCCAAAGGTTGTACCGCTCATGACAACTCTACATGAACTGATGATTGCGCCGGTTAGTGACCATTCTATCCTGGATTCCTCGAGTCGAGAAAGACGCACCACGCTAGATATGAGTTACAGACTAGGGGGGCGTTGCTGATTAAGGGTCAGCTGCATTCTAATAGGAAGTATCCCGTGTCGGGCACACGTACAGAGCATTGGAGACAGCAACATCCGAATTACGAAAACACTTGTAATACTAACCTCGAGCCAACCGCGAGTAATCGGTTACATATTACTAACATAGATAATTAGAAAAATTGTCAAAGTATTGAACTCCCGGCCCCGTGAGGCTAACGCCATATGAGCGTTTTCCAAAATATAAAAATACATATTTTGGAAAAAAAAAATCTTTGTGTTTGTGGCCAAGGTTACCACGACATCGAGCACGTTGTTTGGTCGTGCGAGCTGTATCTTGTCGCCAGATCGAATTTAGAAGACACCCTTCAGGCCCGAGGAAGGCAGCCCATGGTGCCGGTGAGAGACGTGTTGGCTCGGTTAGACCTTGATTACATGTCCCAAATATATGTATTCCTTAAAGCTATCGATCTTCGTGTGTGATTGTCCTTATACCCTTAGTTTTTCCTTTCCCTTTTCCTTTGTGAGAGATCGGATCCCTTCTTAAGAATAAGATGAAATGTAAATACATATTAGATATAAGATAGGTTTAAGAATTGAGTGTGATGAGTGTGATTGAGAGTGTGAGTGTGATCATTGTCAACATATTCTCATTTCCTTTTCCTGAAGCAAATATGTCACCCTTCTAAACTCGAGTCGAACGCGAGTAATCGGTTTCCTATATTATTAACATTAGAATTAAGAAAAAATGTATATATACTAGAAGCAATACAGTAAGGAGTTCGGCTCCTTTAAACCTATGTAACTGAGCCTGTAAAAATAAACGATTTAAATAAAAAAAAAATATATAAGACCGGCCATTTGAACTTAATTGCTGTGTTCCAGGCGCGAAGCATTCAAAAACCAAAATTCTAGCGTTTCATATCTATAGAACCAGATTGAAAAATTTTCACTTCTTTACTAAATTAACGTCAATTTCACATGAATTACAATAAGTTTCATATTCGTAAATCATGTTTAGTTCTCGATCAGTTCACATAACCCATTCGGGGTAGTTTCGACCTATTCAAACCACTGCCCAATTCTCTTAAGCGCAAGAACTGTGACTTTTTGGATAGTATAAAAACACAATGATATTTTTCTGACGAAAGATTATGGAACAAACCGGTAGAAAACATATATTTAAGTTGTTCCTTAAAACCGGCGCGAGTTTTCTGACCAGGTGGTATGGTTGGTCCGATTGGTTTTAGGAAAATTTTCTCGATTACCTTATAACGTGTTCCAAATATTAATCCACCTTCGCGATTGGAGTTCTATAACAAAATAAACAATATTACTTCTCAAGGTACCTAAAGAAAATTTCTGCCGCATGAGATTTTCGGAATATCGTTTCGTCGAATAGTATATAATATGTGTTCAAAAAATCACACCACTTACCTCAGTGAATCCTGATTCTTACCTCTCCCCACTAACAACTATCCCTCCCACGTTGTTCGCAAGGGAACCACGCTATAGAGGCGACCTATCTGGCCATCGGGCGGCGAATATCATATTAATATTCCTTCCCTTCCCCTGGTGACTGTAAGTACGTGGCCGGTGAATTGACCATTTAAAGCTCGAATTACCGAAACTTGCACAATGAGAATGGTCTGCTATTCCCTAGCGTCATTCGATGTGTCCTTTGTGCAATTTCGCTGGTTCTGGTCAATCACGTAGAGCAACTACGAATTGTACAGTCTACCCTCAAGCTCAAGCTGTAGAGGCGGGGTGTATCATTGTTGCAAAGATGATACCAAATACCATTACCAATTCCAAACTTATTTCAATGGAATGATGAATCTGAAGATCAGCTAAGTGAATGGGTGACTGATTAGTGACCAATTTCAGAGCCCATTCACTTTGAGTTTGAGCGACAATCACACTACGAAACCTTTTCATAACTTGAACAGCGTGCTGACAATATTACTATAGCAACCATATCATCGTGACTTTTCGAGCCAGCAATGATGTTGGAAAATTGAATTCCTCGCAGAGAATGATGCAGCTTGTTTGAGAGTTACAATGTAGAACGGATCGACAAATATGTGGGCGAAGCTATCGAATACACTTACTGTAGCATTTTTAGATTATCGACTAGCGTGAATTAGAAGAAATTGTGCTTTGCGATCTTGGAACGCTGGTAAAACGGAAGTTTCACGCAAACGAGTGTGAAGCAATTCCCTGCAGACCATTTCGTAAATTCATAACGAAATGACTGAACAACTTTAAGATGCAGGATTTCCAGAGACAGTTATAGAATTTTTTTACGCACAAAAACTAGCCGAAGACAACATAAATGGAATTCAGAAGAAACTGAAGAGCGATACAAAAAACTTCCCCGATAATGTTGAAGTCTTCAGGGCCCGAAATATTCGAAGGTGAAAAATGAAGACCGTAGCTTCGCTTCAACCAGAACTGTTTCGGTAGTCGCCGTCAACGAAAAGTGAATTGACTAGAAAATGAATTGACTAGCGTTGATTAGCGAGAATGACTGATGAACTAGTCCAGTCACTGGTTATTCTAACTGACGCGACTAATGATCACAAATCTGCCTCTTCGTTCAACTGACTTCAATCCACATTTCTACCCCCCTAGGAACGAAATTGTTACCCGCGTACGCAATGTTATTTTTACGTCCATATAAAGGGTAACGAAAACTTGATTTAAGATGCAAAAAAGTAGTTACCCCATTAATGGACGTTTACTGTCTACCCATCGTGAACTCAAACCAACGAACTTAGACAGTTATGAGGTACGCTATAAAGGTCCTCGCGTTAGTATTAGTAAATAGCGTGCAAAATAGCGCGCACACATACTGCACGCTATTTTATACGTGTGAGTAATTTTCGTGTACGATAGAAAAAAATCTAGCTCATCTGTAGCGTATGTCAAACCACGTTGAACTCAAACTTCAGTCAGATAGTCTACTGACTATCCTCATTTGACTATGACTATGCCTGTAGTGTATCCGCCATACCTTATGAATGCAACATTGTACACCTTCTCAAGGAAGAGTTAACACATGCTCACCTATGAAGAAGTGACTTTGCTCTTCTAGTGACAGACAGTGGTGGACGACAGCGATTCAACGCGAGATGGAAAATGAAAGGTGGGAAGATTTTTTAAATCTGTGACGTCACAGATTTTGTTCATGTATGTTACTTTTCTTATAATAATCCACTACATAAGAAAAGTGTTGTTATTAAAAGTTAAAATAAGCAAATGAAATGAACGAACTAGTTTTTTTTTCCTAAATCAATGCTAGCGTTCAAAATCATAAGGGCCCGACATTTTAACAGAAACTTGAAATTCAGTTATTTCAATTCAATTTTACTTCTCGTTACGTCGACCAAAAACGTAAACGAACGAAGTCAGAGTCAAACAATCTTTTGTGCCTTTGACGAATAAACATTTGACAGTGCATGGGAATAAGTTTGCAAGTTTTTTTTCATGTGAAATAAACTTGAAAAATAAATTTAATAGACTCCGTATGACTTAGACTGAGACGAAAAGTTTTCCGCTTGCGTCTTAGTTTTAGACGACTGAAGTTTTCAGCACCCTAATTGTTAAAAAAATAATTACAATTTTTGACAAAAGTCAAACTTCCATGAAGTTGCTCTAGAATCCAAACATAGTAGGCATTAGAATACTATTTCTGAAATCAAAAGAAAAAACTAAACATTTTAGTTCGTGATATGTTCTGTTTTTTTTTTTTCATAATGCGAGAAATATGATTTGGAAATCTGTAATTAGCTTCTGTATATCCTCTTTCAACGTTATTCGTTGACACATTCAATTTTGTACCATTCGAGTAACTGACTGGTATGCCTGGTATGTGAACTTCCTATCTTCCTGGCTACTAACACAATCAAAGTTCAACACAACCAAAACCCGTGAATCTTCCCACCTTCTATTCTTCATCTCGGATTCAACGTACGTGCTAGCATAGAACGGACGTATTTCGACAGCACGGAACCCATACGATGGAACGATATCCGGAGGCCATTGGAACAGATTCGGCAATGCCGGGCCCTGGAACAATTCGCTACTATGGCGTTGTGCACCAATGACATAACGCTAAAAAATACGGATTTTGTACCCCCTCTCTCCCTAATACTTATGACAGTCATACTCCGAAAATCGTATGGATGTCACCATATACAGAGCTAAAACCATGCAAGCAACTCGGTACAGTCGCTGTATCTGTACCGACCTGTTTCACCGTTGTATATGGCTACAGCTTGTCAATTCAGCACCAAAATCAGCGCCATTGACGGATAGTGATGGATGGCATGAACAAACCGAATCAGAACACTTAGTAAACATTTGTTTATCGACTTTCCTTTGAAATAATAATTTAGATTGGAAAATTGTTTGTTCTGTTTGATAACTTAGGCGCTAAATAAAATACTTCATCATTGAAATATGCAGTGGAAAATGTTTAAACTTCTGATTGTCAGTTTTACTAGAGGTACAATGTACCACCAAATTATGTGTGCAATGGTATGATGCAGTGTTTGCCAAATGATCCACTCATTGAAAAAATCGCTTTCGTTCGTTCAAATATGATCTTTCAGGAAACATTTCCCCCAGCGGTATTCTATTATTGTTATGTGCTGCAAATCACGACACAAAAGAGAACGAGACAACTCTGCATCGGCTCGCACTTCATTGCACACCAGCATGCAAGCAAAGCTATCATATACGCTTTCAGTGCAGAAAGCTTATTTTCTTCTTTGCCTCTAACATATGCATACCGACCTCTCCATGCATCATGAAACAGCAGGATCATACGGACAACGCAAAGCGAAAGATTCATATTCAGCTAATGTAGCAGATCCTGATTTTTAAGTCTCAGAGAGTGCAAACTATATGATTATTTAGCTCGATAGAGGCTAAGGCAAGGGTAGTCAGATTATATTTTCCATTTTTAACGCCGTTATCCCTTTTTTTTTTTTATCTTCGCTTATTTTTCGTCGGCCTATTTCCGCCACTTTTAGTGCCAATCACCGACATCAGGGAGGCGACTCCACCTGTTCCTACCTATCAGACTCAACAACTCATGAGCCGGGCCAACTTCTTTTACTTCCGCTCCGAAGGAAGACGTAACCAGAGATTTTTCGCCTCAGAAAATCCCAACGACGCCAGCTGGGATTGAACCCAGGCCGATCGGATTGTGAGGCTGTTACGCTAACCATACAACCACTGGCGCCGTCACCGCTATCCCTTGAAATGTGTATATTCATATAGACCGCATAGTTTTACTAGCAACACCGCTCCAGTGAGAAGCAAAAACTCTCGCGTTTTATCTCTTTTCCCAATCGCTGCTCTCCGCAAATGGTGACGTAATGATGACGTAATTTTTCTTGTATCATTTATTGCTTTACACTTGTCTGTGCAGTGGGTTTCGCTATAGTAAAATGAGACGATATATGCGGTTCAACCTTGTATGCAGGCTTCGAAAATAGTGTGCCATGTTTGATACAACTCGAATATGCAAACAACAGTCTTCGTTCCTCTCTTAGTTTAATCACTAAATGTTACAAAAGTGATTGCTGACATTCATACAAGTATCTGAATGATCCTCTCATATTTGGTTATATGTTCGTGAGAGTTTACTTGCATGACACATTGTGTATCATTTGATTTTGATCGAAATCCAAACACTGGTATGATGATATCTGCACAACGCTGTACACGTACAATGCTAGTACAGCTGTATGTCTATCCCTGGTATATGGTAAAGCAAGACATACCCATAAAACATTACAAGTAACATAATCTCGACCCGTGAATACTTCATTCTCTGAACGTCATCACATCTAAATATTCAAAAATATTCAATTCAACATACAAAAAATATCTTAAAGTAGTCCTACGCCAGTCATGATGGTACGGAAGCAATTTTCTCGTTTTTGAACAACAACAGAAAATAGAAAATAGAAATGAAATAAAATTCAAACGCAATTCAATTATTTTCTTGTATTTTTTTCCAAAAGAAATCAGGAATATCCACGTGGACAAAAGGTGACGGGTATAAGAAATGTCTACGCTTGTCCACGGAGGGAGAGTGGGGTGTCTGAATTTCAAGCAAAATGCACTTGAAAAAAAACATTTCATTGGCTCCGTATGAGCCAGCTCGGTATTACTGTATTATTGATATTTATTAATTTACGTAATTACGGTATTTAATAATTTCATTTTGGTAATTACTTTTCTGAGTGTAAAGTTCCAGTAGAAAATATATAATCTGGTGCTGAGAGTATCAACGCACCATTGTGAAGGCCAATTTATTTTTATTTCAGACGTCATATTTTGATTAAAGCAAAATAGATCATTTTAGCGTATCCCAATTATTATTATTTTAATCACTTGAATTTGCGACTCGGCTTCTGTAATCAAATAATGTAGTTGAATTTACTATTGTTTGAAAACAAAATTTTCCAAACCACAACAAGCAGAAATGTCCAATCACTACGATATTCCTTCATGGTCTGTCTTAAAGCTAATATGCAACTACAACTGCTAACCATTTTTTTATTTTCCATCTAGGGCTGGTAAACCACCTACCGGTCTGCATTTGGATGTAATGAAAGATGACAAGTTAATTCAAAAATTCATGATTGACGAGAAGAAATGCTACCTGTTCGGACGCAATCCTCAGATGAATGATTTCTGTATTGATCACGCGTCTTGCTCCCGTGTGCATGCTGCATTTGTTTATCACAAACATCTAAACATAGCTTATCTGGTAGACTTGGGATCAACACATGGTACCTATATTGGATCGGTACGATTGGAAGCCCATAAGCCGACACAACTACTGATAAATTCCTCGTTTCACTTTGGAGCCTCCACAAGGCATTACATGCTGAGAGAACGACCGACGGTTGGCTCTAGGTCCAATATAATGGAGGATATCCCCATGATGGACACTAGCGATGGAACATATTTGGGATTACCCGAGAGCCAGACGGAACTTGATGTGAGTACCTTTGGAACAGTGCACAAACATCCAATTTGTTGGCTTTTCCTTTCAGAATTTAACGGAGTATAATACCGCTCACAATCGGCGCATTTCGATGCTGGCAATTACTGATGAGACCAGTACGTTTAAAAAGGTATTTATACTGTGAATGTACCATTTTAAGCTTTATGGTCACTGTTCAATTGTCCGCAAGAACATGAAAAACAAGCGCAAACGTAAAGGGGTTCAATTCAACGAGGATGAAATCGTCATCAACCCTGAAGACATCGATCCAAGCATAGGACGTTTCCGGAATCTTATTCAATCCACTGTCGTTCCGGTTGCTGCTAAACGGACGAAACTTGATATCAATACCATGGGTAATTAAATAAATAACAAGTAAATGGTTCACAAATTTTGTTTTTTTCATGTAGGTCTCTCAACATCATCCTCAAGCAAATCGATGCAGCATCCGCATAATTTAGTACCCAGTTTGTACCACGGAATCGATGACCAGTCTGTCGACTGTCGGAATAACGCTGCTGGTGGTCATGGATTCAGCTTTGATATGGACACTACTCCAAGTGGGCTAACTACAAAATTGGGCATTATTTTGCCAAATCCTGCACCGGATGTTAATCCTATCACAGCTAGCACTGCTATGTTGCCACCACCGGTTTACAACAGTGTTGCTCCTAAGACTGGTAACTCCATATTTCAAAGAAATGATGAATTCTTCATACGATTTTATATTTGAATTTCAGTAAAAATTGTCGACAAACAAGAGGCATCAGATGAACCTAAAAAGAAGAAATACGCCAAGGAACAATGGCCTGGCAGAAAGCCACTTGGTTTGGGTGGGTTCTAAATTGATGGAATAGAAAGCTGATGAAGCGAAAAGCTAGTTGCACGAATCAGTTTGACGGATATTACACCAGAAGCTATTTATGGAAACTTTATGTTACGGATGATAACCTTATAGATAGAATAGTATTGATTTGATACTGGGAAGTACAGTTTGAATAAATTTACTTCACCGTACAATATTCGAATAAACATAGCTGTATCATTCACCACGAGGCAGTATTTCCATTCTCATTCATACTACACATACACGAAAAATGGTCAAATCTCATCGATGTTTTGCGGTTCACTTTATTTTATTGCACAAAGGTCCAGAAGGTGCATTCAACTGGAAATTAGCATTTGTAGCTCGACAGTTATTTTCTAGACAAAAACTATTTTCGACAAAGTTGTTACATATAATAGAGCGCTCATTTATGTTATCAAAAATAGGGTAACCAAAATTGTCGATGAAATAAAAATATAACTTTCTTATCTTTATAGATAGAGGTAAACATGGTTCGACAATATTGTAGTTCCATTTATTTGAGACAATTGCAGGGAGCGTATTTTTTGGGAAGAAATATCAATAACTTTGAGTAAAGTTGAGCTATTGACAAGTTCTGCATCGCAAAATTTTGTATTAGTAAGTTTTAAAAGTCTTTCGAAGACAGTTTGTGTGTAGAATTTGAAATATAAAAGTTAGAGCAGTTTTTTTCATGGTGACCCTAACGCAACTTAGAAAAAGGCGCTATATCAGTTATTTCAAAAGATAGAAAAAAAATGTGTTCTACAAATATATCTCAAATAACTGGGACTATAACATGGTCGAACCATGTTTACCGCTATCTATAATTTTTTTTTTTCATTCTTTATTTGAAAGGTTTTCAGCCTCCTGGGCTGGTTCGCCTCTTTATCGGCGGCATTGCCGCAAGGTTTCGTTGGGAACAGATTGCACATAAAATTATCACATAAAAATTGGACGTAAAAATTAAACACATATAAATCCTTTTGCGAGATATGACTTAACAAAAAACTTGCTGTTTGCTTGTTGGACCAGATGGCATGGATGTCCTCGGACCATGGCTCCAGGCCAGTGGAGAGGAAGCCGTGCCGTTGAAGATGCCGACGTGTTCTTATTCCCCTTCATCGTGGAGGGGAAGGAACAAGGATCTTCTTGACTGATCCATTGTACAGACGCTAGATCTTAAAAAATAGTTCGGCATCTTTTAGGTAGCAGACAAGCGCTGCTACTCTTGCTGGATCGTCCTTCAAGATGTCTCTTACACTCCCGCTGATTCCATGCAGGTTACGCAGATCATCGAATTTCGGGCAACCACACAAGAAGTGCTCGACGGAGTTGTGGATTTGGCAGAGGTCGCAGAGTAGATGGAAGGGTCCTCTATTAAATCCGTGTGAGACCGAGCAGAGACCGGTCCTCAATCTGGACAGGATTCGTTGTTCTCTCATTCCTTTAACATTTAACATCGTTGTTCTCTCATTCCGTGACAATCGTGCCCTTGACTTTTCTGAGGAACTGCCCCCTCTCTGCAAACCACCTTTAGGTCCAAAAGGTGCGGAAAGAGTTGGTGATCCACAACTTCACATCGTCAAGCGGCACATCCCGAGTGAATAACAGTCTGGTGTGACCGATTCCGGCAAACCGGTCGGCTGCTTCATTCCCTGCGATGCCGTTGTGTCCGGGGACCCACATGAGCACAGTGTCGACCAATATGTTCTTCCTGATGGCCTGTACCCATGGATGTTTGGACCTGGTCGCACCGATGGCATCAATGGCGTTTGCCGAGTCGGAGACGACCAACAACGGCTTGGAAGATGAAGTTGTAGTTGCCTCGAATATGCCGGCCACTTCGGCCGAGAAGACCTGGCAGATGTCCGCGAGTTTCTTGCTGGAAATCAGACTATTATTATTATCGCTTACTCCAAATCCAACTCCCGATGGTCCTTTTGAGCCGTCCGAGTATCTGATCTCGTGGAGACGGTATTTTTCGACTATGATGGCCTTGAAATATTCTAGCAGACCGATCGAGTTCGCCCCGGCTCGAAAGTTGTCCCTAATACCGTTCTCAACGAGAACAGTTGGGAACCTCCAGTCGTTCGCACCAAACCAGGATTGTTTTGCCACTGGGGGGAGGTTGGCGTGCGCCACCCGCTGCAGGATCGTGTTGCTAAGGGTCAGGTGGGTCTCCCCTCTACCGCTGGTTTTCGACAAGAAACTGGCAGTCCTGGCTACGATCACCGAGTCTATGATCAGATCGAAAGGAGGTTCTCCAATTTCGGCGCAGACAGAGGCAGCTGGTGTTGATGGCAGGAGACCGGAGACAGTCCGTACTGCTTTGTTATAGATCGGTGCCAGAGATTTTGGGAGCTTGTCTCCAGCCGCTATCTATAAAGATAAGAAAGTTATACTTTTCATTTCATCGACAATTTTGGTCACCCTATTTTTGATAACATGAAAATGAGCGCTCTATTATATGTAACAACGGGTTTTTACGTAGAACTACGTCTTTCAGGAAATCAGAACCAAATCAGAAAACAGGTCACGTTTTTATGAAATAAAGTTAACGTTTATAACTGTTTTCACTGTGAACGAATTCTCATGATTTGCTTACCATTCGAATCGAAAATTCTCTAAGATTTGTTTGATATGCTATACATTACAATTCGCTAATCTCTAAATGGTTTAAATTCATGAAAACTGGAAGAACTTCCTTTTTTTCCATACATTTGTTCTGCCGATTTCTGTGCTAACCCTACCCGTATTTCGATTTGCTCATAACTCGAACATTTCTTAACAGATCGGAAAGATGCCGCTTTGAAAATATACATGCAAGTCGGGGGTGTTTTGTACCCACTGAGCTGTGTTTCCCTAACACGGACTTCAAAATCAATGTGCCTGAGGGAATCTGCTTCGTCATAACATGCAAGTCGGGGGTATTTTTTTCCCACTGTGTTTCCCTAACACGGAATTCAAAATGAATATGCCTGGAGGATTCCGCTTTGCAAATACATGCAAGTCGGGGGTATTTTTGACGTGTGACTACGTCTAACCGGAATACATGGGGGGTAAAATGAAAACATAAACACAGAACATGCAGGAAAAAATGAAAGATTCCGAATGCTTATAACTCGAACATTCCTTACTGGATCGGGAAGATGTTTTCATCAATTGATAGGGAATATTTCTACGCGGTTATTGCAATTAATAAAATGTTATTTTTCATTAGATAAACAATTGAATAACTGTAAAATGTTAAGCGTTATCTAAACGACATAACTGCCTCGTTTCGATTGGCCCGATTTACGGTTTCCCAACACTGCCATCAAAACTAAGCAGCCTTGGGGCAAATCGGCATCACAAACACATGAAAGTAGGGGGAGTTTTTGTTCCCAGCGAAATGTGTTCCCTAACAGAAATTTCAAAACCAAGGTGCCTGAAGAAAATCGGCATTGCAAATTCATGTAAGTCGGGGGCATTTTTATTCCGATTGAAATGCGTTTCCCTGACACAGACTTCAGAATCAAGTTGCTTGGGGAAATTGGCAAATTCATGCAGGTCGGGGGGTATTTTTGTTCCGACTGAAATGTGTTTCCCTGACACAGACTTCAGAATCAAGTTGCTTGGGGAAATTGGCAAATTCATGCAGGTCGGGGGGTATTTTTTCTCCGACTGAAATGTGTTTCCCTAACACAGACTTCAGAATTAAGATGTCTGGGGGAATTGGTATTACAAATTCATGCAGGTCGGGGATATTTTTGTTCCGACTGAAATGTGTTCCCCTAACAGACTTCAGAACCAAGGTGCCTGGGGAAATCGGCATTGCAAATACATGCAAGTCGGGAGCATTTTTGTTTCGACTGAAACGTGTTTGCCTAACACAGAGTTTAAATCCAATCCAAATATATTTCCCTAAAACGTACTTTTAAACTGAGAAGTCTGGAAAAATCGTCGTTTTAGATACTAGAGGTGAATGAACTTTCGCGGTTCGAGAACTACGTAAACATGGGATTTGAAATAGTTTCAGAGGGAAATGTAAAATACAATGATCGTTTGGCAATTCTTCTGTTCACATATTTTGGTAGTCCGAGGCATCATATCGAACGTAAAAAGACGTTCATCAAATTTATTTGTAACGAAGAACATAATCTATTACAAAAAATTCGATGCATTCTAAATGGATTGCATAATATAATTGCGTAGTTCTACGTCGAAAATATGCGGTCGTGTCCTAGATACAAGCCCTTACATTTTTGTCTAGAAAATATCTGTCGAGCTCTAAATACTTATTTCCACTTACATAGATTTGTTTATTTTGGACTACAGGCTGTAAGCCCGTTAGCCTTCTTAAAATTAAACATGAATACAGAAAACATAAAAAAACAATCTTAAAACTTATACATTCAGTTGGTCTCTTGAATATTAGGCTGTCAAAAAAGTCCTGCGGTATTTTTTTTGAATTTTCATTTGTTCATAAAATTAGTTACAATCATCTGTTTTAAGTCAAATATGCGCCGTTTTGTTCGATGACTTGTTCCCAACGAGATGCCAACTTCATAATAACCCTGTTATAGAAGCTCGCTTCCTTATTGGCAAAAAACTCGGATAGCCAATTTCCACAGGCCTCTTTTGTGGCTAACTTCTGACTACCTATCTCGTTCGCCATGGACAAAAACAGGTGGTAGTCACTTGGTACAAGGTCCGGACTATACGGCGGATGCAAAAGAACCTGCCATCCGAGCTCCCGGAGCTTCTGGCGCGTCACCAAAGAAGTGTGTGGCCTGGCGTTGTCCTGATGGAAGACAATGCGGCCTCTGTTTATCAAAGAAGGCCTCTTCTTCATGAGTGCTACCTTCAAGCGGTCCAGTTGTTGGCAGTACAGGTCCGAATTGAGCGTTTGGTCATAGGGAAACAGCTCATAATAGATTATTCCTTGACAATCCCACCAAACACACAGCAGAACCTTCCTGGCCGTTAATGAGGGCTTGGTCACTGTCTGAGCCGCTTCAGCGGGCTTCGACCATGACCGTTTGCGCTTCACGTTGTCGTAAGTGACCCACTTTTCATCGCCAGTCACCATCCGCTTCAGAAACGGGTCGATTTTGTTGCGATTCAGCAGCGATTCACATGCGTCGATACGGTCAAAGATGTTTTTTTTTGCGTCAACGTGTGTGGCACCCATACATCGAGCTTATTTGTGAATCCAAGCTTCTTCAAATGGTTAATAACGGTTTGATGACTTATCCCCAGCTCTTGGCCGATGCTACGGCTGCTACTATGCCGGTCTTTCTCGGCTAATTCAGCGATTTTGTCGCAATTTTCGACGACAGGCCTTCCGGAGCGTGGCGCATCTTCGACGACCTCTACACCAGAACGAAAACGTTGAAACCATCGTTGTGCGGTGGAAATGGAAACTGTATCGGGTCCATAAACTGCACAAATTTTATTGGCAGCTTGAGATGCATTTTTGCCTTTGTCATAGTAGTACTGTAAAATATGTCGGATTTTCTCTTTATTTTACTCCATATTTGCGACACTATAACTCACGAACGAATTAACCAAACAAAACACTGTCAAGGATGTGGAATTCCACGCCATAGCCCGGAATCAACCAACAAACGTATCGTCAGTCATTGAGAAGCACGTCTTACCTTATCGTCGTCGACCGTGTGAAAGAGGCAGAGTGATGGCGGCATGCTCTGTGCTCGACAAAACGGGTTGTCGCTGACGCAGTCGACTACAGCTTGTCGATTGAAAGCAGTGTAACATATGCTTTGACCATTAAGTTGCAGTAACACTACTTATGCAGTAAGCGCATACCACACAAAGGACTATATTATAGCGCGCAAAAATACCTTTCCAACAAGCTATAGTATGACTCGATACAATGGATACAACTAGAACTACGCGCTTACAACGACACCTCGCGGAAATACCGCAGGACTTTTTTGACAACCTAATATAATCTTAATCTTCTTCGAATTTCTTCTGATTAATGCATCTCCTGGACCATTGATGTTTGTGTAAAAACACATACACATACACATACATAAACTTGTATATCATTCCTTCACATTTCCTTGAAACTTCTTGGATGGCACTTACGTTCCAGTGGAACTTTTGCCTCCTCAACGTAGCATTGCATTACTTGCGTCATTTTTATTAGTAGTACTTGGTTGAGATTTTTATGCCAAATAACACGCCTTGAAATGTACTCTGGAGAGGCAAGTTCTAGAATACACGTGACTACAGTGCAAGTCGGAAGAAATTTATTTGACGAAAAATCCCCCGCCCAGAACGGGAATCGGACCCGAACCCCCGGCATGATAGTGTGGGACGCTAACCACTCGGCTACGGGAGCCCTTCCTTTACACTAAATATCGTAATATTCATTAAATTCATTATTACTTAATTCAATACAAATCAAATGCTACTTACTTTTATTGGCAACATTGAAAGAATCAACTTTGTTTACAAAATTTTTCGAAATAAGCCAATGAGCGACTGACATAAATTTGCTCCGTAAGGCCAGGCGCAAATTGAGACGCGTATAGCGCGAGTAACTTGCCGCGATATAGCGCCTGTTTTTGTGGCTAATGAAAACAGATAGAAACGGCGCAAATTGGCCAGATGACGCGAGATTGTGGAGCGCTCGTGAGACATGACTCGCGTGACGCTGTGGCTGAACCACAGTTTCTCGTGCTGGTCGTACCGGTTGTGGTAGTTGTTTTGGTGAAGAATCATATAGTGCGGTGAGTTTGGCACTGTGTGGTCGTACCGGTCGGGTGATTGTGTGAGTAAATAAATATATCGCGCAAATCTGTGTGAATCAGACATTGTATGCGAGTGGCACGTTATTTACACCAAACTGTGACTGAATATGCGCTCCACCACGCTACGTTTGTGGCACGTATGAGTCGTGTTGGTAGTCTCGTGTTCGTTTAAGGTGGCCGTACACTGTTTGCCCGGAGGTCAAATATTTGATATTTTTTGACAGATAAGGTTTGATTTGATATTTGTACAAACACTATTTTGTTTGCCACTCTTCAATTTTCAACAGTAGTAAACAATATCAAACACCGAACATGGAAAAAATCAACTGAAATATTCAAGGTAACCTAACCATATACCGACAGGTTCGAAGAACAGACTGAAAAAATATTTTAGGCATCCAATAATTGAATATTTGCTTGTCATGTTTTGTGTAGAATATATTTGATCAGTACACGTTGACCAAATTTTATCTGTCAAAAAGAGTCAAATATTTGGCTTCGGTCAAACAGTGTATGAGCACCCTTACGAACGCTATACGCTTCTCAATTTGCCTTGCCTAAAAGACCCCCTATTGTCTGATCTTATCTTAGGTTGAAACCAGTGAAAATCGACTATTTTTTGAACATTGATGAAGATGTCGGACGTTATTTGTCGGTGATTGCTGTATGAATGAATGATGATATTCAAAAAGTGAGAATCATTCATATTTCGTTCCTCAGTATGTTCTATGTAATTCATGAATAGAGATGGGCAAACCGTTCATGAACTGTTCAAAACAACTTGTTCACCAAAAAGAGTGAACGAACGGTCGTTCTTTTTTGCTGGGCAACAGTTCACATGAACTGCTTAAGGTGAAGGTGGAAGCTAGCCATTGTAGTAGTACAGGTAAACCCATGTGTAAAAATGAGGTAATAGTGTTTGTGAAAGAAGAGCAAAGCACATGTAAATAGATCAATTCACTTATAAGACTGTGTGGCGCTTCATTGGCCCGAGTTTAAAATTACAATTCAATACTAAAGTAAAATGTATGAACGATATGTTCCGATGATCAATTGCAAATATAAATATATATAGAAGGTGCATTTGCATATGAAGTAAAATTCTGATTAAACGCGAGCGTAATATGAGTAAATTTATAACACATGCAAATTGGGGCTCTTTTGGTATTAACAAGTTGTTACGGCCCAGGCCGAACACATAAAAAAATAACACATATTTATTTCTTGACGCTTTATTCATCCTAACACTGTACAAAAAAAACCCTTGATCACTATAAAAACAACACAAAAAACACACAATGACGCACCTGAACGCAAACACAATCATTCATTATCTATTCAGGTGAATACTAATTGTCACTTACCTTTTCATTGCTGACGGATACCTGGAAATAACCTTTAACCCTCCTGTACTCGCGTGCAAAATCATAACACGTATACTCGCGCACGGTGTCACAGACCGAAAATTGAACTTCTCTGTAATGTTGCCCTTGTGTATTTTTCGGGCTTTATTGGCATTTATTTTAAGAAGAGGGTATGTTTAAATGTAAAACCTCCAAAATATATGTTTTCTCCGGCTTTATTATGTTTTAATAGTCATCTAATTAAGCCTCCTCAAAACAGATTAATTTCTGATACTCCAACACAAATAACGAAATTCGAATTTTTCACTGTTGTTAATTAAAAGTAAGCAACCGAATATAATTCATGGAAGTATAAAGAGCTCTAAAATAACATAAAAACGAATTAATCGATTGTGGTTTCATTGGAGTAAGAATCAGAACATAGCATAACTGCATGTTCGAAACAAACACGTTTTTTACATTCCATGCAATTGTTACGTGTTTTTCGGGTCTCTTATCGAAGAGAATAATGTATACCGACCTTCTAGATAATCACCAGACGATAAAGGTTTTGGAATATAAAGTTTGCATATTTCTAATATTCTTTGTCTCTTTATTCTTGGTAAACTAAAAATTAATGCCTTTTTATAGATAGGGCATAAAAAGATGATATAAAAGGATTTCTAGAAACTTCCTTTTCTTTTTCTTGTTGATATTGTCCATTATAAAAAAAGACTGGTGGGTAATGTCGGGGACATAACCGGAGTGACGTAGGACTATACAAAGGGGACAGCTTTTGTTAAATATATATTTTCAATATATTGTTTTATTTTCTTCTCCTACGTGAATACCTACCTATCTACCTGAAAAATGGATTAGTTTACTGTTTACTCTTTATGAATATGTTGATGGTTCTGAAAAGAACCTTTGGTGTTGTGTTTTTGTTATCACTCGATATTCCCATCTTGTTCGGTTAAACCTTCCTGTTTAGCTATTGCGTTTGCCACTCGCCACAGCTTTCACAGTTGGAAAATTTTTTCCCATCCAGCTTGTGCCATGTTGTTCAGTAAATTACATTTAATGCGACGTGCCGGAGAAACACTTTGCCACTCACTGAAACTAATTGTTGCCTTGATGAGCGCCGAACCGAAGCTGCTCTGTTCTTGATGCGGGTTTTCTGATTGTCGTGAGCAGCTTTGCAAGCCAACTCGAGCACTCCGACGGCCGAAACTCTATAATCGCTGTTAGGTATACTGGTGCTCCGGCACCAATCCGTTCGGCCTAGTTACCCTTGCGAAGCAATCAGTGAATGCGACCAACAGGGAACTGGAGACCTGCACGGTTCGAGTGAGACTTTGCCTTTCCCTTCACTTGTCCTCCTTTGTTACGTCCACGATGCCGATGCCGTACAACCACACGGGTTTACGGTTTGAAAGAAAATAAGATATTTTTTTGGGGTCCACGTGTTTTATACTCTAGCGGTACACACTCACAGGATAGAGACAAATCGGCAGACTCAGCCAAAGAGGCGAGTCCAACGAGACGATCGAATGAGCGTTAAAAGGGAGCGATGGCAAAAAAATACATTCATTATGATTTGTTCGCTCGTTGGATTCAAATGCAGGCTAAAAAGGGTCCTTTTCAGGATCACAAAATTATCTTCAATCTAAAGAGTTTATTGTTTTGTTATCACTCGATATCCCCATCTTGTTCGGCTAAACCTTCCTGTTTAGCGATTTGTTGCCACTCGCCACAGCTTTCACAGTTGGAAAATTTCTTCCCATTCAGCTTTGTGACATGTTGTACAGTAAATTACATTCAATGCGACGTGCCGAAGCGCCACTCAGTGTCGCATTGGAGGCGATTTTAACCTGTAATTGAACATTTGCGATTACAGTGGTACAGTGTCGGCTTTCAATGTGGGGTCATAATTTGGATCTCTATGTTTACAAAAATGTCCAACTAAATAAGTCGCATTACATGTCCGTCCAATTAGCTAAATGTCGAACTAATTGTAAATTACTGTACTTTCAATCTGGAAACAATTTAAGAATTGGTGAAAATTGAATAATCTGGAAAGTTCCCAACTATCAATAAGCTCAGAACAACTGCCAAATTCACATACTCATCAGATCCTGGCAAACAAATTATGAAAAAATCAATTTGTGTTTTATTATTATTTTGGATAATGTTTTAGAAAGCATTGAACTGTATTTCCTAAACTCTTTTTTGGAAGGTTTAATGGCCCTGAAAAGCGCCTTGTTTTATGGAATGGTTCCAATTTAGAAAACTTTGTACTCGTGGTTTTGAAAAAAAAACCTATTCGAACGCCCTCGATGCCGCCTTGTTCTGGATTTGCCACCAAAGCAGTTTGTATAAAGAACAAACTTTTTTCTTCTGCTACCTGATGCCGTTTTGCGATTGCGTTTGCCACTCGCCACTCGCTGCAACTGCCTGTTGTCTTGATGTCCACCGAACCGAATGTGTTCTGTTCCGAATGCGGGTTTTCTTATCGTCGCGAGCAGCTTTACCAGCTAACTCGATCACTTCGGCGGCCGAAACTATATAACGCCGGCTAGGTGGACTGGTGCACTGGTACTAACGCGCTCGGCCTAGCTACCCTTGCGGGGAACTCCAGATCAACACGGTTCGAGCGGGATTTTGCCTTTCCCTTCACTTTTCCTCCTTTACCATGTCCAGACATGGCTGCTTGGGTTGGTTTGTTGATGTGTTGTGATGCGAACCGATGTGGTGTACGGTTTAGATGAGAATGATCCTTACGGCAGCGGAGCGGGCATTTTTAAGCTGACTGGCTGGCTCGAGAATTACGCATGTGTGAGACTGCGACCAATGTTTCGTTCATTTTTTTCTTTTTCCTTTCCAATCGTGCTTCATTCTATTTCGCTGCTGCTCTGGTTGCCCGTTTTGGTCGGTACGATTCGAGGAGCACAAAATGGACCAATCAAAAATGGGCACATAGTGCATTTTGACAATGCTTGATATTTCACAATTATTCAATTATTTATCTTAAGAAAAATGAAATGTTATTCGTTATGATAGATGCGTAGATATATTTCCTATCAATTGATGCAAAAACTTTTGCGATCTATTGAGAAATGCTCAAGTTATAAGCGTTACAAATCTTGCATTTTTTCCTACTTGTTCAGTGCCTAGATTTCCATTTCACCCCCTATATCTTCCGGTTAGACGTAGTCCTACGTCAAAAGATATCCCCGAAACTGTAACTGTTAAAAATTACTATACAAAGCTATACAAAGCATATTGTTTATAGCGAACATTCGAGAAGGAACCCGACCAAAGAATCAATAGCAATTCAAATGACTGTGGGACCAATCATATAAATAGGGCACGAAATGTTCAAAACAGAGTCAGTCGCAATAAAACCTTCGATCAGTATAGATCATACTATTGACTATATTCGATCTTTCATCACATCATTCTGAAACTTTGCTCAGAGACCTCTCTGGGCGGACACACAAGTTCTTCCGCATAGTAACTCGATGTTGATAATTCCTTAATATTTTCTTCGTTGATCGTACTGTTTCCACATATTCACGTTGGAGAGCCTTAACCCTTCTCTTCGTTGGCCGAGGCATTTTGATTGAATGTAATACTTTTCCGTTCACTGTTTTTGAAAGCATAGACAGCCGTGGCAGTGTTCCGAGCTCTGCAATACAATTTTCTTACCCAATGTTAATGTTACATGTTAAAACTTACATTACAGACCCATTAAACGTAAAAATAATAATTGTATTGATATCAACACAATTTTTTTCTATTGATTTTCATGACATGCAACGCTATGACTCAGGCATAACATTTTATTGAGTGGTTTTTATAGCTGTTTCGATGATGTTGTCCGGCATCAGTGTCGAAAAAATAACGATGCTTTCACCAATACAAACAAAACCATTGCCGAAGATTGAAAAATGACTTAACTTCCAGAGCACTAGCTCGAGTTTTCCGACGTTTTTCACTATACAGTGCGACAACAGATGAAAATTCAATATCTTGTGAGTAGTCGATTAGAGTTTGATTGATATTACATGATGGGAAGTGTGCGAAAACGATCATTTCCTTCACACTGTTTCGCAAAATTATTGTTTTTTGGGCGAGGAGTGGGGGAGGGAGATGAAAGAAATGAGCGACATTGTGGAAGCCATTTGTGGCTATCTTCCACCTTCACCTTAAGTGCGATTCACATACAACATCCACGTCACGTGTGCACCCGTGGCCGAGTGGTTAGCGTCTCACATTATCATGCCGGGTGTTCGGGTTCGATTCCCGTTCTGGCCGGAGGATTTTTCGTCAAAGAAATTTCCTTCGCTTGCACTGTGGTCACGCGTATTCAACAGCTTGTCCCTTGGAATACATTCAAGGCGTGTTATTTGGCTTAAGAAATCTCAACTAAGTATTAATAAATGATGCTAGTTAATGCATACGTTGAGACGGCAAAAGTTCCACAGGGAACGTTAACGCCATTCAAGAAGAAGAAGATCCACGTCACGTTGCGTCAATTATTCTTCCTTGGAATTCCTATTGAAGCATTCACATACACCATCAACGGCAAGTCGAAGTTCCCGTTGCCGGTGTATGTGAATGCTTCAATAGGAATTCCAAGGAAGAATAATTTACGCAACGTGACGTGGATCTTCTTCTTCTTGAATGGCGTTAACGTTCCCTGTGAAACTTTTGCCGTCTCAACGTATGCATTAACTAGCGTCATTTATTAATACTTAGTTGAGATTTCTTAAGCCAAATAACACGCCTTGAATGTATTCCAAGGGACAAGCTGTTGAATACACGTGACCACAGTGCAAGCGAAGGAAATTTCTATGACGAAAAATCCTCCGGCCAGAACGGGAATCGAACCCGAACACCCGGCATGATAATGTGAGACGCTAACCACTCGGCCACGGGTGCACACGTGACGTGGATGTTGTATGTGAATCGCACTTAAGGTGAAGGTGGAAGATAGCCACAAATGGCTTCCACAATGTCGCTCATTTCTTTCATCTCCCTCCCCCACTCCTCGCCCAAAAAACAATAATTTTGCGAAACAGTGTGAAGGAAATGATCGTTTTCGCACACTTCCCATCATGTAATATCAATCAAACTCTAATCGACTACTCACAAGATATTGAATTTTCATCTGTTGTCGCACTGTATAGTGAAAAACGTCGGAAAACTCGAGCTAGTGCTCTGGAAGTTAAGTCATTTTTCAATCTTCGGCAATGGTTTTGTTTGTATTGGTGAAAGCATCGTTATTTTTTCGACACTGATGCCGGACAACATCATCGAAACAGCTATAAAAACCACTCAATAAAATGTTATGCCTGAGTCATAGCGTTGCATGTCATGAAAATCAATAGAAAAAAATTGTGTTGATATCAATACAATTATTATTTTTACGTTTAATGGGTCTGTAATGTAAGTTTTAACATGTAACATTAACATTGGGTAAGAAAATTGTATTGCAGAGCTCGGAACACTGCCACGGCTGTCTATGCTTTCAAAAACAGTGAACGGAAAAGTATTACATTCAATCAAAATGCCTCGGCCAACGAAGAGAAGGGTTAAGGCTCTCCAACGTGAATATGTGGAAACAGTACGATCAACGAAGAAAATATTAAGGAATTATCAACATCGAGTTACTATGCGGAAGAACTTGTGTGTCCGCCCAGAGAGGTCTCTGAGCAAAGTTTCAGAATGATGTGATGAAAGATCGAATATAGTCAATAGTATAATCTATACTGATCGAAGGTTTTATTGCGACTGACTCTGTTTTGAACATTTCGTGCCCTATTTATATGATTGGTCCCACAGTCATTTGAATTGCTATTGATTCTTTGGTCGGGTTCCTTCTCGAATGTTTGCTATAAACAATATGCTTTGTATAGCTTTGTGTAGTAATTTTTAACAGTTACAGTTTCGGGGATATTTTTTTTATAATGGACAATATCAACAAGAAAAAGAAAAGGAAGTTTCTAGAAATCCTTTTATATCATCTTTTTATGCCCTATCTATAAAAAGGCATTAATTTTTAGTTTACCAAGAATAAAGAGACAAAGAATATTAGAAATATGCAAACTTTATATTCCAAAACCTTTATCGTCTGGTGATTATCTAGAAGGTCGGTATACATTATTCTCTTCGATAAGAGACCCGAAAAACACGCAACAATTGCATGGAATGTAAAAAACGTGTTTGTTTCGAACATGCAGTTATGCTGTGTTCTGATTCTTACTCCAATGAAACCACAATCGATTAATTCGTTTTTATGTTATTTTATAGCTCTTTATACTTCCATGAATTATATTCGGTTACTTACTTTTAATTAACAACAGTGAAAAATTCGAATTTCGTTATGTGTGTTGGAGTATCAGAAATTAATCTGTTTTGAGGAGGCTTAATTAGATGACTATTAAAACATAATAAAGCCGGAGAAAACATATATTTTGGAGGTTTTACATTTAAACATACCCTCTTCTTAAAATAAATGCCAATAAAGCCCGAAAAATACACAAGGGCAACATTTCAGAGAAGTTCAATTTTCGGTCTGTGACACCGTGCGCGAGTATACGTGTTATGATTTTGCACGCGAGTACAGGAGGGTTAAAATTTATTTCCAGGTATCCGTCAGCAATGAAAAGGTAAGTGACAATTAGTATTCACCTGAATAGATAATGAATGATTGTGTTTGCGTTCAAGTGCGTCATTGTGTGTTTTTTGTGTTGTTTTTATAGTGATCAAGGGTTTTTTTTGTACAGTGTTAGGATGAATAAAGCGTCAAGAAATAAATATGTGTTATTTTTTATGTGTTCGGCCTGGGCCGTAACAACTTGTTAATACCAAAAGAGCCCCAATTTGCATGTGTTATAAATTTACTCATATTACGCTCGCGTTTAATCAGAATTTTACTTCATATGCAAATGCACCTTCTATATATATTTATATTTGCAATTGATCATCGGAACATATCGTTCATACATTTTACTTTAGTATTGAATTGTAATTTTAAACTCGGGCCAATGAAGCGCCACACAGTCTTATAGGTGAATTGATCTATTTACATGTGCTTTGCTCTTCTTTCACAAACACTATTACCTCATTTTTACACATGGGTTTACCTGTACTACTACAATGGCTAGCTTCCACCTTCACCTTAAGCAGTTCATGTGAATTGTTGCCCAGCAAAAAAGAACGACCGTTCGTTCACTCTTTTTGGTGAACAAGTTGTTTTGAACAGTTCATGAACGGTTTGCCCATCTCTATTCATGAATTACATAGAACATACTGAGGAACGAAATATGAATGATTCTCACTTTTTGAATATCATCATTCATTCATACAGCAATCACCGACAAGTAACGTCCGACATCTTCATCAATGTTCAAAAAATAGTCGATTTTCACTGGTTTCAACCTAAGATAAGATCAGACAATAGGGGGTCTTTTAGGCAAGGCGCAAATTGAGAAGCGTATAGCGTTCGTAAACGAACACGAGACTACCAACACGACTCATACGTGCCACAAACGTAGCGTGGTGGAGCGCATATTCAGTCACAGTTTGGTGTAAATAACGTGCCACTCGCATACAATGTCTGATTCACACAGATTTGCGCGATTTATTTATTTACTAACACAATCACCCGACCGGTACGACCACACAGTGCCAAACTCACCGCACTATATGATTCTTCACCAACACAACTACCACAACCGGTACGACCAGCACGAGAAACTGTGGTTCAGCCACAGCGTCACGCGAGTCATGTCTCACGAGCGCTCCACAATCTCGCGTCATCTGGCCAATTTGCGCCGTTTCTATCTGTTTTCATTAGCCACAAAAACAGGCGCTATATCGCGGCAAGTTACTCGCGCTATACGCGTCTCAATTTGCGCCTGGCCTTACGGAGCAAATTTATGTCAGTCGCTCATTGGCTTATTTCGAAAAATTTTGTAAACAAAGTCGATTCTTTCAATGTTGCCAATAAAAATAAGTAGCGTTGGATTTGTATTGAATTAAGTAATAATGAATTTAATGAATATTACGATATTTAGTGTAAAGGAAGTGCTCCCGTAGCCGAGTGGTTAGCGTCCCACACTATCATGCCGGGGGTTCGGGTCCGATTCCCGTTCTGGGCGGGGGATTTTTCGTCAAATAAATTTCTTCCGACTTGCACTGTAGTCACGCGTATTCTAGAACTTGCCTCTCCAGAGTACATTTCATGTCGTGTTATTTGGCATAAAAATCTCAACCAAGTACTACTAATAAAAATGACGCAAGTAATGCAATGCTACGTTGAGGAGGCAAAAGTTCCACTGGAACGTAAGTGCCATCCAAGAAGTTTCAAGGAAATGTGAAGGAATGATATACAAGTTTATGTATGTGTATGTGTATGTGTTTTTACACAAACATCAATGGTCCAGGAGATGCATTAATCAGAAGAAATTCGAAGAAGATTAAGATTATATTAGGCTGTCAAAAAAGTCCTGCGGTATTTCCGCGAGGTGTCGTTGTAAGCGCGTAGTTCTAGTTGTATCCATTGTATCCAGTCATACTATAGCTTGTTGGAAAGGTATTTTTGCGCGCTATAATATAGTCCTTTGTGTGGTATGCGCTTACTGCATAAATAGTGTTACTGCAACTTAATGGTCAAAGCATATGTTACACTGCTTTCAATCGACAAGCTGTAGTCGACTGCGTCAGCGACAACCCGTTTTGTCGAGCACAGAGCGTGCCGCCATCACTCCGCCTCTTTCACACGGTCGACGACGATAAGGTAAGACGTGCTTCTCAATGACTGACGATACGTTTGTTGGTTGATTCCGGGCTATGGCGTGGAATTCCACATTGGCGATCCTGCCAGTCCATTTTTTTTCTTTACTTTAACGTAGAAGAACCTATTTTTGTTTTAATCAAAATATTTATTTTGCTAAATTTCGAATAAAAAGAATCAACCAGCATTTTTGATGGTACGCCATTTTAATTTCTTCGCATTCCCGTTTTCTGTGGCGCTATCAACATGCCCACTATGCGGCATATAAGTGAAAAAGTGACAAAGTTGACAAAGAAATACGTTGATGCCCAAGCATCTAGCTCAGATAGGAATCGCAAAATTCCTGACAATTTGTGGCACACTAAGTCCACAGTGTTCGAAGTGGCACAGTAAGTCCACAGTGTTCTAAGTGGCACAGTAAGACCACAGTGTTCAGACATCTTTGGGAATTAAAGTTTGCAAAGATCAAAGTGGCACAGTAAGTCCACCATGTTGGAAAATTCCGGATTTTGATAGTCTAAGTGGCCCAGTAAGACCACAGTGTCCAATAGAACGTTCAAAAAAATATAAATCTTGCGTATGAACTCATTATTCTCTAGGTGGCATAGTAAGACCACAGTGTGTAACCTTATTCTACGTTCACCAAAAAATTTATTGGCACAGTAAGCCCAAAACAATTATAGGAAATATCGTTTAGTTACTGTGGCATAGTAAGACCACAGAAACAGCTTATCTGCAATGATGCTTTTTGTTACGTCATTAAAAGAGCGAAACGTATCCCTTTGTCAAAGGTCAAAGCAATGGCCAAACTTTTTTCTTTCCTTTAGTGGACCAGAAAAATTCGATAAATAACGAATATTGTTCAACATTTTCCGAATATCGCAGATTGTTATCAAGGACAAGTTCCCGTTGCCGGTGTATGTGAATGTTTGCATAAAAACTGCTTGGAAGAATAATTGACGCAACGTGAACGTGACGTGGATGTTGTATGTGAATCGCACTTTACCCAGTTCAGAACGAACTGTGTACGAAGCCCGCTGGCTGCGAGATGAAAAATAGAAGGTGGGAAGATTTACGGGTTTTGCTTGTATTAAACTTTGATTGTATTAGTAGCCAGGAAGATAAGAAGTTCACATATCAGGCATAACAGTCAGTTACTCAAATGGTACAAAATTGAATGTGTCAACGAATAACGTTGAAAGAGGATTTACAGAAAATAATTACATATTTCCAAAAAATATTTTTCGCGTTACATTCATCATTTGAAAAATAAACAGAACATGTCACGAACCAAAATGTTTCATTTTTGTTATTTCTTCTTATATCAGAATTAGTATTCTAATTTTTACTATGTTTGGATTTTAAGCAACTTCATGGTAGTTTATCTCTTGTTAGCAATTGTAATTCCTTTTCCCACAATTAGGGTGCTGAACACTTCATTCGTCTAAAACTAGGACGGAAGCAGAAAACATTTCGTCTCAATTTAGGTCATATGGAGTCTATTCAATTTATTTTTCAAGTGCATTTTACGCGGAAAAAAAACTACTGCTACTTTTTTCTCATGCGCTGTAAAATGTTTTAGCCAAAGGAAAAAACGATTTTGTAACTCTGACTTTGTTCATTTACGTTTTTGGTCGATGTAACGAGAAGTAAAATAAGATTGAAATAAAGTTTAGAACACCTCAACAATACTGAAATTTCAGTTTCTGCTAAAATTTCAGTTGGGCCCCTATGATTTTGAACGCTAGCATTGATTTAAGAAAAAATACTAATTTGTTCATTTCATCTGCTTATCTTTACTTTTAATAACAACACTTTTCCTATGTAGTGGACTATTATAAGAAAAGTAACATACATAAACAAAATCTGTGACGTCACAGATTTAAAAATCTTCCCACCTTTCATTTTCCATCTCGCGCTGGCTGAACTGTGTATACAGTTCAGTTCAGAACGAACTGTACGGTGAACGATGAACTGTGTATGCAGTTCAGAACCAGTTCAGAACGAACTGTTTAGAGCCCCCGCACACAGCAGACTTTTTATCGGTCGATAGTTTGGTCGGCTTCATGATCAGTACGGGGAGGTGTGCATGTGCGCACATTACACCGATTCACTATCGGCCGATTATGTCTACTTTTGCATACAAATTAAGAGATCGACCAAACTATCGGCCAATTGAAAGTCTGCAGTGTGCGCACACTGTTACGATGACCGCTTGCGGAACTGTGCATACAGTTCAGAACGAACTGTGTATGGTGATCGGTTTATAAGAGCCATGAGAAGGATTATTAGGTGGAGCGGATGGCAGAATTTGCGAACGTAGTGTGCGTGATAGCATGCGCTGCCATAGCTACTTTTCACGTTGTGACGTTGATATTTGTGTTTATGTTCAATTACCCTCTACATACATATGAAAACGCTTTTTTTCGGCAGGTTTTTTATCAATTAAAAATATATGTTTTCGTGAAGTTCCCATTGAATTTGCATATAATGTGACAGTGTGCAGTGGAAATTCGTGAAATGATGTCGGAAAAAATGAATAAAAGTGATATTTTTGTTCGTCATTTTCACTCTCTCACCTTCATAGAAACAAACAAATTTTCGTTATTTTCGCGGTGATGTGATGATATTTTGAAGGCCCCCAGTACAGGTGTATGTGATGGAAAAAGAGTTTACAATTGAGCAACATTTCATTGAAAATTCTGCTATTTCCGAGGACTGAGAATAATTCTGTTCTCTAGGCTTTTTTGCTCCTTAAATGATGGAAGTATGTCACAATACAATTATCATCTGTTAAAAAACAGGAAGTGGGTTATATCTATGGTATAACCGCAAGGGTGACGTAGGACTATCGTTGATTTAGATATCATTTGTATGAAGTTGAATCTGAATTCATTCTGAATGAATGAATATTTGGAGAACTTCGAAAACGAGAGCGTTACGTTGGAGGCACAAGGTTTTATGCATCCAATATTGGATACGGAAATATAAGAATAATCTTCAGAAGCTATCCTGTTGATTGCGATTGATTGAAAAATCACAAAACCTAATGTATTTGGTCACAGTGTTACATGGATAGAAAACATTAAAATAAACTCTTTCATATGAATGTAATTCCCAGAGGAACTGGCAGATTATTTTCAGTAACGATTGAATGCTTCCACATTTTCCTCGATACTGGAAGCCCACCAGTGGTTAATGCTAACTCGATAACCATCTGTTAATTGCACTTGATTGAAACATATTTGGTCACAGTGTTACATGGATAGAAAACATTCAAATAAACTCTTTCACATGAATGTATTTTTAAATTCCTAGAGGAACTGGCAGATTATTTTCCGGATCTTTCTCGATGCTGAATGGCATCCAAACGGAAAGAATTCCGTGCGTGTATGTGTGTGTGTGTAGCGGCTGCTTCGAGATCTTCCCGGGGAACCGTTTGTAGCATCACTCTCCTCCTGATGGATTCCCTTCTGGCCTAAGGTGCACAAACAGGCTCTTGGTGACACCGTTCATCCGCGCTTTCATGATAAATGAAGAGCTTCACCACAACAGCGACAACATGCTCCAATCGCTGTTCAATTAGAACTGAGTGGATTTCCGAGCGGCGCTCGCTTATATACCGATTGGTGATTTCAATAGCCTATTTTGAAAGCAAATTTAAGACTATTGAAACAAGTTTTTGGATCAGAAAGTAACAAGTATAGAACGCGTAGACATTTTATCTTTCGAATGAAGTGTTTATCATACCATTTCGTTCAGTTGTTTAGGAGCTATTAACACTCAAAATCTCGGTCTCCGGCGTAACGCTTTCGTTTTCGAAACTTTGATTTTACACCCCGGTATAGAAATGAAAGACGTAGTCCTACGTCAAAACAATCAGTTACAAGATTTCATGAGCCTTTTTTCTCATGACATCAATGAATTGTGAGTTATTTAAATATTGTTTCGTCTCTTCCATATACATTCCATATTGAATGCAAGTAATGACAACACCATATTATAATTATAATAAAGTTTTAATTTCATATTTTTAAGTTGAGGGTAAATATTTCAGTAGGATATGCAAACTCACAAAAAATACAGTTGAAAGCGAAACGATTCAAACAGTATTTTTCAAGGCTCTGCATAGTCGTAGTCAACTGAGGATAGTCTGCTGACTAACTGACTTTGTCCATAGTCAGTTAGTAATGACTTTTAGCTTCTTCACGTAGTTTCTCCGCCAAAACGACTCGGGCGTTTAGTCGCTATCTCCCTCTACCGGCTCGACTATATCATTTGAATCTTCCCAGTCAAATTGTCCTTGTCGCATTTTGAAGTGACTTCCCCCAAAATGAATTCGTTCCTCTCTTTCACGCTCCCATGTACATGTGCATGCATCGATGTTTGAGTTCAACGAGGTTTGACATACGCTACACGTGAGCTAGATTATTTTGTATCGTACCCGAAAATTACTTACACATGTGAAATAACGTGCAGTGTGTGTGCGCTATTTTGCACGCCTAATACTAACGCGAGGACCTTTATAGCATGCTTGATAAATGTCTAAGTTCGTTGGTTTGAGTTCACGATGGGTAGACAATAAACCGTCCATTGATGAGATAACTTCTTTTCTGCATCAGAAATCATTCTATATTATATCATATTGTGTTCGATAGTTTCGAGAAAGTCTTTGGCGTTTTGGTACACTTTTGATGTAGCAGTTGTTGCAAAATATTAAAGAAAAGCAAAGCAACGCTAGTTTGTGCTGAAAAGAATGAATCACGGCTAAAACTAAATCAAAATTTCAAAATCATAGTTTTATATTCTATTCTGCTATGATATTTTTGACAAAATTCGGACATATAATTATTGCTAACAAACAGCGTTTTATGAATGAAAAGAACAGTCCTACATCTAGGTAGTGCGGACTGAATCAAAACGGCTGTCAAAAAAGATCCAACGATCCTAAGATAAGATCAGACAATAGGGGGTCTTTTACGGACCAAATTTCTGTCAGATACGGACCAAATTTCTGTCAGTCGTTCTGATTTCTGATTGGCTGATTTCGATCAATTTTGTAAACAAAGCCGATTTCTTCAGTGTTGCCAATAAAAATAAATAGCGTTGGATTTGTATTGAATTTAATTAATATTACGATATTTAGTTTAAAGCAAATGTGAAGGAATTATATACAACTTTATGTATGTGTTTTTTCACAATGGAGTAAAGTTAACGGTAAAACACTCATTTGTCAATTTAGCTTCGTTAGGTCCCTAATGCGATTTCATGTTTCGGAAAATAATTTCCATTGCTAAGAAGAAATGTAAAGTCTCATCATTCACTATGCTGATGGCTGAGTTGTTAGCTCTTGTTCGTAAATATGAAAATAGAGATGGTTGATACCATCCAGGTTGTGTTTTGCTGACTACCAGTTGTTACACTGCTGACATGTTTTTTTCCGCTAACTTATTTTGACGATGTAAAGAGCTACGAATTTTGTTCTGTTCTATCGAGGAAATTTTTCACTTCATCGACGGTGTACTCATAGTCGAATTCAATATTCATGTCATCCACATTATCACTAAAATTAGATGAAGCTGAAATTCGATATGATGTCGATGCTGCTTCACTGTTCTGAACATTCTTCTCGCCGCTTTGATAGCAAGTACATCAATCCAACAAGATGTTTCTCGCCGTCTCAACGTAGTATTACTTGCGTCATTTTTATTAGTACTTAGTTGAGATTTCTATGCCAAATAACACGCCTTGAATGCATTCTGAGTGGCAAGCTCTAGAATACGCGTGATCACAGTGCAAGTCGGAGGAAATTTCTTTGACGAAAAATTTTTCCGACCAGAACGGGGATCGAACCCGAACACCCGGCATGTTAGTTATGACGCTAACCACTCGGCCAAAGGAGCACAATCAACCAAATGTTACGATTCATAAAACCAGAAATTAAAAAAATCCGAAATTTTATAATACTTGGCAACCCTGCCATCTTTATGTCATGGCTTCGTTTTTGTACGACGAAGAAGAGTAAAGCCGGGTTCAGACGGTGCGAGTAAGCATACGAGTCGGTCTAGTCAGTTACTGCAGTGCAGCTACTCACACCGTGTGAACACATCATGCCAGTTATTGTCATGTGTGATCCGGCGTGCGAGCTACTTCAAAGTTTTTTGAATTTACTCGCACTTGCATGCTTCACAACGTCAAAAACAGAATTTAGCGTTCGAATCAGTGATGCCAAATGTAATGAAATGTCTTTATTTTTAAGATATTTGAAAATATGTGAAGATATTTATAGACTTGAAAATTATTGGAAAAACAAATAAAACCCTCATAGTTTCTAAACGAAATAATTGTTATTTCGTTTTGCACGCTGGCGGGGCACGCTTTCTTTTTGAGATAGTTTTCTTGAGAATCTCTAATATAGAATCATTATCAGATCACAACTTACAAAAAAAAGTATTGTTCTAAGAAACAGAATACATATTCGATTTAAAAAAGTACATTTTCATTCATTATTAAAATTTTTGAAGCGTATTTATTGCACCTGCAAATCGACTATCATTTTCATTTCACAAAATAAATAAAATTAAAAAAAAAAATCTTTTAGACTACCATTTATAACATCACATCCTTTCGGAATTATCTGAGCTATGGATGTTTTCGAGATTCTAAAAAATATCGACAACAATCCCAACGATATTCCAAAACAAAGGCACATCAATGTCATTTCTAATTTAACTCTTGCAGGTACAGCATCCCTCATGACTGTATCTTGGCGTTGTATTCGTGGAGCAATTAAATCCAACAGTTTTTTCACTTGTTCAGGTGTTATTATCAACACTGCTCTGTAATCTCGGGGATCCTCATCGTAGAGTTCCTTCAATATTGTATTTGTTGCTCCTTTTCTTTGCATCTAATTCCTGGCCCGAATCCTTTTCTCTTTCTGCTTTTTCGGATAGTACCTTCAGTTCAAAGAAATTCAGCACAAAGTATGTATTTTTAAACACGATCAGCGTTTGTTTTGCTATAAAATTGTGTGATGATACATTCAACTGAAAACCTAAGATGAAAACTGCCAATAAAGAAGTCGATTTTGGACCAATCATTTGACAAATTCGGACCTGATTGCTGTTTCTGACTATTTGATGGACATTTGAAAAGTCGCCTGGCATCCCTGGTAAACCCGTGCCGTAGTATCTAGTTTCTCGCCAGCAGCTCACACTGTGTGAACGGACAAGGCGAGTCAACCAATTGTCAAGCGAGTCCACCGGGTCAGTAGCTGCTCATTGTCAAGTCAGCTACTAGCAACGTATAAATGGGCCTTAAGAAGCCATTTGTCTCATCTAGAGATGCCTAAATTTTTCGTTTATTCGATTATCGATTAATCGTCGGATCATTTTTAAATTTTCGATTCATTCGAATAATTGTCTTTCAGTATTCGATTAATCGAGCGAATATTTTTTTCTTGTAATGATAATGAACAGACATTGCATAATAAAAAAGATTATGATATTATAATTTTAAAAGTTACATTAAATATAATTGTAAAATAAACATGAAGTAAAATCATGGGTTTTGAATGAAATGATGTTTCAGTATATTGATAAATTTACCATTTCATGATTGATAAAAAAAATCCATAGCCTAACTCATGACCTGAAAATGTATTAACCTTGAAAATGGTTTCTTTTTCCATTAATCGCGATTACTGTGATAACTATTCGATGTATTCATATTTGGATTTCTCATTATTCGATACCAAATTACTCGATTATAATTGCAGATATTCGATTATTTGAATTAATCGAACGATTAACCGACGTCTCTAGTCTCATCTTGTCTTAGCCAAGACGGGTCTATGGTACTAGGTGAGGCCGTTTCGTCACTAAGTTGGTTAGGGGAGCGGTATATGAAAACAGTACGGAAGAAAGCAGAAGGGGATTTATTCCCTTGAAGCGTGAAAGAGACGGACTGATCACGAGCGAGCTTGGCCACAAGCGTATTGTGTTTTGTTTACAAACAAAACACAGAAGACTTCCAAGATGGCTGAAGAGTGGTTCTAGTAAGTTGGCCCACCTTAGGATATACTTCTACGCGCCTTGGTCTTAGCCAAGACGGGTCTATGGTACTAGGTGAGGCCGTTTCGTCACTAAGTTGGTTAGGGGAGCGGTATATGAAAACAGTACGGAAGAAAGCAGAAGGGGAATTATTTGCTTGTAGCGTGAAAGAGACAGACTGATCACGAGCGAGCTTCGGCACTAGCGTATTGTGTTTTGTTTACAAACAAAACATATTAGACTTCCAAGATGGCTGAAGAGTGGTTTTAGCCAAGACGAGTCTATGGTACTAGGTGAGGCCGTTTCGTCACTAAGTTGGTTAGGGGAGCGGTATATGAAAACAGTACGGAAGAAAGCAGAAGGGGAATTATTTGCTTGTAGCGTGAAAGAGACAGACTGATCACGAGCGAGCTTCGGCACTAGAGTATTGTGTTTTGTTTACAAACAAAGCACAGTAGACTTCCAATATGGCTGAAGAGTGGTTTTAGCAAGTTGGATAGGATATACTTCTACGCGCCTTGGTCTTAGCAACGATCAGGAGTGTTATTTTTCATATGATAATCAACACTATAAAAAAGGTATTGTTATCAAAGGCAAAAAAATTAAACTTATAAGATGAACGAACTACATTTTCCGTCAATTGTTCAATTGACCATTGCTTTCTGAAAGAGCATCTCACATTGCATGGTATCAGCACTTGACAGAACCTTCCTACACCTACATAAACAACCTACGAATAATCAAAAGTGAAATTTTTGGGGACGTTTTTTTTAACGTCGGTGAATACAGCTTTGATAATGAAGCTGGCCAAATGAAATCTACGTAATTATGATCCGCTAGTGCTGGTGATAAATGTAACGGTAAAGCAATCTGCGCTTCGTGTGGATGATGGACGTAATCTTCTGAGTCAACTACCGGCTTAATTGTGGAGAAGGCATTACGGTTTCTCACAAGGTTTCCTATCCGGTTGAAATGTAACGATGTATTTCTATCAAAATAATCCTGAAAATGTGTATGAGAGGTTTGCTACACTTTTGGTTTTCGATAATTCAAACATCGTACTTACTCCACGGATACGGGAACCCTTATTCGGAACTAGTTTGTCGTTCCCGCAAAAATCGACCCAGCGTTTCTGAGGGTATACGATAAAAGCTTACGCGAACATTTTCTCTCGTATTAAGCTAAGACAAGACGTGACAACTGGCTTTTTACTCTTCTTTCTGCATTTTCGTCGACCAAGTGCTAGATAACAGGAAAGCGAGATGTGAAGGTTGCCAAATGTTATAAAATTTCGGAAGATTATTTCCCCTGAAAAACATGTGTCTTCGTATCATGTATTTTCTGAGCTGCACTTTTTTTTTTGTATTAATTGTTCAACCGAATGTCACATATTTCAAACAATAAGTACTTTCCTGTTATTTTGGTATGCAAAAAAATTAAATGTGAAAAATTGAATAGAAAACGTTGATTTGATAGTTGGAGTATGATATTTTATTTATCAAGAGATTATGAGCCTTACCGTTTACACTTCACGATGAAATCTAAATTAACGACACGCCATTAAATTTCGTTTCACGAGTTAAAGAAAATGATGAGTTTTCAGGTGGAATTGAACCTTTTCAAATAGAAATCATGAATAAAAATAAACTTTTTCGTATCAAATTAGTGTTCAATGTGAATGCAAAACTTTGCTTTCTTCATTTGGTAAAATAATCTCGTACAAAAATTGTATCTGAAGATAATTTTAAATTATAATGATAAGTTTTAATGTGAATTTCGGAAAGTGTATAGAAAATAGCTCAAGTTAGGGTAAGAAAGACGTGCTTCAAGTAAATAAATAACGCCAAGTAAAAATTTTCATTCAGATTTTAACAAATTAAAAGTGCCTTTGGGCCGAGTAGTTAGATTTAATAAAAACCATTTTCGTATCCATATGTCGACACCGTATCGTTGTCATCGCGGATACAATTCATTTCGTTTTCACCGTGAAGTGTATACAGGAATAAGGCTTTATAATTGAACTTTGATATCGTTCAAACACTAACAGTACTGAAATATTGATAAAATAATACATTTCCAAAATATAACATAGCATTTATTCAGGTTTTTATTTGTTGGTTTGCTTTATTCAGGTTCCAACATGATTTATGCTTTACGGTTGGAAAATAATTGAATGTCTGCTAGGCCGCTGCTATTATGCTATGCTAGAATGCAAGAGAATCACAAAAAGATGTAGGGTGGAAATTCCGATGCAATGTTTCCCTCTTCAGGAACTGAACACCGGACGTAATAGAAACGAAAACTTACAAAGAATCCATAATAGAAATTTTCGCTAAAATGAAATGTGAATGCAACTATTATTCAATTTTGAATATATTTGGCAACACTGTGAAAATGTTGGAAATCCCATTTTTGTATATTTATCTTTGTCAATTATTTTCCCCATCAACCAATAAGAAGCCGAGTTGCAAGTGGTTAGTGATCCCCGATTTTTGAAATTAATCGTTCATCAGCTAATCGAATAGTTTTCAGCAGTTTGTTATTCGATACGATTAATCGCCCCAAATAATCGATTAATCGATTAATCGCAACACTGAGATAAATAATTAGTTAGACTAATATTTCTCATTTGCTAGAATGCCATCTGTAATAAAAAGTAGGCGCCTCCTACTCGATTGCCATGCAGCTTGCCGGTGAGAGAACGAATCGGGCGCGAAAAAGAAATGACGTCAATTTCGACCAATCAGGACTGGGTATCTCTGTTTGGATAGGGGTTGAATTTTTTCAATTGTTCGATAGTTAGTTATATGATATATACTATTTTATTCAATGTGAAAAATTGTTATGGAGTGCCGTAATCGTTTGATGCAAAAATCTCATCAATCCATCATGAAATGAATGAGTAACAAGCGTTTGAAATTGGACATTTTTCACGATGCGATCGATTTTCATTTTTCAATTTGTACCCCAATATGTTCCCGAAAGACGTAATCCTACGTAAAAAAAAGTTTACTCCGCCTGAAATCCAATTATTACCTTTTTCGCTCTCCTAAAGTCGTAAACAAAGCTCTATTAGCGTTGAAGCTTTTGAGCTTCGTTTACAGTTAAGGGGAGCGTCAAAGATAATGATTGATTTTCAGGATAAAACTGCAGCGGCCGTACGTTTTTTTCTCTCTGCGTTTGGATCGATTAATCGACGTAAATTATTC
This sequence comes from Toxorhynchites rutilus septentrionalis, assembly GCF_029784135.1. Lineage (NCBI taxonomy): Eukaryota > Metazoa > Arthropoda > Insecta > Diptera > Culicidae > Toxorhynchites > Toxorhynchites rutilus. Next base: position 146,161,740 of record NC_073745.1, on the reverse strand, counting down.
GTTCGCTTCGATTATTGGTTGTGCAGTATTCGTTCGATTAATAATCGATTTCTGTAGGAAGTATTCGATTAATCGATTAATCGAACGATTATCGGGGATCACTACAAGTGGTCCGAGTTTGACAGAAGTGGTGGTCCGGAATCGGCCCCCTATTGTCATGTCTCGTCTCAGGTATTAAGGCAGCCTTTCACTGAGTAACGCTTTTTTAATGTCCACTTTCCCTGATATAATATTTCTTCGAACGAAATAAAAACAAACGAAGTAACAGTCACGTAAATCTTTACTCCTGCGATTTGAAAACATTCGATGAAAAGTGGAACGAAGAGTTGCCAGATGATTTTTAAAAAATATCTGTAAAATATGTGAAAGTCTGTTAAAAATTTGGAAATATCTGTAAAAGTTACGGATCTATAGAAATGTCTTTTAACGTTGATTTTCACAGATTCATTAATACCAAGATGGTGGAGTTAACAGGTGGCTCGTAATTTACACTATTTAGAAAAGACGTATGAGGAATGGCAAGACGAAAAGTTTAGATTTGTTTATGTTATTACTTACGTTGGTATGGTTACATTTGATTTCGTCGAAGGTATTTGAAGCAGTATAATAAATAAACAGTTGTCGTTGAAAATGGTAACCTAGTAACCTTAATGCATATGCTTCCGCCAGCTGGCTTGGCTGATGTGATATGATTTATTCAGGGAATGCTTCGATCGTGGTACCGCCACTGGCGCAGCTTTGTTTTTTGTGCTGGTTCATAACGGCAATCAACCGTGCCGGCGATACTGTAGTCAATGTTTAGTGTTGTTTGGATACCATCTATGTAAATAAGTTCAAATTTAGGGCGATTACACATTATCCGGTTTCTGCTGGACCGGTTTCAAAAAGCGCCGCTGGGTTTGGACGGATAACCGGATAACAATGTGAAAGAGTCCTCGCACTACACAAAACCGTACATCATTCACATACACATACATGCATTTATTTATATAGTGGAATGACAGGTAAACATTGCAAATATTTCAGCTACATGCAGCTGATTGCATATGGGAAATCCTGAAACCACAACTGCTGCGGCAACCACGAGCCTTCCCAAATTTGTGTCCATTGGAGAGTACATTCGGCCGGGGTGTGGTACGCCAGGCCTCGCGTACACTACTCGCACATCAAAGCGGTGTTCTTATGATAAATAAACATGAAAAACCTACTGGATAAAAAACATGGCTGTAATAAACAGTATTTCAAAAAAACTAACTTTAGTCCAGTTGCGGTGTACTTATCCACACGCTAAGTTCTTTTATTTCCAAACATACACAACTAGCATGATTTATTTCACACGCTCTGTTGCCACATATTTTTTCAACAGTCTCAGAAACACGGTTAGAGAAAAGTGTACAATTTGATGAACCACTAATTATATCATTTCGTAACAAGGGGGGGGGGTACTTAATTATATGTGATATGTGTTCAGTTCCTGTGATTATCCTTAGAATTTACCTACGAGAGAATATATGCTTATTCATTCATTCTAGACTGTCTATTTTATTCCACCATTGCAGTAATTATTCTTACGATTAAAATTACATAGTAATTTTCCTTCAAACACTATCTCACTATCTCTTCGTCCAGAAACGCGCTCAGCATACATATGTCGCAATTCCTGGTGCACGTACTCCTGGAGCAAGGACAGCTTCTCGAACGCATTTCGCTTCAACGCACAGCTGTTAATAAACGGATCCTGGGCGATGAATGACGAATCAGAAATGCCAACAACTGGGTGATTTCGCTCTATCTGAACCGATACTTTTGTGTCGGACAGGGGAACATCTTGATCGCCGAGCACAGATCGGACAGTTTTGGTTTGAGTTCCTCGAGTCGAGTTGCGGACACCTCATCGTCGATCGTGTTCCGGGTCAGGTCGAACTGTGTGGAATACTGTATAAGAATTAGAAGAGAGAACTATTTTGGTGTGTTTAATTGAACAAAAACTGACCTTCACATTCAGCTCGATGAAGTCGCTCAAAATTTTGCCCTTGATGAACCAGTTGGAAATTTGTTTCACATCCTTGATCTCGGTCAATACTGATTTCGAATAAGGGAAGTTGTCTGTGAACAAAACAAAAACAGAGGTTAATTAAGAACTCGATCAATTTGTCGAAAGACACTACCCACCGTTAATAACACAATCCATGGCAATATACTCCATGATGCCCTCGTGCGCCTGTGACCATTGCTTCGCTTTGATCAGAAAGGTTCATCACTTAACTTGTTCCATAGCAGCGAAATAAAAATTTCGGCATCCATATCACTTGCGACTTCTGAATTGACTCCAAAACAAACAATCGTCAATACCACACATACTAATGCATGAGAGGAAAAATTGCCTGAATTGTACTAACACTAACAGACATCACAAACAACTGTCAATTCGCGTTGAGCTTCATGCTCCGCTTTTGGGAAATGATAGTGATAATGGATTTTCAGGTGCAGTAAACACATATATAAAATAAAAAATTATGAATAAAATTTAACTTTTTCTTATAAAATATGTTTTTTATGTAATAGAGTAGCACGTTTTTTGCAAGAGAGGAAATACCCCGAACAATAATTATGTTTGATAGTGATTTTATATTACAATATTGAGTTTTAGTGAAAATATCAAGAAAATTATACAGAAATGATTAAACAAGAATCAGTACCGCAGGTTTTAAGAAATGAAATAAGTAATGAACAACTCAAAACTGTCTTAAGGTTTAATAATCTTATAGAGAATGATTTGCTTTCCCAAACTGATGTCTCCACCAGACGTCGACACTATACTACTTTCATCGCGTATAATACTTGTCCGGTCGCCGGACATTGTAGTCGCAGTAGACGGCTGCATCACGGCGCCGTAAAGAGGTTGGTACCGGGGCTCTGGCAACCCTATCCCAACCAATGAAAATTGAGCGTAGGCAGCATAAAACAGGGCTCGTCCTCAGGGGCTCACGTATTGTTTACTGTTTGGAGTCATATATGTTAATATTTGATTACGTTGGATAGTTTCCTTTGGCAAGCGATGTTTGGATACCCATCCGGAAGCTTTCTTGTCGATTTGTAATTAAAATCACTGCTACAGGATCGTGCGGAGCAATTCATTTTTAATTTCAGGTTATGATTTCTATGCTTCTAAGTTTGTATGCTGGCTACAGAAAGGCGGCCATCTTAGCAATCCCTTGGTTGGTACGGTCGAAATTTGCCATTTGGGTTTCAGACCGGTCCGGCAAAAATCGGATAAAGGCCGTTTTATATTATCCAGCACGTAGCGTTAACAGCACGTACCGACACCGGCAGACAAATACATGATGTATTCATATCATCAGGCATAGCAACTTCTCTGTAGGGGCCGGCAGTGCAGACGGAGCGGAGAAATGCTACTGATGATTGAACCGATGTCGTACCGAAGAGCGACGAACACACCCATACCACGAACTTCGACGTTTGATTTGTATGTATGGTGCTACTCGCCCGTGTAGTTCGTGCCCGGCACCGGCAAATTATTCTTTTCGAGAATTCCTTCATGCATTTGTCTGAAACGTGCTGTGTATGTCCGGAGCCGTTCCGCTATATATACGCATACACATTTGAAACACACGTAATAATATTCGACTTGCATGAAACGTGCCGTGCCGGTTACGCTACGTGCCTGATAATATAATATTACCTTAATGTGTAATCGCCCTTACGGGATACGTCCGAACGGCATTTACGTTTTACCTTCCACTTCACTTTCCTTGATTAATACTTTGTACATCGCGATGCACGTAAGATTGTTTTTTGTATATTATTGTATATTTTGTTTATGTGTATTTTGCATATATACAGCCATTCCTTGCCAAACCGATATAGTGGTTCTCAGATTTCGATGAAAAGTGGTAGTTTTGTTCTTTATCGCAAAACATTAGACCCGTAGTTTTTAATTTTTTCGTCAGGGTGACCATTTCTATTATAGTGTGGTCCAAAAAATCATTTTTTTCCACTTTTTCCCAAAACTGACTTTTTTCAAAAATTCATAACTTTAGAACCACTGAACCGATTTAGGTTATCGACATATCTAATTGAAGCAAATTAGCTCTTTATTAAAAAATATTGAACTTGCAAAAAAAAAATAGATCTTATTTTCGTAATCATCGATTGTAGTTGTTTTTTTATTGTTTTCATGGCTTTGGACTAGATGGTGCTATATTTTTATATTTTTCTAGAAAGCTGAGGATGTTTTACTGACATATCTCGATTTCAGAAATACTATTTTTTTTCATTTTTGAGTTATGATTTTTCAAAGATAACCAATGGTCCGAAAAATCATTTTTCCCATTGAGAACCACTTTATCGGTTTGGCATGGAATGGTTGTATATATACTAGCTGACCCGACGAACTTCATCCCGCCCAAAATTATTGTTTTGATATGAATTTTTTAGAACGAATTCCTAAACTTTTTCTCATCATAACATTGTTCTATGGGAAGAATACAACAAAATGAAGACGGCTCAAAAGGGACCTTTCCTTAATCGGATTTTGCGATTAGCAACACATTTGACCTTCCATTTTTATTTATATAGATAGATAGATAGAAGATATAGGAATGCGTTGTTTTGCCTGAAAAAACCATTTCCACTTTCGAACAAAAATCAACTTCGCAAGCGCAAATATCGAATGGGCTAACAACGTTTATCACGATGTAATTTTCGGTCATATGAGAATTCAATTTTCCGAATTTTCCGACATTCCTTTAGAGTTTTTCGGAAATTTTCCGATTTTGCTCTCCACTATATTGAGCTCCGGGAGAGATAAATACAAATAAATAGAGAAGGCTAAAATCGGACCATCCCTTCTTCGGGTTTTCCGCTTACGAACAGATTTGGCCTCCATTTTTATTTGTATAGATAGATATAGGCTAACAGTACGAGGTTGAAGGGATGCTTAAGGACTAAGATGAAACGGTCTCCGTTATCGCTTGGATGCAGTCAATCTTAATATTACTCAAAGATGTTCAGTTAGGGCTTTGAGAATTAACTCATTGTCGTTTGCTCAAAAGATACCCGTCTAGGAGAGTAATTTTTGAGTAAATTAGCGACGCACATGTTGCCATCCGCACGTTTGCTAAAAAATGATTCGCTTGGCGCCGGCAGCGCTAATTCGGCTTATTTGGTTTGTCGCCGGCCGTTCTTGACATTATCAGAAAATTACAATCTCTTCGATAGTTCTCATAGGCTCTCGACTCTGTTCCCTCACTGTCATGAAATTTCGAATTATAATATAGTAAATGTATAGTATTGTAGTAAATGAATGCAATTTTTCATTAATCCTGAAGAATCGTATCGTCTCTTTTATGTGCAATGATGTCAGGACAAAGGTAATTATGAAATCATAAAAAAAACCTTGACGTGTGCAAGTTATTGTTACTGAACAAAACACCAACAGAATGCAAAAGATACTGAAGTACTGTCGTTGGCCACTGAGCGATACTATTCTCACGACATCTCTGCGGTGCGACCTATTTTGAGCACGTAACCACTGTGGTTACGCCGGACGGCAAAATGTTAATGAATGACTCAAAAAATAGAACTAACGTCATGTGTATTGATAAAAACTAAATATAAAAACTTTTTATGTCGTACGGTGAGTAAAATATCTTTAATCTGATGAAAAGAGCCTCTCATTTTTCAAAAACCTGTTAAATATTGTTATATCCAAAAAGTCTGCAAAAAAATAAAAAGTTGATAGGTCTAAGCCTACCCAGCAAACATTAAGTCGTATGAATAGCTATAATTGGAGGCGATATACATACAACCGAGACACATGATTCCTCGTCGATTATTTGCAAGAGACGGACACACATTGTCCGTCCTCCGCTACAATATCGAAGCTGGAAAGTTTTTTTTCCCCCTCCGCCAAAGTGATTTTTGGTTGTTGTTTTTTTTCTTTCGCCCATTGGTGACAAGTTAAGTGCCAACGCATCAGGAACAGCGAGGAAGCAGCACCTCTCCAGCGACGCTGGACCGGTGTTCTGTGAATTGGTTCCATTGAGCGTCACATTTGTATCTTCACCAAACATCAAACAGAGAAGTACAATAGAATAGTTTTTGCCGTCTCGCTATTGTGCTTATACCGTAGCGTGCAGCGTTGTATAGCTCCCTGAATAGGGTTGTTCAAGTTGTTCGAACTCATCAGACTAAATTTTTTTATTGAGTTTTTATTTATTTATATATATATTTTTTTTTTACGAAATTATTGTTTTTTTTTTCAAGAAGATTTTTGATTTGAGCTAGTTTTTAGTTTAAGTTAGTTTTTAGTCTAAGTTAGTTTTAAGTTGAGTTTTTGCGCGAGTGTGTGCGTGTGAGTTGTGTGTGTGCGTGCGAGTTTTTTTTTTTCGTTTTCATAGGCGGTTGCGCACCGTCTGCGCAACCGTTATGACATCTGCTGATGCCAATGTTGCGCGGACGCGTTATTATCAACAGTCCTCGAAGGCACCATGGGTTGTTTTCTTTCGGCCCAAGGAAAATGCTTTGAGAACTCTTGATATTACAAGAGATTTGCTGCGTAATTATAAGGGCGTCTCGATACATAAAGAGAGACCGGACAAACTGCGTGTAGAAGCACCGACTTTAGATGTGCCAACAAGATTGTTGACCACGAAGTTTTTAACAGGGAGTATCACATCTACATCCCTTCTCGAGAAGTGGAGATATAAGGCGTAGTAACCGACGCGAGTCTGAGTGTCGATGAACTAAAAAAAGCGTCGGGTTCCTTCAAAAACTCGATGATTGGAGATCTTGTAAAGATCCTGGATGTTAGAAATCTGCATTCAGCATCTTTGGAAGAAAATAAATAAGTTTATAAGCCCTCGCACTCTTTTCGAGTTACTTTCGCAGGTTCTGTTCTCCCAAACTATGTGAAAGTAGAAAATGTTTTTTTCCCAGTGCGCCTGTTTGTACCACGGGTTTATAATTGTACCAAATGTAAAAAGTTGGGACACTCGGTTAGCCACTGCGGCAACAAATTTCGTTGCGGCAAATGTGGCGATAAACATAGTGAGGACTCTTGCACTCAAACAGTGGAAAAATGTATTCACTGTGGCGAGAATCCTCACCCTCTACAAGAGTGCCCAAGGTACAAACAGCACTCCGATAAAGTGAAGCGTTCTATCGCTGGACGCTCCAAGCGGACTTATGCTGAAATGCTAAAGACCGCATCAGCCGCTCAAAATGAAAACCAATTTTCGGTTTTGTCATCTCAAGAATCGGATTCTGATTCTGATGAGGGTCATACTTCAGCTGCACCAGAATCTTCAATAAAGGATGAATCATCAAAAAGAAAGCTCTCTTCACCAATGGTGCACCGTAAGAAAGCTAAAATGACCCTCGGAAGATTGTCTAATTCCAAGGGTAATAGTAGCAAAAAAACGAATCCGAAGGCCCCTTCTCAGCCAGTTCCTGGTTGCAGCAAGGATTTTACGTCATTACCCAGAGAAGAGAGAAATAAAAACGCTGCTCCCCGATCTTCTCGTAGAAAATTCGCGTCTAATCGAGGATTGATAGCTTTTTCGGACATTGTGGACTTCATACTAAACACGTTCAAAATTCAAGACCCCCTCAGAAGCCTTATTTCTGCCTTGCTTCCATCTTTAAAGTCTTATCTTAAGCAATTGACTGCTTCATGGCCCCTCCTTGCATCAATCATATCTTTCGATAGATAATTCATCTAACGTAGTAGAAGATATGATCAATGTGCTACAATGGAACTGCCGTAGTCTAGTGCCTAAACTAAACTCGTTCAAATTTTTACTTCAAAATTATGATTGTGATATATTCGCTCTTTCCGAAACATGGCTTTCTTCTGACACAGAACTCAACTTCCACGATTTTAATATTATTCGCCTGGATAGAGATGATTCCTATGGAGGAGTACTTTTAGGGATCAAAAAGTGCTACTCTTTCTATAAAATTCCTCTCCCAGCTCTATCAGACGTCGAAATCGTCGCTTGTCAAATAACTGCAAAGAATAAAGAACTCTGCATAGCTTCAGTATACGTTCCCCCGAATACTTCTATTAGCCGTAGTCAACTTTGGAATCTAATTTCGATTCTCTCAACCCCAGTTCTAATTTTCGGTGACATGAACTCCCATGGTACTGGGTGGGGCGATCTTCATGATGACGCTAGGGCGGCTATTTTTTACGATTTATGTGACGATTTCAACTTGACTATCTTGAACACTGCACTATGGTCCAGGAGGTGCATTTAAGTGGAAATTAGCATCTAGAGCTCGACAGTGATTCTCTAGACAAAAACTGTCTTCGACAAAGTTGTTACATATAATAGAGCGCTCATTTTTATGTTATCAAAAATAGGGTGACCAAAATTGTCGATGAAATGAAAAATCTAACTTTCTTATCTTCATAGATAGAGGTAAACATAGTTCGAAAATATTGTAGCCCTGGTTATTTTAAGTAACTTTGTGGAACAATATTTCTTTCTATCTCTTCAAATAACCGATATAACGCTTTTTCTCTAGGTTGAGTTAGGGTTACCATGAAGAAAAAGGTTTTTTTGCTCTAACTTTTAAATGTAAAATTCTACATCAAAACTGTCTTCGAATAACTTTTAGAGCTTTCCAATCCACGCATTTTACGGTGCATAACTTGTATGTATCTTAGTTCTACTCAAAGTTATTGATGTTTTTCCCCCGAAAACACGACCTTTTCATTTGCTTGTCGTTCTTTTTGGGGCAAACATAATAAAAAATTATTGATAGCATTTTAAAGAGCACATTTGACTCTACATAAGGTGAAACTTTCAAAAGCGTGTTATTTTTTGTATTTGAGTAAATTTAATTTGAAATTATGAGTTTTTGCATATAAATGAACAAGTTGCAATTTTTAAATGCATATAGTAAGCGTAAACTTTAAAGCAGCATCTCTTCAGTTCAGTCTTATAGCCACTCAACATGGAGGTTCAAAGAAGACACATTTTTGTTTTTGTTTTCGGTGGACGAAATATAGAAGACGTTATACAATTATTATTAAAATGCCAAGATATATGTGTTTTGAGTGCCAGAAAGTGCCTGAAATGCCAAATACTGAGCCAAAGGATGTAGCGTAACCGTGTTCGGGAGATTACAGAAGAATTTTCTGCTGAAGAACTGGGCTTCGCAACAGCTTCGGATCCAGTATTATCTCTTAGTAATAGGCAAACACCAGAGTATTCCGATCTTCTGATTCCGGAAAATGCTAAGCATTTGATTTTGTAGTTTTTTATTTGTATGATTTATGATTTTTATTTATTACTATGAATTTAATTTCCATTATAACAACTTAAACAGGTTAATATGTACATACGGAAGATTATAAAAATAAATTGAATAAAACAATAGGAACAACAAAAGTTTGGTAAAATAATGTCATCAATCAACTTATCGCCAGTAAAATATGTCAATAAATTACTAAAAAATAACACGTCGAGCCCCGAGTTGTTCTTCATACGGTTTCTATTCAGGAAGCATTTGATAATTTGTCGGTCCCCGCTTTTCTTTTTATACAATAAATATATTTTATTGTAGAAAAAGAAAATAGTCAGAAATTTTTCTCGTAATAATTGTATAACGTCTTCTATATTTCGTCCACCGAAAAAGGAAATCAACAATGTGTCTTCTTTGAACCTCCATGTTGAGTGGCTATAAGACTGAACTGAAGTGATGCTGCTTTAAAGTCTACGCTTACTATATGCATTTAAAAATTGCAACTTGTTGATTTATATGCAAAAACTCATAATTTCAAATTTAATTTACTCAAATACAAAAAATAACACGCTTTTGAAAGTTTCACCTTATGTAGAGTCAAATGTGCTCTTTAAAATGCTATCAATAATTTTTTATTATGTTTGCCCCAAAAAGAACGATAAGCAAATGAAAAGGTCGTATTTTCGGGGAAAAAACATCAATAACTTTGAGAAGCATTAAGATACATACAAGTTATGCACCGTAGAATGCGTGGATTGGAAAGCTCTTAAAGTCATTCGAAGACAGTTTTGATGTAGGATTTTACATATAAAAGCTAGAGCAAAAGAACCTTTTTCTTCATGGTAACCCTAACTCAACCTAGAGAAAAAGCGTTATATCAGTTATTTGAAGAGATAGAAAGAAATATTGTTCCACGAAGTTACTTAAAATAATCAGAGCTACAATATTGCCGAACTATGTTTACCTCTATCTATAAAGATAAGAAAGTTAGGTTTTTTGTTTCATCGTAAATTTTGGTCACCCTATTTTTGATAACATAAAAATGAGCGCTCTATTATATGTAATAACTTTGCCGAAGACAGTTTTTGTCTAGAGAATCACTGTCGAGCTCTAGATGCTAATTTCCACTTAAATGCATCTCCTGGACCATAGTGCACTGGTGAAGTGACACGAATTGCAAAACCTCCGGCTCGGGAAAGCCGACTCGATCTATCTTTGTGCCCAAACTCGCTATCATTAGATTGTCAGTGGAAGGTCATCAATGATCCCCATGGTAGCGATCACTTGCCAATCAATATATCAATCAAGTGTAGCCCGCAATCCACTGAACCATCTCGAGTTCCATTTGATCTAACAAGGAACATCGACTGGCAAAAATTTGCAACGGCGGTAACAATCGGTGTCGAATCAATAGATATACTTCCACCATTGGAAGAATATCGATTCTTCGTCGATTTATTGTATAAAAGCTCACTGGAAGCACAAAAAAGAAAAGTTCCAAGTGCTTCATTTAAAAGAAAACCAGCCACTCCTGGCTGGGACGATGAATGCACAAAATTGTATTTGAAAAAATCTGATGCTTTCAAAGCTTTTCGCAGACATGGAACATCCACACACTTCGAGGAATATTCAAAGCTTGAAAAACAGCTGAAACAATTAGTTAAAGCAAAAAAACGCGGTTACTGGCGCAATTTCATCGAAGGTCTTTCTCGTGAAACCTCAATACGCACCTTGTGGAGGGTAGCTCGCAACATGCGTAACCGCTCATCTGCCAACGAGAGTGAAGAATACTCCAACCGATGGATATTCGATTTCGCTAAAAAGGTCTGTCCAGACTCAGTTCCAGCCCAACATATTCTTCGAGAAACGTCTCCGAGCGGTGGACCTCTGGACAGACCATTCTCAATGCTGGAATTTTCTATGGCTCTTCTTTCATCGAACAACTCTTCACCCGGAAGCGATATGATTAAATTCGTTCTTCTAAAAAATCTTCCCGATATCGCGAAAAGACGCTTGCTAGACTTATTCAATACCCTACTAGAAAACAATATTGTGCCACCCGAATGGAGACAGGTCAAAGTGATAGCAATTCAAAAGCCTGGCAAACCAGCGTCTGACCATAACTCATACCGTCCGATTGCTATGCTCTCGTGCATTAGAAAATTGCTGGAGAAAATGATCCTTCGAAGACTCGATCAATGGATCGAGACAAATAATTTGCTATCAACTTAAGCTATTGGGCAGAAACATTACCCAATCATTGACCTTCAAGTACCTTGGTGTCTGGTTTGATTCAAAATGCACTTGGAATACCCACATTACGTATTTGAAGCAAAAATGTCAAAAAAGAGTCAACTTTCTCCGCTCGATTTGCGGCACGTGGTGGGGAGCTCATCCGGGAGATCTCATAACGCTTTATAAAACAACTATTCTATCTATTCTGGAGTATAGCTCTTTCTGCTTTCTCTCAGCAGCTAAAAGTCACCTTCTAAAATTGGAACGAATTCAATATGATTGTCTGCGTATAGCTCTCGGTTGTATGCACTCAACGCATAACATGAGTCTCGAGGTTCTGGCAGGAGTAACTCCTCTACAGAACCGATTCTGGGAACTTTCTCTCAGAATACTGGTGAAATGCGGTGTCACGAACACACTTGTGATTGAAAACTTTGAAAAAATGCTTCATCTAAATATACAATCTCGGTTTATGAGAATTTATCATCACTATATTTCATCAGATATTTGTCTTCCATCGTTTACTCCAGACCGTGCTCACTTCACCATCAGCAGTTCCTCAATTGAATACGATCTGTCGCTGAAACAAGCATTACTTGGGATTTCAGATCAGCTTCGACCAACTTTCATTCCCCGTATTTTTAACCGAAAGTACCAAAAAGTCAATTGCATGAAAAGATACTTCACTGATGGGTCTCGCCTCAATGGATCCACTGGCTTCGGTGTTTTCAATGAAAATTCAAGCGCCTTCCGTAAACTGCAGGAACCTTGTTCCGTTTATGTTGCTGAGCTGGCAGCAATCGACTTCGCATTGGGGATGATCTCCAACAAGCCTGCAGACCATTACTTCATTTTCTCGGATAGTCTCAGTTCGCTTGAGGCTCTCCAGTCGATGAAAACTAGTAGGCACCCATCTTATTTCTTCACAAAAGTGAGACAGCAGATGAGTGCACTGATCGAAAGATCTTATAAGTTAACCTTTGTTTGGGTCCCCTCTCATTGCTCAATTCCTGGCAATGAGAAGGCGGACACTCTCGCAAAGGTGGGTGCCCAGGAAGGCGAATTGTTTGATAGACAGATTTCATACGATGAATTTTTCCAATTACTGCGTCAGAGTTCCCTCTTGAGTTGGCAAACCGATTGGGACACTGGAAGTCTTGGGCGGTGGTTATATTCAATTATTCCAAAGGTTTCTTCGAGAGCGTGGTTCAAAGGTTTGGACGTAAGTCGTGACTTCATTTGTGTAATGAGTAGACTTATGTCCAACCACTACTCGCTAGATGTGCATCTCCACAGAATAAATATTGTTCAAAGCAATGTCTGTCGGTGTGGAAACGGTTACGATGACATCAATCACGCAGTTTGGCAATGTACGGATAATTACGCAGCCAGAGAATACCTTTTGAATGCCCTTGAGGTCCAAGGAAGACAACCCTATGTTCCTGTTAGAGACGTGTTGGGAACTCGCGACATCTGCTATATGCAGTTGTTCTATATGTTTGTGAAACGGTCTAGTATAAGTATTTAATGCTTTTGTATTTTTATTTTTCCTTATTAGTTTGTTTGTCTTGTACCCCATCTCACCGTCGCCCACCCTCGACAGATAGTCGAACACCAGATGCTATCACTGGTCATTATGCACAATGCTACAGTGCGTGCGGCAACTCTCGGTTGAGATAACGATACCTCATATCCATATCCCTAACCTGACCCGTCCCACAAAAATGTTGCCCTTTTAACCTCGAGTAAACCGCGAGTATTCGGTCGAATCCTACTAAACATAGAAATTAGTTGAAACTTTGTATAAACAAACCTTGAATTAGCGGCTCCGCAAAGTTATGCGATTGAGCCTTACAAATAAATGAACTGGATAAAAAAAAAAAACCAAGACACATTTGTATGATATATGATGCAGATAACTAGCATATACACACAAAAGAGGAGGCGATATACGTATATGCCATATTTTGTACGCATATAAAGCCGTATATAACGATATGCGATGCTTTTTGGACTGATATGCGATTTGATACGACAACGTTACCACTCAATCCATCGATGACATGGAAAATCGTGTTTTTGCATTTTATGCGATTTTAGATATATATGATCGATATTTTGATTGATATTTTATGCGATTGTGATTTGATACGAAATTATATGTGACTTATCATGTGCAAAGTTATACGATTTAATGTTTGCTGGGTGGGCAGCAAACATTAAATCGCATAACAAGCGTATATATAACATCATATGCCCTAAAATTTAGTTGGCATATAATGCGCCTAACTGGCATATGCATGCAAAAGTGGAGGCCATATACATACATGCGAATACTTACCTAATTTGTTTGGATGATGAATATGCAACTTTAACCGGCTATAATAGCGATTATGTTGGAATTGAATTGCGATCTAATATGAATATATTCATGAATTGTCAAAGCCCCAAATACGAATTTTGCCATACTCTTATACGATTTATTACAGACATAGAAGAAAAAAACAAATGGCGCAAAATATTTTCGTTAAATGTTTATTATAACCTCACGAATCGCCATTTTTATATATGAGTATTTATGTTCGTAGAAATAATAATTGATTGATTGACTTATGTTGGGAGTGGAATATTTTTTTTTTATTTAAGTCATTTATTTTTACAGGCTCAGTTACATAGGTTTAAAGGAGCCGAACTCTTAGCTATACTTTTATTAATATATATCAACATGTTTCCTTAAATGGGAGTGGAATATGAATGTTTGAAATGACACAGATTGATGTTTGGTGAAAACTGCTCCGATGTGGGTTCGAACTCCGGTCGTCTGGATTATCATCCACCAGCTATCTCTCACGGCTATCTGAAATTTAATTCAACAGCGGTTAAAACTTTCGCGTGCATCAGCATTTCATTGACATTTCAATATGATGTAATATGTTCTTTATTAGGATCTAATATGATTTACTGTTTCATGATTTTCTTCAGCATGCATCACGATTTACTACAGTACTGAATCGATCTAAATTATACGCTTATACGACACACAAACTGCATCAGCGTAATATACGCATATGATGCGGCTTAAATATATTTTACGACAATGTGCATCATAAAATTGATGTTTATTATACCGAATTGCGACTTAATTTGATAATGATATATAAAATCGTGTTTTTACATTTTATGCGATTTCAAATATACACGATACATACTTTGGTTGATATTATATACGATTGTGATTTATTCTGATTTCTTGTAAGACTTAGTACGTGCAAAATTATACGATTTAATGTTTGCTGGGTATATGGCCTCCACTTTTGTATGCATATGCCAGTTAGGCGCATTATATGCCAACCAAATTTTAAAGCATATGATGTTATATATACGATTGTTATGCGATTTAATGTTTGCTGGGAAGTACGATTGCTATTCATTTCTTTTTTTTTTTGCGTAGAACTACGTCTTTCATTAAGGGTGCCAAATCAGAAAACAGGTCACGTTTTTATGAAATAAAGTTAACGTTAATAACTATTTTTGCCGCGAACGGATTTTAGCGATTTACATACTAAAAGAATCGGAAATTCCCTAAGATTTGTTTAATATGCTATACATTGGAATCCCCTGGTATGTAAATGGTTAAAATTCATCAAAACTTTAGGCGTTTTCATTTTTCCATACATTTGTGTGCTTTCCCGAACAGAGCTGTCAATAACGAGTAACTTATCGACGACCAATGAAGGGGAAATCGTAGGATTTGAAGTCGCCGTGAACAAAGGAAAAGTAGAAGAATGAAGGGGAATATTGCCTTGAGAATAAACGGTGGATCTCGCTGAGGCAAACTTTCATTCGGCATCGGACTGTTGAGCAATCCAGTTCACTTTGCTTTCGCTGCGCTTCAATCTAAGATTGGACCCCACCAGTGGTAATCCAACTTGGATATCGTCGTTTGCTTGTTCTGTTATTCGTTATTCGTATCGTGTGTTTTTTTTCCCGCGTCGTACATTGAACGCTTCGCGTAGTGTGTGATGGGCAAGAAGAAGAGGAAGGCAGGCTCGAGCCCTGCAAAAAACAAACGCATTGCCAGGGGCAATGAAATTTCGAGGCAAGCATCACCTAATGATGCACGCGATGTTGGTGCAGTGAAAAGCGCTCGCACTGAACCGAGCCTTCGCGCGTGTGACACCGCTTCGAACAACAGCGAAGTAGGCGATTCCGGCGCGTCGGTCGAAAATGTAAACGGCTTCTTTTGTGCCTTTGAGAATGCATCAATGCATTAAACTAACGTTATGGCGAAGCAGGCGTTAAGGTTATGCTCCAAAAAAATATTTGGGGGATACCAAGCATCTTGAATGTCTTACTGGAATGTTATAATTTCTTTAGGTTCGCGTTCCAGTCGCAAAATTGCCTTCAACTAGGATTGCATTTGCGCTAATATTGATCATAATGAAGCATTGCTACTGTTTCCGAGTTTGTTGATATTAACAAAAAGAGTTTATTTCGCTTGTTTAGTCACCAAGAAAGTAAATGTCGTTCTGGAGATTTGTATGAGATTAGGTTTCGCTTATCAGTAGCAAAAATTCCTCCACTAAGGGTGACAGCTGAGAAAGTAATGCAACTTTTTTTGAGGCCAGTAATATTAACAAAAGCGTTTCTTTTGAGAATAGCGCAAAATGATGAGAAGTATTGGTATTCCTAGTAGCTTCATGCCACCAATGTATGGTTATGTATGCATGCTATGGCGAACGCTTGTTTGGCGCTTGGTTTACGTTGTACGAACGATGCCTAGAGGTGCGATTGCTTTGAGACAATACTAAATAACTTGTAGCATGATATTTGATACTTGCAAGTGTTGTCATTGTTGTTGTTTCCATTCGGTGCCAAAGCTATATTGATGTAGTTATGTGGAATGTGGAATAATGGTGCTGGTGCAACATGTATATAATCGACTGTAGCCGAGTCTATGTCAATTGCGAAAAAGGCCACCGGAATAGCGTTCGAGGTAAATTTTTAATGCATTGACATGAAATAAATTGCGACATACGATCAGTTAGTTTATTGTTTTGCGAGGGCAAGAATGAATCATCAATCAATTATTGTCAACTGATTCTACAATGAAAAACCATTTCAAAGATTATTCTACTAAGCAGATCTACTAAGCAGTTGTTTCGAAAATTTCAGAACATTATAGACTAATATCCGAAGGTATAAACAAGCGACTTATATAAAATAACAGCGTAGTTCTACGTCAACAATGCGGTCGTATCTTGGACACAACCTCCTATAATTTTTTTTCTTATCTGATTTAACCTGTTGTATCAAAAAGGAGAGAGTGAATCAAATGGTTAAAAAAAAGTAAAAAAAAACTACAGTTTCTTATTTACTGCCCATCGAATTTCTTTTTTTTCAATCACATTTAATTTTTTTCTGCTATCCAAAAAAACTTTCTGAACTAAAAAGTTGATGAAACACAGTTATGAATGACAAAGCAAACGTCCCCATATATAATATGGCCATTATATTGTAAATTCAAGATAATCAAAACTCCTCTAAAACAATAAAAATTGCAGAGGCCGTACCGATGTTTTTTCTCTGAATTTGGATCGATGATTCGACGCAAATTATTCGTTCGCTTCGATTATTGGTTGCACAGTATTCGTTCGATTAAAAATCGATTTTTGTAGGAAGTATTCGATTAATCGATTAATCGAACGATTATCGGGGATCACTATTTAAGACTCCGTATTCCCTGAATAACATGAGGTCAGTGTTAAGTCAGAGGGGACCAAGTCGCAAAATTGAAAATTTCGAATTATTGATTACATTTGGTTAAGCATTATGTAAGCTACGTACAACATTTATCAGATTTGGAAAATAACACATTCAGCAGGAATAACGGATCGAAATTGTTATGATTAATCAACGAAAATCTCTCATAGAATGCAGTCAGAGCGGACCATTTACCATTTACCATGGCGAAATGGCTCTGAATCATATGCAGACAGAGTGGCCCATGTGACAATCATTTGTATATTGAATTTAAACAATATCCAAGCACCGAACTCAAACTAACAAATCATTTTCTTGAAGCTAAAAGGTACCTTGTCGAAATGTGCATGAACTCGTTAGTGTAAAATGTGCACATTCTGAGTATATTAAAAAATAAACTTGGTGCACTCCGACTGAACGGATCAGTGAAAAATGCTGGTCTTCAGTGTGGATGATCGCAAAATGTACTGTTTCAGAGTGCGATTTATGTTGTAGCGATGACAATGAATTCAAATTTGGCGATTCTATTGACGAATACTGTCTAAGATGATTTAAAATGGGAAGATTATGCTTAACATGTTAGCCTTGCAATCATATTCATACCAGCCGTAGATAACAGAGACTATTATGCTGAACGCAACGAATAACGTTCCAAACTCACATTCCTTCTCGTTCTAATTTTCATAGCAGAATCGCACACTTTGACTCACAACTGTTAATTGAGTGAGAAATATTTCGAAATTGTTCAGTCATAGTGAACCAACTTTAAAAAATGCTTCATTTGTTTCAGTCAGAGTGGAACATGTGCGTATAGGCAGCCAAATAACGGCCTTTTTTGGCATGATACTGGATGTGTTTTACAACTATCATATGTCAAAGTATTGCCAGAGAGTAGCAAACATTTCTGAGAACAGTATTGAACGAAAAAATTAGATGCTTTGAAAATTACAGATCATTAAACTTTATGTTCGTTTTTCTCGAAATCATAAAAATGTCACATGATCCGGTCTGACTAAACACCGACTATGTAACAAATGGTCATTTGCATAAAAATGTTTAGACTTATTTGGATGTATTTCTGAACAAGTTTCCATAAGGCATTTACTCCTCCCTTTCTGAGTGCGTTACGTAACATTTGAATATGTATTTGAATGATCCCATAAACCACATTAGTGGTCGTTTTGAGTGGCTCTATTCTGGCATGAAAGCGTCTAAAATAGAATACTTAATGTTATTGTTTCGTATATTAGTATGTAGTGTCCATTTTGCGTGTATCAGACTACTCCCCCGCATCTCACGTTTTGTTTATGTGTAATTCTTTCAATTTAGTATTTCATAAATCACACATTAAACTCAAGATAGTTCCGCGTTCCAACTTACCCCGCTCTACGGGATAAATTCAAACAATGCATGATCGTTACGAACAAAATTCAATTTTTGAGGCAAGATGCTAAAACACGTGTTATAATGTGCTTAACAGCAGCCAGTAAGCAGGTACCGATGTCACTCGGACCTTTTGCATCTCGAATATCGCGTTCATCTATCGGACCATGATTTTGTCATGGCTGCTAAACATAAGCTTATTCCATCTGTTATCGCAGGATGCAAAATGAAGCTTCAGGAAGGCACTGTTCTTCAAACGCATTTTCTCATGGTTCGATTTTCAAAGTATGATCGAGCTGCCTGAATTCGAGATTATTCGGTGCCAAGTAATAATTAAGCCAGTAATCATAATTAATGTGGATGGAAAACCAGACGAGAACCTTCGTTTTAAAAAAGATCATAGATATTTTCGATTTATCATTATAATCAATTGAATCTTAATGCAATATTACTGGCTACAAATGCTCCAGCACGCAGAGCTTCTAATTGAATTGAGAACCGGATTGTCCTCCTTTCTCGGGAGGTTTCATATTTCCTCATGATCCTCACTTGGATAAAAAAAACTCGAAATAAGGAACCCGGAACTGAAAACAAAACATTTCTAGTATGCAGGGGAATCGTTAGCTGATGTGTGGAATAACCTAGCGATTGATGGATATGCAATCAAAGCAGAATATATTGAGTCCGCCAAATTCCAAATCGATAAAGCGGAATTAGCACGATATTAAACTGAGTGGTTTGCTCGTCACGTAAGGACATCCAAGGACCTTTTCCAAGTAGTAGAAGTAAGTAGCTTCAAAATTGTCAGGGATACCAAGTTGAATACACTTTCCATTTGTGTACTGAATGGCATGATTAGATGTTTCCTTCTTCATGGTAACACTGTTATGTTTAGTCGAATCTGATAAATCAGTGAGAACAAAAAAGACGGAACAAATGTACCTTTTTAGCGCTAATACCGCTTGCCGTTTTGACACCTTGAAGAGCTCCGCTACGAGGCCATCCTTACCAGCTGCTTTATGGTTATTTAGCTGATTAATGACCTCCTTAACTTCACCCATCGTCGGGGGAGGTAATTCATCGTTGTTCACTGCAACGTCGTCTTGGTCTCATGTCTGCGTGCTGTTCAGGTGTACATCGTAGTGCTGCCTCTACAAGATCCCTCTTTTGTTCCTGCACATTTCGGCCCGCGGCACAAAGCCTTTGTGCGACGCATTTAGCTTCTTGAAGAATTTCCGCGATTCTCTGAAACGATAAAGCAGCTCCATCTCCTCTCACTCTTTCTCTTCCAGGCGGCAAACCAAACAGCTCGAAAAATTATAACAGATACACCGACCTGCTTGGTGAAAAAAAAAATCTGTTCGACTCGAATCACAAAATAAGGCGCAGGACCTGATTACGAACATCTCTTCACGGTGAAAACGGAAGTAAAGTGCATATAACCTTGCATACAAATCATTTTGTTTTCCCTGTGAAATGACGTTCGTGATCAGGTCCGTAATATCGAGAACATTTCACACGTTTTTTGTAGATTGGAACTGCTTTGTTGCATAAATATAAAAAAACTAGTTCAGGAAATTTGAATTTAACTATATTTCATTGTATAAATCATTGCATGTGTCTGTTTTTCTCGAAAGAGGTCGAATATTTTACATATGGAACGAAATATACATTTTACAGTTCAATCCTATTTATTTACCATTCATTTTATTCATTTTTTACACCACTTTTATGTTATCTTTGTAGTTACATTCATTCATTAATATAAACTCTTCATCATAACGAATTTCTTAAATCAGAATTGAATCTTATTTTATCTATAAACGTTCAAATTATTCCGTATCTCCTTGCTTCCTCCTTTTAGCTATATATATACCAAAATCAGTTGAATACCTATTGCGTCTGTGTTTATTCTGGGGGAGCGGAAAGCGGAACGTTGAATGCGTAATCCCGCATTTTACCAACAATGTGATACTCCAATCAAAGTCGCGCCTAGCAAACGAACCCATTCAAAGTATGGTCGGAAAACAATTTTGTTTTTGACAAGAGGAAAAACGAACGGCACAAAATTGAACCATGGAACGTATGTTGACTCGATTTCTATATGATACGAATAAAAAAAATACAGATGTGTTTTGTGAACATTTAGCCGCATGTTTGTTCCTTCACAATTACCGCTTATCTTCCTATACAATATTTATGATCTAGCTATGTTCATCCGTTAAGTTTAAGTCTATAGGTTCGTTATGGTTTATTTCCTGTGTGTTTCTGTCGCCTCCCTTACATGCATCATTTTAAGTAAGAAAATATATAAGTAAATATATCCCCTTTTTTGCCCCCACAATCAAGATAGGGTCGGTTTTTCCTCGGCTAAGTAAAAGATGGTTCCCGTTTGATTCATTTCACTAGTACGCTTTTAAGGAGTATATCTATGTGTTGGTTTAGTATAAGTAATAATGATATAGTCAGTAGACGAACACCTTAGAAATAAAATTATTGCCACACGTCTCTAATGTTCATATTACCAAATTGATTGCTTAACTTTTCGGGTTGTGTCTGAGGCTGCGGGGGAAAATTTGCAAAGCTAGTGATCGTCGTTGCTCCTGCCACGAACTGTTGTTGTTGTTGGTTTGGGAGAAGGTTCGGGAACTGGATCGCACCGAAGGCGTTTTGGGGCTGAGGTGGTGTTTGGAACGCACCATTGTTGTAAAGTAGAGCGGGCGCTTGAGAATTGGCCGATGCTGCTACTGGCCCCATAAATTGACCATTAGCCGGAAATGCCTGGAAAGCACCGAATGCACCAGCAGCGGATTGGCCGTTGTTCATCTGATATGCCGCAGTCGTTGCGCTTGCTGTCGGAGGATACATGGGAGGCTGATAGCTATTGAAACTGCCAAAGCCACCGATATTGGCATTGAAGCTATTGTTTGCTACCGGTACAGGCGCTGAACCATACAGCGCCAAAATTTTATCCTTCGTAAGCTTTCCTTGCCCTTCATTTGTTTTACCAGGAGCTTGATTGAAGAAGTCCGCCTCTTCTTTAGCTAAACTGGATTGATCACTAGCACCGGCTATTTTCTCACTCGGCAACTCTGTCCCACTGGACAGAATGTCTAGCGAATGTCCTCCCTCTCCGTTTGTTTTAGTTGGCATTGTGTCTACCCCCAGAGATAACCCCAACAAATCTGAAGTCCCCGACCCAATACTGCTGCTATTAGTAGGTGCCGCAGACACCGCAGACGGTTCAGTCGAATTTCTATTAGAAGTCTTAGTGCTACTGGTCGGTGCCTTGAGCTTCGGCAGAGGAACTGCAGCCGCGCTCGAACTCGAGCCAGATCCAGTCTTTTTATCTGTGTAACCAGAGTTTATAGCAGCGGCAGGCGTTCCAATCGAAATTGTTCCTCCACCGGATGCCGCCTTTTTCTTTCGCTTCTGACGCTCGATTTCTTCGTCAATCTCCTTGTCCCAGTCCACCTTGGGTGGCGGAGGTGGAACCCACTCACGAGCTTGATATTTCTTGTGTTCATATTTCGCTCGAATAAAACTTTCCAGCGCGGAATCAGTCTGTGGACGACGAAATCCATCCGGGACCATTGCCTCGTATACGGCTCTAGCCCGCGAGTTGCCCATTTGTTCTAAGGACACCTGAAAAATGAAATGTAAACGCTTTCTCAATTCATATCATTCCAGATCATTCAGATCAATTACCACTTGCTCCGGCGTCCAACTATCTAGGTTGACGGATTTGACCCTCGAAATGTGCACCCCAAGATTTCGATGTATCCCAGCGCATCGTATGCAGAGGAAAATTCCCAAATTCCAAGAGGCCCAACGAGGTCCTTTCGCGTCGCAGTCCACGCAATACTTATTGTCATCATCGCGCAGCATTTTCGTCAACAGCATCTGGCATTTTTCTTGAATCTGCTTCTGGCGCTCAGTTTCATTTTTTCGACTCATTTTCGCTACGATAGGGACTTTTACTATTCCGGCAGAATGTCAACTGAAAGTGTAATGAAAATTTAGCTTCCGACATGGTTTTCATCTGGAAAAAATCATATTGATAAACTGATTCCAAAGCTGCTGTTAGTGTTAGTGACAGTAAAAACTGAGTTAAACAGAGTTGAACCGTACGATAACAACGTGTGCCAAGTTCTTATCTATGAAGCACATTTGGTTTTTTTAGTTGATAGCAAGCTACAGTCAATCGGAAAAATGAGTATACAACTCGTGCTGGTTTGTTATTGTTGAGTTTTTCGGGGTTAAAAATAAATAATTAAATGCGACTTATATTCATCGTAAAATCGATCCATTTGACTCTCATGTAGTGATAAGAAAAAAAATAAAATGATCACATTTCTACTTCATGTTTCAAATACAAACAAAAAATCTCTAATAAGCACGTTGCAAAATTGAGTGTACAGTTCAAGTTTTTCGTTAAACGAAAATTGAAATCAGTTCAGAAATGTTAATAGATAACAAAAATCAATCCCCTAGTATTTGGTATGGCCCCCCCTTTGGCGTCCAGCACTTCTTGCAAGCACCAAGGCGAGATTTTTGGTCACTGTAGACGGAAGTACCTCCCAGATCTCCGTAATCGTCGTTTTGAGTTCCGCTTCGTTCCCTTGATTTTGATGGATGGATGATTCTTGATTTCCCACCATATATACTCAATAGTGTTCAAGTTCGGCATTCCAGAATCACGAAGTCAGTTTACTTCGGGTCATTATTCTGTTCAAAGTAGTAATGACGAGGGAGACCGAATTTCTGAACGGGAGCCTACAGGTTATGTTTCAGGAAGATCAATTAAGCCATCTTGTCCATCGCCGAATCGATAAACACCATGGTTCCAGAAACCGCCAATGTACCATACATCATCTGACTACCGCCGCCGTGTTTTACTGTGATAACCAAATGCTGAATCTGAAGCACCGATTCAGGTTTCCTCCACGCCATCTGTCTTCCATTTGATTCAAAGATATTGGTTTTCGGCTCATCCGTATAAAAGACCTTATTCCAGAACTCCTAAGGTTTGTTAACATATGCCTTAGCAAACTGTAGTGGTTTTTTTATATTCACCTTTGAGATGTAATATTTTTCACGGCCAGCACGACCTCTCAGATTGTATGCTGCTCTCCGGACAGTGTCTGCGCAGACAGATCTCCCAATGATGCCGGCCATTTCGGTAGTCAATGAGGAATGTTTGTTTAAGGGTTCTTTCGCAATGTTCAAACAATTACACGAACGCTTATTCGCATAGAAACATAGAAACTTACAAGACTAATTTGTTCAGAGAAATTTAAGGTGTACAAACAATTTTGCGATGCCTAGAATAGATTATTTTCAATTTTTAGGAATAAACAATAAGCAGGAGGCTTTTCTCGGATTTTTATTGCACGTACAGCTAGGCAAATGGGTGCGTAATAAATATGGATAAAAAAAATCAATGTATTCAAAATATTTTATCCCAAATAAATGGAAAGTATCGTCAAGTAGCATTTGTACACTCAATTTTGCCATAGACTGTAAATGGATGTGGGACAAAATTTCGGCAGTCAATAGTTAGTATTTCACGTGGATTCATCGTATGTTATTGCTTGAATTCGCTGAGGAAATTGTCTCATGCGGACAGTATTGAAAACAAACAAAAACGAGAGAGTATCGTTCTTCTCTTCGCATGAATCATTCTGGGTCGAATTCCAACAAGAAAATTCTTCATTCCATGCACAATAAATGAAGACCTTGTAATGACACTATAACCCACCCTGCACACTGTATATGTAGAAGTATCTACTCGTGAAATACGAATTCAAACATTTGTTTTCCACATTCACTAGTCAGGAAATATATATCCCTCAAAACCATTGCTATTCACAACTCAACACAGTTTGAGGAAGAGTATTCTCTTCAAGGCAGTAAATAATTATATTCAATTAAGATTGACAGGTGCGGCACAGGTGAAACCCAGTTGAAATAGGACCTTGCTCGCTGAAACGAAAAATCCTTTTCCTCTGGTATTCACACAGAAAGAAAAAAAAAGCTTCACAATCTTGCCGTAATTGTAATTACGACAGCAATGTCAGCACGCATCTGGAACCTACAGAGAATAATTACCAGGTGAAACCTACGTTTTCCACCACTTCTCCGATGATGGAACGTCCTTGAGAAAAATTTCAACAGCCTTTAATCCAGCGGAACGAATTACAGAGTTCAAAAACGCGATAAGTAATATTATTTTTCCAGCCTGCTGCTGCCTCTTCTTCCTCTTCTGTTAAATCTAATAAGACTTTCTCTAAACGCCATCTCGTTTGACACCCTCACTGTCAAATTGACGACCTTTCTCAAACAAGGGATCGCCGACTGCTAATTGCGCCTACCCATTGTGTTTCGCTGGAACCCAGCGGTGTAGCAGTATACTGGGGGAATGTTTGGGCATTTCATATAAGTCGTTATTGAGGAATCTAATAGCGAATTCGTTTTTGTTCAGTTTCAACCCCAGTGCCACACTAACTGCTGTCAAAACGTTTTTTTTATTTCGCACTCAGTGTCGCTAGTGATCCCCGATAATCGTTCGATTAATCGAATACTTCCTACAGAAATCGATTATTAATCGAACGAATACTGCACAACCAATAATCGAAGCGAACGAATAATTTACGTCGATTAATCGATTCAAACCCAGAGAGAAAAAACAGGAAGTGGGTTATATCTATGGTATAACCGCAAGGGTGACGTAGGACTATCGTTGATTTAGAGATCATTTGTTTGAAGTTGAATCTGAATTCATTCTGAATGAATGAATATTTGGAGAACTTCGAAAACGAGAGCGTTACCTTGTGCCTCCAAGGTTTTATGCATCCAATATTGGATACGGAAATATCCTACTGATGGGGAAGAATAATCTTCAGAAGCTATCCTGTTAATTGCGATTGATTGAAAAATCACAAAACCAAATGTATTTGGTCACAGTGTTACATGAATAGAAAACATTAAAATAAACTCTTTCACATGAATGTAATTTTAAATTCCCAGAGGAACTGGCAGATTATTTTCAGTAACGATTAGATATTTCCACATTTTCCTCGATACTGGAAGCCCACCAGTGGTTAATGCTAACTCTATAACCACCTGTTAATAGCACTTGATTGAAACATATTTGGTCAGTGTTACATGGATAGAAAACATTCAAATAAACTCTTTCACATGAATGTATTTTTAAATTCCCAGAGGAACTGACAGATTATTTTCAGTAACGATTGGATATTTCCACATTTTCTTCGATACTGGAAGCCCACCAGTGGTTTATTCTAACTCGATAACCATCTGTTAATAGCACTTGATTGGAACATATTTGGTCACAGTGTTACAAGGATAGAAAACATCAAAATAAACTCTCTTTTTTTATCCCTTTTGTTTATTTTAGGCTCATTAGCATTGTAGCTGTAACAGAGCCGAATTTTTTATCGTGTACATGTCACATATTTATCATATCTATAATTAGCACATTACACAGTTGCCATTTTTCGGCGTTAGAGTATTCCCTTCTATACCATTGCAAATGGTACATATTTACACAGTAGCCATTTAGGCGAAAGAGTTTTCTATCTGTTCTTCCATTATCCACAGTTAAGACTGGACAGCGGAGACAGTCGTTGATCCATTGTTGAGTTATTTATAGAACAGCAGCCCGATATTTCTGCAGAGCAGAGCAGTTTTATGGATGAATCGATCTTATTTCGACCGTGGATCGATCTCCATCGCTGATGATTGTTGCGTGGACGTAGTTATTCTGTAACAACACAAAGATGGTCAATGGGGGCCCTGAGTTTTGAACTCACGATCGATCGCTTACTAAGCGAACGCGCAACCAATGTGGCTACGGAGACCCCCAAAATAAACTCTTTCACATGAATGCAATTTTAAATTCCCAGAGGAACTGGCAGATTATTTTCAGTAACGATTAGATATTTTCACATTTTCCTCGATACTGGAAGCCCACCAGTGGTTAATGCTAACTCGATAACCATCTGTTAATAGCACTTGATTGAAACATATTTGGTCACATTGTTACATGGATAGTAAACATTCAAATAAACTCTTTCACATGAATGTATTTTTAAATTCCTAGAGGAACTGGCAGATTATTTTCCGGATCTTTCTCGATGCTGAATGGCATCCAAACGGAAAGAATTCCGTGTGTGTATGTGTGTGTGTAGCGGCTGCTTCGATGGTCACCTTCTCTCCTCCTGAAGGATCAGCTTCTCTGTGCTCCCTCACAGTTTCAAACAAACTGCTTGCGTTTCAGGGCAGATCTCGATCCTTCGCCGTCCAGCACCCTCAGCAACGATGTTGTCTTGTCGATGTCCTCACGAAAAATGAATGCGTCTCACCACCAGAATATCGCTTAAGTATGCTTTTGTGCATGATTGAATCGAGAGAAGGCAAACTAGAGGGGAATGAACTCTCAATAATCGATTGCGGGCGCATACAATATTGGATACGGAAATATCCTACTGATGGAGAAGAATAATCTTCAGAAGCTATCCTGTTAATTGCGATTGATTGAAAAATCACAAAACTAAATGTATTTGGTCACAGTGTTACATGGATAGAAAACATTAAAATAAACTCTTTCACATGAATGCATTTTTAAATTCCCAGAGGAACTGGCAGATTATTTTCAGTAACGATTAGATATTTCCACATTTTCCTCGATACTGGAAGCCCACCAGTGGTTAATGCTAACTCTATAACCACCTGTTAATAGCACTTGATTGAAACATATTTGGTCAGTGTTACATGGATAGAAAACATTCAAATAAACTCTTTCACATGAATGTATTTTTAAATTCCCAGAGGAACTGACAGATTATTTTCAGTAACGATTGGATATTTCCACATTTTCTTCGATACTGGAAGCCCACCAGTGGTTTATTCTAACTCGATAACCATCTGTTAATAGCACTTGATTGGAACATATTTGGTCACAGTGTTACATGGATAGAAAACATTCAAATAAACTCTTTCACATGAATGTATTTTTAAATTCCCAGAGGAACTGGCAGATTATTTTCCGGATCTTTTTCGATGCTGAATGGCATCCAAACGGAAAGAATTCCGCGCGTGTATGTGTGTGTGTAGCGGCTGCTTCGAGATCTTCCCGGGGAACCGTTTGTGGCATCACTCTCTTCCTGATGGATTCCCTTCTGGCCTAAGGTGCACAAACAGGCTCTTGGTGACACCGTTCATCCGCGCTTTCATGATAAATGAAGAGCTTCACCAAAACAGCGACAACATGCTCCAATCGCTGTTCAATTAGAACTGAGTGGATTTCCGAGCGGCGCTCGCTTATATACCGATTGGTGATTTCAATAGCCTGTTTTGAAAGCAAATTTAAGACTATTGAAACAAGTTTTTGGATCAGAAAGTAACAAGTATAGCGTAGACATTTTATCTTTCGAATGAAGTGTTTATCATACCATTTCGTTCAGTTGTTTAGGAGCTATTAACACTCAAAATCTCGGTCTCCGGCGTAACGCTTTCGTTTTCGAAACTTTGATTTTACACCCCGGTATAGAAATGAAAGACGTAGTCCTACGTCAAAAACGTACGGCCGCTTCAGTTTTATCAGGAAAATCAATCATTATCTTTGACGCTTCCCTAAGTTCGTAAACGAAGCTCAATGCCGTCAACGCGAATTGAGCTTCGTTTACGACTTTATGGGAGCGTAAAAGATAATAATTGATTTTCAGGCGGAATGAACACTTTTTAGATTCCATATGGCTTTCTAGCAAATGAGAAATATTAGTCTAATTAATTATTTCTCTCAGTGTGACGATTAATCGATTAATCGATTATTTGGGGCGATTAATCGTATCGAATAATAAACTACTGAAAACTATTCGATTAACTGATGAACGATTAATTTCAAAATTCGGGGATCACTAACTGTCGCACTAGTTCGCCCCGAAAGCTGTTAGTTTCGCACTGAGATGTTTCACGGGTTGGCACCGTATTCACCAATACAACTATACTGAACTGTCAAGTTCCGAGTATTGTTTTGAAAAATCTATAAATAAAGACTATGAAAATGGAAAACCTGCTGCTTTTGCTTTTGTATTATTGAAATCGTAATCCAATTCGGATTCTGATTTTGAAGAGTATATTCGAGTAGACGGCATTAAACTACGTGTGCTTTCATTGGGAGGCGAAAATAATGATGGATATTCAGGTGGAATAAACCTGTTTTCAAAACCAAAATTATGAATGAAAATTTACTTTAACGCATCGAATATTTATTTTATGTGATAAAATAAGATGGTTTTTTCCGATATCGCAGGAACATATTGAACTAAAACTGTGTCCAATGATGATTTTACATTTGAAATAGTAATTATTTATGGAACAAGCAGGAAACTTAGCCCTTCTGATCTGATAGTCAATAACTTACATCCCAAGCACTAATATCGCCACCAGACGTCGACACTGTACATTTTTCGCCGCAAATATAAACAAATCAGAATGTATAACGCACACCAACAAACCACTGCATTCGTGAAAACGAAAACGTTTTTTTATTACAGAGTCAGTTTGGCCACTGACTCAGTTTTAAAAACGAATTCGCTATAAAATAACTACGCACCCCCAAAGTAGCAGCCGGTTCATAATTTTGGCGACCCAGTAGTTACTTCATCGCAAGGTTGCTATATGCACCAAAAGTAAAAAATTTGTATTGATTCTCTCCGTTCTGCGTTGGATGTGATTAAGTTGTTTTATAAAATAAACATTTTTGCTTTTCTTTTGACGTAGGACTGCGTCTTTCATTTCTATACCGGGGTGTAAAATCAAAGTTTCGAAAACGAAAGCGTTACGCCGGAGACCGAGATTTTGAGCGTTAATAGCTCCTAAACAACTGAACGAAATGGTATGATAAACACTTCATTCGAAAGATAAAATGTCTACTCGTTCTATACTTGTTACTTTTTGATCCAAAAACATGTTTCAATAGTCTTAAAATTGCTTTCAAAACAGGCTATTGAAATCACCAATCGGTATATAAGCGAGCGCTGCTCGGAAATCCACTCAGTTCTAATTGAACAGCGATTGGAGCATGTTGTCGCTGTTGTGGTGAAGCTCTTCGTTTATCATGAAAGCGCGGATGAACGGTGTCACCAAGAGCCTGTTTGTGCACCTTAGGAGGAGAGGAGGTGAAAGAGCTTAATTTAATGTTTAATATCCATGTAACACTGTGATCATATATGTTTCAATCAAGTACTATTAACAGGTGGTTATCGAGTTAGCATTAACCACTGGTGGGCTTCCAGTATCGAGGGAAATGTGGAAATATCTAATCGTTACTGAAAATAATCTGCCAGTTCCTCTGGGAATTTAAAAATACATTCATGTGAAAGAGTTTACTTTAATGTTTTCTATCCATGTAACACTGTGACCAAATACATTTGGTTTTGTGATTTTTCAATCAATCGCAATTAACAGGATACCTTCTGAAGATTATTCTTCCTCATCAGTAGGATATTTCCGTATCCAATATTGTATGTGCACACAATCGATTATTGCTCAGTCGCCGAGTGTTCCGAGCTCAGAGAGTTCATTCCCCTCTAGTTTGCCTTCCAAATTGCCATCGTAAACCACGCCTTCTCTCGATTCAATCACGCACAAAAAGCATACTTAAGCGATATTCTGGTGGTGAGACGCATTCATTTTTCGTGAGGACATCGACAAGACAACATCGATGCTGATGGTGCTGGACGGCGAAGGATCGAGATCTGCCCGCAAACAAACGCAAGCAGTTTGTTTGAAACTGTGAGGGAGCACAGAGAAGTCGATCCTTCAGAAGAGAAAGTGACCATCGAAGCAGCCGCTACACACACACATACACGCACGGAATTCTTTCCGTTTGGATGCCATTCAGCATCGAGAAAGATCCGGAAAATAATCTGCCTGCCAGTTCCTCTGGGAATTTAAAAATACATTCATGTGAAAGAGTTTACTTTAATGTTTTCTATCCATGTAACACTGTGACCAAATATGTTTCATGCAAGTGCTATTAACAGCTGGTTATCGAGTTAGCATTTAGCCCACCAGAGGCTTCCAGTATCGAGGAAAATGTGGAAATATCTAATCGTTACTAAAAATAATCTGCCAGTTCCTCTGGGAATTTAAAAATACATTCATGTGAAAGAGTTTACTTTAATGTTTTCTATCCATGTAGCACTGTGTCCAAATATGTTTCAATCAAGTGCTATTAACAGGCGGTTATCGAGTTAGCATTTAGCCCACCAGTGGCTTCCAGTATCGAGGAAAATGTGGAAATATCTAATCGTTACTGAAAATAATCTGCCAGTTCCTCTGGGAATTTAAAAATACATTCATGTGAAAGAGTTTACTTTAATGTTTTCTATCCATGTAACACTGTGACCAAATACATTTGGTTTTGTGATTTTTCAATCAATCGCAATTAACAGGATACCTTCTGAAGATTATTCTTCCTCATCAGTAGGATATTTCCGTATCCAATATTGTATGTGCACGCAATCGATTATTGCTCAGTCGCCGAGTGTTCCGAGCTCAGAGAGTTCATTCCCCTCTAGTTTGCCTTCCAAATTGCCATCGTAAACCACGCCTTCTCTCGATTCAATCACGCACAAAAAGCATACTTAAGCGATATTCTGGTGGTGAGACGCATTCATTTTTCGTGAGGACATCGACAAGACAACATCGATGCTGATGGTGCTGGACGGCGAAGGATCGAGATCTGCCCGCAAACAAACGCAAGCAGTTTGTTTGAAACAGTGAGGGAGCACAGAGAAGCCGATCCTTCAGAAGAGAAAGTGACCATCGAAGCAGCCGCTACACACACACATACACGCACGGAATTCTTTCCGTTTGGATGCCATTCAGCATCGAGAAAGATCCGGAAAATAATCTGCCTGCCAGTTCCTCTGGGAATTTAAAAATACATTCATGTGAAAGAGTTTACTTTAATGTTTTCTATCCATGTAACACTGTGACCAAATATGTTTCAATCAAGTGCTATTAACAGCTGGTTATCGAGTTAGCATTTAGCCCACCAGTGGCTTCCAGTATCGAGGAAAATGTGGAAATATCTAATCGTTACTAAAAATAATCTGCCAGTTCCTCTGGGAATTTAAAAATACATTCATGTAAAAGCGTTTACTTTAATGTTTTCTATCCATGTAACAATGTGACCAAATATTTTTCAATCAAGTGCTATTAACAGGTGGTTATCAAATTAGCATTAACCACTAGTGGGCTTATTATAGCCGCACGAATCGCCATTTTTATATATGAGTATTTATGTTTGTAGAAATAATAATTGTTTGATTGACTTGTGTTGGGAGTGGAATATGAATGTTTAAAATTGCACAGATTGATGTTTGGTGAAAACTGCTCCGATGTGGGTTCGAACTCCGGTCGTCTGGATTATCATCCACCAGCTATCTCGCGCGGCTATCTGAAACTTAATTCAACAGCGGTTAAAACTTTCGAGTGCATCATTGACATTTCAATATGATGTAATATGTTCTTTATTAGGATCTAATATGATTTACTGTTTCATGATTTTCTTCAGCATGCAACACGATTTACTACAGTACTGAATCGATTTAAATTCTACGCTTATACGACACACAAACTGCATCAGCGTAATATACGCATATGATGTGGATAAAATATATTTTACGACAATGTACATCATAAAATTGATGTTTATTATACCGAATTGCGACTTAATTTGATAATACAGTAATTTACATTTAATGCGACATGCCGAGGCACCACTCAGTGTCGCATTAGAGGAGATTGTGACCTGTAATTGGACATTCGCGCTGACAGTGGTCAGTGTCGACTTTCAATTCGGGTCCCGAACTAGATAGTGTATTCTCTATCAGATTAGAAGGCACGAATCCAGTTTTCAAATGTTAAAATTTGAATGAAAATTTCTACATCATGTTATTTAATTACTTTAAACACGTATTTTTGACTCTTATTTAACCGTTTGTCTATACATTTCTGATATTTTGACTGAAACTTTTCATTATATATAATATGAAATTGTCTTCAAACACAATTTTCGTTCGAGATCACCACCTGTAAAAAAAAGTGTATTTCATCTCAAAAGAATACAAATTCGATACGGATAAGTTAATTTTTATTCATTATTTTAATGTTGAAAACGTGTCCATCCCGCCTGAAAATTAATTACTATCTTTGACGCTCCCAAAATCGTGAAACGAAGCTCAGTGCCGTCAACGCGAATATCAACAAACACAGCACAAACGAAAAACAGAATGTGAAAAACAAGTTAGAACTAGAAAAGAAAAACAGCAACATGGACTCAACTTTCGTAGACATTGGTGAAGAATACATGCAAGCAGAATATTTAGATGAACATTTAGAAGATGTACTATCGGCCAACATTCATTCGAGCTGTTCTATTGCTTTAGAACAAATCACTGCCAGTGAAGCTAACAGCAAGCCCGATAAACATAACCGTCCAGTGAAATACAAGAGACGAAAGTATAATGTCCTCACCATCAAAGATAAGAACATAGTCTTGGACCTGCTAAATTGTGGTAAGACTGTTCTACAAGTGGCTGACGAAACGGGCCTTCCACGGTCGACGGTTTACGGAATCAAGAAGCAAGAAATAGCATTGCGGCATTGCAAGACGATGGCCAATAAAACCATCCAGTTTCGCAAACGGATAAGACTTCCGACGCATGTATTGCTGAATGAAGCTGTTTTATTGTGGTTCTACGGAAAACGTCAGAAACACATACCGATATCAGATGCACTCTTATGTGAAAAATGCAAGCTTCTCCACGAAACATCGTGCACGACGCCCGATTGTCGATTTAGAGCAAGTTATGGTTGGTTACGTAGCTTCAAAGCTAGAAACGGGATCAGAACGTTAACTGTCTCTGGAGAGAAACTTGACGCGGATATTGCTGCGGTTGAACCGTTTAAGAATAAATTGACGGAGATTATAACTTCAAACAACTATAGTGCTGATGATATTTATAACGCTGATGAGACGGCATTAGTTGTAAAGGCCTTGCCTTCAAAGTCATTGGTTAGTTTTAGCGAAAAAACTGCACCCGGACGCAAGTCTTTGAAGGAGCGACTGACAATTACACCTTGCAGCAATGCAAGTGGTAGCCACAAATTACCATTACAAGTGCTTGGCCGCGCAGCAAATCCTAGATGCTTTAAAACGCAAGGCGTGTGTGATGGGATACACTATTTTTCAAATAAGAAAGCGTGGCAAACTAGTGCGACGTTTACTGATTGGTTCTACTCCGTCTTCGTTCCTGAAATCAAACGGAAGGCAGCTGCACAGAATAGACCGGCTAAAGCGCTTCTAATTTTAGATAATTGCACCGCACATTGCAGTAAAGATAAGTTTCAAGTGGATGACGCAGAAATTCAGGTGATCTTCCTTCCTCCAAATGTGACAAGCATTCTGCAGCCTATGGATCAAGGCATCATCAATGCTTTTAAGGGTAACAATGTCATTACATTTTCGAGTCCAAGATAGTGAATATTATTTTTATTTTTTAGTTATCTACAAATCGAATTTTCTGCGCCGTGTTCTGTTGGAAACTGACAGCGATTGTCCAGTCGCAGAAGTTATCAAATCATTTAGCTTTTATGACGCTATTCAACTAGCGACTGATGCGTGGGCCACTATAACTCCAGAAACGATTGCTAACTGTTGGCGCAATCTCTTAAGTGTCAGTCAAGATCAAAACTATAACTCGTTCAACGATTTCACAATTTCATCACCAACAAGTGACCCCCGCGTGTTGCTTTCTAAAGTAGTGCAACTCGTTGATCCAAACTACGTACTGACCGAAGAAGAAGTTCAAGAATGGCTAAGCAACTCAGACAACATAGATGTAGCGCAAATATATACCGACGAGCAATTGACCCAGTATATTGCCTCTGGTGGTGACTTTTTCGAGGCCGACCATGAAGAGCAAGATTGCGATGCTAACGAAAGTGCTGAGGGTGATCTTAGTACTTCGGGTTATATGTACTCTTGGAGCAGTCAATCCGAAAAACGCAATGATTATAAGAAGGCTATCAGCATCATGGATGTACTTAAAAATGTTCTTATTGCTGTTGGTGATGACCATAAATTAGTGGAAGTCGAAAAATGGAAAAACGAATATGAAAATGAAATTATTCGCCTTCTTGGCGAATAACAATAGTGAATTGTAATTAGGTATATGGCATGATAACAAAAATACAAAATAATTGATTGTAACACCATAAGTTGTCTTGATTGGAAAAATGGTTGAAACACTCTTAAAAATTTATCGTGTTGTAAAAACTCGCACAATGGTATATTCGTGTTGACGGCATTGATTTTTCACTTTTAGTTTATCGAACTGTTCTTGATAATCGGGCTGCTCTCGGATTAGCATTGTAACTGTGCCTCGTTTCACACCCATTGCTGCTCCCGAGTCTTTCCGACTCGGCGTATAGCAATATGGGATATTGCGTTTCTCACAAACAGTTGGCAAGCGACACATGATTTCCACTTTTCTGCAGCGAAAATAACAATCCTGTAAAAATTGAGATGCGAATTAGAGACTTCCGATTAGATATATGACTTTATTAGACTTTTTTGTAAATTGCAACACCCATTTCAACACACAATATACACATTGCTTACCCTGTTTCATTATTCCGCGGACGCACTTGAACATCCCTTAATCCATAACATAAATAAGATTTGTGTTTTGAGGCTGCAATGAATTAATATAGATAAGAACACGCGGAAATAGCATTAAAATATCCATCTAAACCTTTTTTGATAAGTTTATGAATGTTCTTGGTTAATTCCTTCGGCGCCATGGGCTGAGCGATTGCATTCGTATTTTTAAGTTTCACATCGTATCCTTCCTTAACGATAGTTGTGTCGATTTCGGCATCTGGTTTCTTTACCTATATTTCCCATTACTATCTCGAAATCAGTGGATAGTTTTGTTGGCCAACGCCTTGCAATGCCTCAATGCTATTTCTTGCTTCTCGATTCCGTAAATTCTCGACGGTGGAAAGCCCGTTTCGTCAGCCACTTGTAGAACACTCTCACCACGATTTATCAAAATGTTATCTGAGTCCATTTTGATGTTTTTCTTTTCTGGTTCTAACTTGTTTTTCACATTCTGTTTTTCGTTTGTGCTGTGTTTGTTGATATTTGCGATGACGGCACTGAGCTTCGTGTCACGATTTCGGGAACGTCAAAGATAGTAATCAATTTTCAGGCGGAATGAGCATGTTTTCAAAATAAAAATTATGAATAAAAATTAACTTATCCGTATCGAATTTGTATTCTTTTGAGATGAAATACACTTTTTTTTACAGGTGGTGAAAAAATCTCGAACGAAAATTGTGTTTGAAGACAATTTCATATTATATATAATGAAAAGTTTCAGTCAAAATATCAGAAATGTATAGACAAACGGTTAAATAAGAGTCAAAAATACGTGTTTAAAGTAATTAAATAACATGATGTAGAAATTTTCATTCAAATTTTAACATTTGAAAACTGGATTCGTGCCTTCTAATCTGATAGAGATTACACTATCGAGTTTTGTCCCAAATCGAAAGTTGCCACCAGACGTCGACACTAACCACTGTCAGTGCGGATTTTTCTCTGTCCAATTAGATGTAAACATGTCCAATTAAATGTGTCGCATTACAGGTATGTCCAATTAAAAAAATGTCGCATTAAATGTAAATTACTGTAGTATATAAAATCGAGTTTTTACATTTTATACGATTTCAAATATACACGATACATACTTTGATTGATATTATATGCGATTATGATTTATTCGGATTTCTTGTAAGACTTGGCACGTGCAAAATTATACGATTTAATGTTTGCTGGGTTCAAAACAGCAACGATTAAAGTTGTTAAATTACCAATGCTTATAGCAACCCACTGGTGGGGATGCTCTGAGCGATGTCTTGGCATGTCGCATTAAAGTTAAATTACTGTACTAGGAAACCCAATGGTTTTGAAACTAAGCACATCCATGTACAGCCCTGCGAAAAACTGTCAAACATTCTGCTCACACACAACGATCCATCTGAGACCAGTTCATAACCTCAAAGAGACGGCGTT
This sequence comes from Toxorhynchites rutilus septentrionalis, assembly GCF_029784135.1. Lineage (NCBI taxonomy): Eukaryota > Metazoa > Arthropoda > Insecta > Diptera > Culicidae > Toxorhynchites > Toxorhynchites rutilus. Next base: position 146,124,905 of record NC_073745.1, on the reverse strand, counting down.
CTCACATTGTATCTGCACGCGTGCTGCATAATATTTTGGTAGTCAAAAGCAGCAGTAGACATTAGCTATCGTCGAATGGCTTGTTAGTTCGAAACATAGATCGAAATTGCTAATAGTGTAGTTTGAATACAAAGTTCTCCGTAGGCAAGCTGTCAAGCTAAGTGAACGAAATGTCCGACGTTGGTAAGTTATGGCTGCAATAAATAACATTCAACACACGAGGCGAAACCTTGATTAAAAAAAAATTACCTCTGATGAAATTTATGCACATTACTTTTAACTGAATAAATTGCAGAAATGGGATCTCCGACCATCAAAAAAGAGAAGAAAAAGAAGAAGATTAAGCAGGAACCTGGAGTCGAAAATCTTGGTGAAATTCAAAAATCTGGCGAGTTCCAGATCAAACCATCGGAGGCGATTGCTAAGCTGGAAACTTCGAAATGGCCTCTGCTGTTGAAAAATTTTGATCGGCTAAATGTCAGGACCAACCATTACACCCCGTTACCATTCGGATCTTCACCATTGAATCGAAAAATTAAAGACTACGTGACGTCAGGCTTTATCAATTTAGATAAACCATCCAATCCCAGCTCGCACGAGGTGGTCGCCTGGATTAAGAAAATTTTGAAAGTTGATAAAACTGGACATTCAGGAACATTGGATCCGAAGGTTACCGGATGTTTGATCGTCTGTATCGACAGGGCGACGAGATTGGTGAAGAGCCAGCAAAGTGCCGGTAAAGAATACGTTGCCGTCTTCAAGTTGCACTCGGCAGTGGAATCCATTGCAAAAGTACATCAAGGTTTGGAGAAGCTTCGCGGTGCATTGTTCCAGCGTCCTCCATTAATATCGGCTGTCAAGCGTCAGCTTCGCGTCCGTACCGTGTATGATTCCAAACTGCTGGATTACGATGAACAGCGTAATATGGGAGTATTTTGGGTAAGCTGCGAGGCAGGATCATACATTCGTACTATGTGCGTGCATTTGGGCCTTGTCACTGGCGTCGGCGGTCAAATGTTGGAACTTCGGCGCGTCCGGTCCGGTATTCAGTCGGAAAAGGATGGAATGGTAACCATGCATGATGTTCTGGATGCGCAATATCTGTATGAAAACCATAAAGATGAATCCATGCTTCGAAGAGTCATTAAGCCACTGGAGGGACTGTTAGTCGGCCACAAACGTATAATTATGAAGGACAGCTCGGTGAATGCTGTGTGCTACGGTGCTAAGATAATGATCCCAGGCGTTCTTCGCTACGAGGACGGCATCGAAATTGATCAGGAAATTGTGATTGTGACCACCAAAGGTGAGGCTATTGCGCTTGGTATCGCAATGATGACGACATCGACAATGGCCAGCTGTGATCACGGTGTGTGCGCTAAGATCAAACGTGTTATTATGGAACGGGACACGTACCCTCGCAAGTGGGGTTTGGGCCCGAAAGCTTCCATGAAGAAGCAACTGATTGCTAGCGGTAAGTTGGATAAGTACGGCAAACCAAACGATAAGACTCCTCGGGATTGGTTGACTGGTTATACGGATTTCAACAAGCAATTGCCCAAACCAAGTGATAGCAATGGAGCCACGGCGGAAGATGATATAACTGGTGGAAAGGTAAGTGTTCCGTTCACATATTCAATGAGTAATGGCATGCTTTAGTCTTTGTTGATCACTGTTCGGTGAAGATTAGATTCGAAGGCAGCAACATCAAATTTCCGAGTTTGCAAGTATCAATTATGTTTTTAGCGCAAACTGAGCATCACAAGTGTGGCGGATAACTCAATGGAAACTTCCGCCGTCGAAGCAGATGCCGGCGAGAAGAAAAAGAAAAAGAAGAAAAAACATAAGAAGGATGACGAGGCACCTGAAGCACAAGAATCCTCCGAACAAGCTGTAGAAGCAGATGCCACCGAAGAGGTACAGATCCATTTTGTTTTCAACGAAGTTACACAAGTGACATTTTCTTTTATTCCACATAGCCCTCCGAGTCCAAAAAAGAGAAAAAGAAGAAAAAGAAGGACAAGAAAAATCAAGAGGAAGTCGAATAAAAGGTTCCCCAAATCTCCAACCAAACGCTGATCCTGATTCATATATCCTATTTGGTGGTTGTTTAGATTTCTCCTCTGCTATAGATATTTGCCAAGGAAAAAAGCGAATGTCTATCATCAGCAGTGAAGAATCTAATACCGGTCAACGGCCGTTTTTTCAATGAAAATAGAGATAAGGCTTCGAAGGACACTGAATTCCGTTGATTTTTTAAGAAGTTGATGTTTCTAGATTTACTTATTTTACAAGCGGAAAGAATGAGTGAAGCATTCGTCAGTCTCTGACATTTTCGTTTATTAGTGGTCAATAGTGATATGCAATCATTTCTCACACTAAAAAAACTATATGGCAGTGAAGCAGGATACCTACTTTAGAATAGGTACTTCTATGGATATGGCTTTGCAACTGAAACAAAGTCTGTTTACTTTTACACGTAAGATGAATACAGAATTATCTATGCTATTTGTAAAATTTATATCGTTGTTTTGAATCATCGTGTGAGATGTCCAAATTAACAGCCCCGTCAGTCCCAGTGAGCAACGCTCTTCTAACAAAAAATATCCCAACATAAAGCGTCGAATGTGTTGGCTGTCTAATTGTCTATATAAAAAAAATGGAGAGTTCAATGTGTTGGTAAGCGCAAAATCCGAGGAAAAGACGGTCCGATTTGAGCCGTCATTATTTTGTTGTATTCGTCTCTTCCTGTAGATCAATATTAGGGTGGCAGCGAAAATGGCCATGTCAAATTTCAAAAACCGACATGTACATTTTGATTATTGGCCAAAAAAATTATCTGTGCAAAGTTTCAGCTCGATCGGACATGATTTAGTGGTGCCTCAAAGCACTGAAAATTTTGATTTTTTGATCCTCGAAAATCTTCCAAGCGGAAAGGAAATTCGGAAAATCGATTTTTTTTCGATGCGAAATGACTTAAAAATGCATAAAACAGGGTATCGACTACCTTGAAAATCAGGGAATATCAGGGAATTCAAACAATGTCAGGGAATATCAGAGAATTTCGTCACCAATCTGGAAAAAAATGGAATTCCGTCAATTATAATTTTGAATTAGAAAGTTAATGATACCAAAAAAGTTGTATTTGACTAGTTTGACTCTCTGTAGGTTTTTCAGTACAGCGCGCAAAAGTAGACGTACCTGCCGTTCAGCCTCAACTAATTCCCTTCCTTTTCTTCTTCGAAAACTATCGATAATTAATGTTTGAAAATCATACTATGAAAGCCGAGCTCCTGTGGTGCCTGGAAACAGTTATGTAGCACAAATCACTCCACACTGCTGAAAAATACATTATTGTATTGAGAAGATGTTTCATGATAACCAGGAAGCTGAGAAGGTCTAACTATGGCGTGATAAAATGAGTTTTTTGACGATTTTTGGTTCGATGAAACCATGTAAGCCATACATTGCCTTTGGTTTCGGCGAGTCTTTGAACATGACTACAAAGAGGATACAGATGGATCTGAATGTCAGATTTTGGGATGAAGATGAGAAGGATTTGATAAATCTTTACATGACATCAATGTTCTTGGGACATTCTCAAGCATCAGGACATGCAGCTTTTGAAGAAGGCATGGAAATTATATATTTGAACAAATTCCCTTTTGTGTCGATGGACAGTGTAAACGTGAATTGGTCATATTACGCGAGCTGCAACTGGTTCTTCAAAATGAAGCTTTTGAATTTGGGTAGCTTTGAATTGCATATTTCACTCGGTTCATCAAAGGATTGAAAAAAACTCGCTAAAATTTTACGACTGACAAATCTTGAAATTTCGTCTGAGATGCGAAGCACTGCGTTCAAGTATCCTTAATCTTTCCATCATTCATTCCGATAAAAAATGGAGGGAAAACGATTCGAGAAGCTTTTGACTATTGACTTTTTGATATTTGACGAATTTTGGTCGTATCAGCTGAGCAGATTTATCATTGAAACAATATTGCTAGCAACATAAACAAGTTTGCTCACTATGATCCGAAAAATGAACGACTGAACCATTTTTGAAAAGGACAGGTTTACGGAAGTTTTACCCAAAACGGTATTCTGTACCTCATTAGAAACCCCAACTTTGAGAAGGCTTTTCCATTAGCGAATGTTTATATGAAAATATGTGGGAGTGGGAGGTTGTGCTATGCGACAAGTGTATGATGCTTTACTTCACTTTGGACGGATAGCTTCAAAAAAGATGTTGAGCTTTTTTGTCGTCATATGAGTCAAAGTTAATAAAACGGCTACGGGAAACAAAAGTGGAATCTCTGGAGGTAAAACGGGGAAAATTTAGGAAAACGTACAGAAGGAAGCCAAAAGATTGCGAGATAAAGCATTTCGTTGAAATCGTAACAGTTTCATGAAATTGATCCAAATCAAAATCAAAATGTCTCATTCTGTACGTCGAGATCTGGTATTATCACGAAAAAAAAATTTTGGCCGAAAATCGACCTTCTGGGACTTAGCCTCAGAGGCAATGAAGGTATGGAAAAAAATTATCGAATTTAAAAAACCGACCATGTACATTTTGTTTATTGGTCCAAAAAAATGACTTGTGCAAAATTTCAGCTCAATCGGACATGATTCAGGGGTGCCTCAAAGCATTCAAAGTTTTGATTTTTTCATCCTCGAAAATCTTCCAAGGGGGGAAGGAAATTTAGAAAATCGGAATTTTGTTTTCGATGCCAATTGACTTAAAAATGCATAAAACATCGAGATCTGGTGTTATCACAAAAAAAAAAATTGCCCGAAAATCGACATTTTGGAACTGAGTGGCTTGAGTGGCCAAAAAACCAAAATTTTGAGTGCTTTGAGGCACCCCTAAATCATGTCCGATTGAGCTGAAATTTTCCACAGGTCATTTCTTTGGAAGAATAAACAAAATGTACGTGGTCGGTTCTTTAAATTCGATAATTTTTTTTCCATACCTTCATTGCCTCTCAGGCTAAGTCCCAGAAGGTCGATTTTCGGCCAAAATTTTTTTTTCCGAGATGACACCAGTTCTCGACAGTTTCATGCCCTTTAAAGTCATTTGGCATCGAAAAAAAAATTCGATTTTCCAAATTTCCTTTACTCCCCCCTTGGAAGATTTTCAAGGATCAAAAAATCAAAACATTGAGTGCTTTGAGGCACCCCCAAATCATGTCCGATCGAGCTGAAACTTTGCACAGATTTTTGACCAACAAACAAAATGTACATGGTCGGTTTTTGAAATTCGATGATGAATTTTTTCCATACATATTGCCACGCTTATCAATATGGCCGAGAGAAAAATCGGAAAATGTTCTACAATTACATCATCAGGGTGTCGACTACCTTGAAAAACCTTGAAAATCAGGGAATTCAAATAATGTCAGGGAATGTTGTCACCAATCGGAAAAAAAAAATGAAATTTCGACATTTTTGATTATTGCACTAATGAGAAAGACATTCGCGCTGTTTTTGTTGGCATTAGGCTGATATAAACAGAAATAGAGATACGATAAAATCAAAAAGTTGTCTGGCTTCCTTCCCAAACTATCAACTAAAGCGTACGTATGGAGTTTTGGCAATTTCCATCGTTTTTTCATAAAAAAATTATTCCTATGTTACACAAAATATATCTATTATCTGTAACATAGGAAGCATAACAGCACTAGGTACAAAATGACAGGCAAAACTACCCTTCAAAGCCAATTTGGCTGCAAGATCCGGATATTTCGTCATGGTTGATCGACACTAAAGGGTGTGTCACATCAAATTGCATCACGGAAAAAACGCTGTGGAAATTTAATTTTTAGGAATTATATCTTCAGCTTTCGCTTATAATCAGATAAGAGTGTATAGATCACGTTGACCATGCTTCACTGTCAATTTTTCGTAAATTTGGAAAAATATCGTCGAACGAAAAAGAGCGTCGTGAATTAATCCTGTGCACTCATTTCGAGAATCCAGAGTTGTCACATCGGGACATCGGTAAGATGCTGGGAATCGTGCAATCCACGGTCAGCAGAGTACTAAAACGATATTTCGAAAATCTAACCATCGACCGGAAGGTGAAGAACGGCAAAAATGGATGCTCCGTCAGTGAAAAAGATCACAAGCGCGTAGTTAAGCAGTTTAGACGTGATCCGAGAAGTTCGGTCCGGGATGTCGCCAATAAGCTGAATTTGTCAAGTTCATTCGTCCAGCGGACCAAGCAGCGGGAGGGCCTGCGTACATACAAGGTTCAGAAGGCTCCTAACCGCGACGAAAGGCAAAACATGGTGGGGAAGACGCGAGCCCGGAAGTTGTACACCGAAATGCTGACGAAGCCGCATTGCCTGGTAATGGACGACGAAACCTACGTCAAAGCGGACTTTCGTCAGCTGCCAGGCCTGTTGTTCTTCTCCGCAGAGGACAAATTCAGCGTTCCGGAGGAGATTCGCAAGCAGAAACTATCCAAGTTTGCCAAAAAGTACATGGTGTGGCAAGCGATCTGCTCTTGCGGAAAGCGGAGCGCCCCCTTCGTGATGACCGGCACGGTAAACGGGCAGGTTTACCTTAAGGAGTGCCTTCAGAAGCGCTTACTACCACTATTGAAGCAGCACGAGGGCCCGACCATCTTCTGGCCGGATCTCGCTTCGTGCCACTATTCAAAGGACGTGTTGGAGTGGTACGAAGCCAACGGGGTCGCCTTCGTGGCAAAGGAAATGAACCCGCCCAACGCGTCGGAGCTTCGCCCAATAGAGAAATATTGGGCGATTATGAAGCAGGCCCTCCGGAAGAACCCAAAAGTTGTCAAATCGGAGGCGGGCTTCAAGAGAAAATGGATTTCTGTTAAAAAAAACTACAACCTGACGTTGTACAGAACCTTATGGACGGGGTAAAGAGGAAGGTGCGAGCATACGGGCTTGGGCTCGAAGTATGAATAAAAAGAAAATGCCAAAAGTTGTTTAATAGTTTTTATTTTACTGTCTAAAATTTTCAAAAGGATCGATCTATTGGGCGAATTTCTACAGCGTTTTTTCCGTGATGCAATTTGATGTGACACACCCCTAACAAAGTGCAGAAGGCTTCAAATCGTGGTGAACAGCAAAATACGGAGAGAGAAAGTCCCGGCCCGGAAACTGTACAACCAAATGCTGACAAAGCCTCATTGTCTGAGTCACGGCCCGGAAACTGTACAACCAAATGCTGACGAAGCCTCATTGTCTGAGACTTCCGTGAAGTCGTACTTTCGGCGGCTTTCGGGGCTACTGTTTTTCACCGCCCAGAACAGATTTCATGTGGCTCATGTGGCGAAAGGAGTGCGCTGTTCGTGACTACCAGGACTGTAAACGAGCAGATCTATCTCAAGGAGTGTCTACAGAAGCGTCTGCTTCCTCTGTTAAACACGATGACTCTACGATCTTCTTGTCGGATCTCGCTTCATGTCACTATTCAAAGGGTGCCTTGAAGTGGTACGAAGCCAACGGGGTCACTTTCGTATCCAAGAACGTTGTGCAGGTCTGTTTCATAATAGCCCAGTCTATTTCTTACCCATCGAAATATACTGGACTATTATGAAGCAGGTTCTACGGAGGCATCCCACGGAGGTTCAATCTGAGAAAGACATGAAGAAAAAGTGGATTTCCGTACAGAAGAAGCTGCAGCCAGATATTGTAGAGAACATTCTGGGTGGAGTTGAGCGTAAGGTGCAAGCATACGGTTATGACATTGAAGTTGAATGAAATAAATATGTCAAACGCTTACTTACGGGTTATATTTTAGTGTCTGAAAGTCTGAAAAGGATCGGTCAACTAGGTAGAAAATTACCTAGTTGACCGATCCTTTTCAAACTTTTTTTTCAACGTTTTGACGTAGGACTACGTCTTTCATTTCTATACTGGTGTGTAAATCCAAAATTTCGAAAACGAAAGCGTTACGCCGGAGAACGAGATTTTGAGCGTTAATAGCTCTTAAACAACTGAACGAAAGGTATGATAAACACCTCATTCGAAATATAAAATGTCTACGCGTTATATACTTGTTAGTTATTGATCCAAAACTTCCAAAACTTATATAGCCCTAAAATTGTTTTCGAAACAGGCTATTGAAATCACCAATAGGTATATAAGCGAGCGCCGCTCGGAAATCCGCTCAGTTATAATTGAACAGCGATAGGATCATGTTGTCGCTGTTGTGGCGAAGCTAACTTCATTCATCATGAAAGCGCTGATGAACGGTGTCACCAGCCTGTTTGTGCACCTTAGGCCAGAAGGTTATCCATCGGGAGGAGAGAGATGCCACCGTAAAGGCGACAAAGAAAGTTACAGCATCGAAAATTGGTTCTGCTTGAAGCTTCGGAGCAGCCGCCACACACACACAACTCGCGCGCAACTCTTTTCGTTTGGTGGTCATCGATCATTGAGAAGAATCCGGAAAGATGTCATCGTTGCTGAAAAATAATCTGCCAGTTCCCCTTGGAATTGAAAAATTGCATTAAAGCGAAAGAGTTTATTTTAATGTTTCTCATCCATATAATAATGCGACCAAATACATTTTGTTTTGTGATTTTTCAATCAAGTGCAATTAGCAGGAAAACTTCTGAAGATTATTCTTCCCCGTCAGTAGAATATTTTCGTATCCAATATTGGATGCATAAAATGAAAAACGGAAAATGTTTTACATCGCGAAAATCATATAATTTTCCTTCGTTTATTGCTCAGTCGCTGAAAGTTTCAAACTCAGAGAGTTCATTCGCCTCTAGTTTGCCTTCCAAATTGCCATAGTAAACCACACCTTCTCTCGATTCATTTGTCCATTAAAGGCATACTTAAACGATATTCAGGTGGTGAAACGCATTCAGTATGTTTCGAACTGTGAGGGAGCGCAGAAGGGCCGATTTTTTCGTCGGGATCGTTAAAATTCCCACTTAGGCCAAAAGGGAATTCATCGGGAGAAGAGAAGGCGATCAAGAGACTACCAGCCTCGAAAATTTGGTTCAGTTTGATGCAACGGATCAGCCGCCACACACACACATACAAAAGCGCAACTCTTTTCGTTTGGTGGTTATCGAGTTAACATTAACCACCGGCGGGCATCGAGAAGAATCCCGAAAAAGATATCACCGTTGCTGAAAAATAATCTGCCACTTTCCCTTGGAATCTAAAATTACATTCAAGCGAAAGAGTTTATTTTAATGTTTTCTATTCATGTAATACTGCGATCAAATCAATTTCCTTTTCTGAATTTTCAATCAAGTGCAATTAACAGGAAAGCTTCTGAAGATTATTCTTCCCTATCAGTAGGTTCGTAACGTTCTCGTTTTCGAATTCCCTCAAACCCCCCTCGCTTATAAAATCCTTAAACATTTCCCAGTTTACTGATGGAAAATGAATAGGATTTTTCGAAAAACACAGATTCACGCTGCTTAGAATGTCGTAATGCGCTAAAACACATACAGTCACATTTTAGAGCGCCGAAAAAAACATTGAACAAAAAAATTCCGACTTCGTGAAGCAATTCCCGACCTTTTTCCGATGGATTTTGATTCCCCACATTTCCCGAATGGGTGGCCACCCTGAATACGATACCCCTACCTTCTCTAAAATGGAGAGAGAGGGTTCCATAGAAATAATAAACATACTCCAACCAAACGTGACATTTAAAAATTTTCGGAAAACTGAAGGAAAATGAGAAAATTCGAAAAATTCAATTCGCAAATAACATATTGACAAGCGTTGTTAGTCTATTTGATGTGTGCGGTAACGAAATTGATCATCGTTCGAAAGTTGAATTGAATTTTAATGTGAAAAAACGCTCTCCTATGTCGTCTTCTATCTATATAAATAAAAATGGATCGCCGAATGTGTTGATAGAGCAAAACTCGAGAAAAAAAATTGTCCGATTTAGGGCTGTCTTCATTCTATCATATTATCTGTATCAAACATTTATTCCATGTAACGGAGAAACATGTTATTTGCAAGTGGATGAAAAATCTTGCACGAGAATTGTGTCTGAAAATAATCTGATATTAGAATGTCAAGTTTTGGTAGAAGTACTGAAATTTTATAGGGTAGATTAGAAGATCAATCAATGAACAGTTCTGCGATTGGACCCATGAACATGTGCTTAGTAAGAAAACATGGATGTGATAACGAAAAATAAATTTTGGGTGGAACGAAGTTTGTCGGGTCGGCTAGTTATGAATCAAAGAAAAACAATTTACATTCAATCGTCATGAAATTTCGGATGATAACAAAATCATTCGACATCTATATTAAATGATTCCCAACACAATGAAAAAACGTGTATTTCTTATACAACTGGTTGGTACGAGAAGCAGTAAGAAATGTGCTAATTAGGTTTTCAGATGTTAGATAAAATTAATCTTAAAAATTTCAGCGTTTGTTCTTGCTTAGTTTTGATGATAGCGTGAAAATGTGAATATTATTACAAAAAATCGTAATGTAAGATCGTTCGTTATACTAACATGTAGTGATTATATTTCAAGCTTATGATTCATCATCGCTATTCGCACCACCCTGCCGAGGCTTAGGTCCACCGGCTCTCTTTGCCATGATGATTTGATCCACCTTTAGGATCGTGCAAGCAGCTCCAACGGCGTATTTCAAGGCCCAGTATTTGGTCTGGAACAAGTCGAAGATTTTAGAGCTCGTGACATCGATCGTCGATGGCAACTCAGCATCAATATCGAATCCTTCATTTTTCTTGCCCTCTTTGTGAGCTAGATAGAGTTTATTCAATACGTCAGTAGCATTGACACCACTGTTCTCAGCCAGAGCCTTGGGGAAAGCCTCCAATGCCACAGCAAATTTGCGGACGGCATATTGCTCCAAGCCTGGTAATGTATCGGCATACTCGGCCAATTGTTGTGCAAGTTCGACTTCGGTAGCACCTGCTCCAGGCAGGAAACGACCGTCACGGGAGAGTCCCTTAAAGGTGTTGACACCATCATCGATTGCACGTTCAATATCATCCATGTAATTGTCGGTCGACCCGCGGATTACAATTGTAGCGATTCTACTATCGGCACCTTCAGATTTGAAAATACAAACCGAAGTATCTCCAACCTCGTTAACAAATACTTTGTCACAATATCCAAGTTCCTCCGAGCTTGGTGGGGTTAGACGCGGCAGGACGGTTCCGTTGACAGCTTTGCTCAAACGTCGCAAATCAAATTTAGAATTCAGTCGAACTGCCATCAGACCGTATTTGTTCATGTAGTGAAGAGCCATATCGCCAAATTTTCCTCCAGCTACAATTACCTTTGCACCAGTATCAGCGATAGCTTTAATCTGGGTTTCCAGTAGATTCTCCTCACCTTGGCTGAAACTCTTCAACTCCTCAGCAGACTTAATCAACACAGTTCCTTTGGTTTCAGTTTGGATAATGTCCACCGGGCATGAGTACAGAGCAATCTTTGCATCATTTGCGGAAGAAACCTCTCCCTCAACAAATCTTTTGAACACCATTCCGTGAACGACTTCTGAGGTGTGTAGTCCACTGCCCAAAATCTTGCAGACACGAACGTTATCAACGTTGAAAGTGGTCTTCTCCGGCAGAATTGATACACAAGCCTTTGTGATTAATTCTGAGATAAAATCTTCGAAGCCCAATTGCTTCGACATGACCGATGCTCTGATCGTTTCCTTCACTTGTTCCTCGTTTCTGAAATCTTTGACCTCGTGACAAACGAGTTTCGGCAGGATCTCTAGAGCTTTGTCCAAGGCTTTTTCATAACCTTCAGTTATGTCACTGGTGGTTACTCCGAGTCGCAGAAGTTCCTCTGCAACCTCCAGTAAAGCACCACAGAACACAACAACGAAGTTTGTGCCATCACCTACTTCTGCTTCTTGCATTTGACTTGCCTGAATCATAAGTTTTGCTGCCGGGTGTTCTACATCAAGCTCACGCATGATGGTTCCCGCATCAGATGTGACAAATTGTTTTTCAATGTGGTTTATGATCATCTTATTCATGCCGTTTGGTCCGTAAGCAGATCGCACAGAACTGGCAAACTCTTTACATGCGTTAATATTACGGTAAACCGCCTCCTCAAGACCGGAATATGCCTAAAAAGGAGCATACCCAAAAACTTCACGTGAGTCATTGACTGTGTATCTTAATGTAAAAAATGTGTTTTTTCCCAAAGTCAAAACTTTTTACGTTGCTGTCATTATTTATACTTACACGAGCTCCTTCCTTGAGCATGGAAGCAAAACCGGGTGCTTTTGGTACGTGGAGGGCCATTTTTCTACACAGATTTAGATTCGGGAAACCGCAAAGGTACACAACCTCAAAAACAGGAAAAACTTAAACGATGAAACAAGTCTTGCTTGAGCGATCGCTGGTTTCGTTCTGCTCCCACATTGGTGTGTGGAAATCACATCTTCCTTTTTTGACAATTATGGACATTTGTAGTTGTAAAATAAATGTTCTATTTTATCGTTTTTATGTCAAATATATGTAAACAAAATGATAGGAATATTCCAGATCTGGTAATAGAGTTTTAGTGCGATTCACATACACATCCACGACACGTTACGTTACGTCAATTATAGTGCTCTTGCTACCAGGGCCCGAAATCTTCGAAGGTAAAAAATTAAGACCGACTCTACTCTCAGTAGCTTCGCTCCGACTAGAACTGCTTCGGCAGTCGTCGTCAACAAAATATAAATTGACGAGAAAATGAATTGACTAGCGTTGACTAGCGAGGATGACTGATGAACTAGTCCAGTTAGTGATGAACTACCCAGCTAACATTAAATCGTATAATTTTGCACGTGCCAAGTCTTACAAGAAATCCGAATAAATCATAATCGCATATAATATCAATCAAAGTATGTATCGTGTATATTTGAAATCGCATAAAATGTGAAAAGTCGATTTTATGTACCATTATCAAATTAAGTCGCAATTAGGTATAATAAACATCAATTTTATGATGTACATTGTCGTAAAATATATTTAATCCGCATCATATGCGTATATTACGCTGATGCAGTTTGTGTGTAGTATAAGCGTATAATTTAAATCGATTCAGTACTGTAGTGAATCGGGTTGCATGCTGAAGAAAATCATGTAACAGTGAATCATATTAGATCCTAATAAAGAACATATTACATCATATTGAAATGTCAATGAAATGCTGATGCACTCGAAAGTTTTAACCGCTGTTGAATTAAATATCAGATAGCCGCGCGAGATAGCTGGTGGATGATAATCCAGACGACCGGAGTTCGAACCCACATCGGAGCAGTTTTCACCAAACATCAATCTGTGCCATTTTAAACATTCATATTCCACTCCCAACACAAGTCAATCAAACAATTATTATTTCTGCAAACATAAATACTCATATATAAAAATGGCGATTCGTGAGGCTATAATAAACATTTCACGAAAATATTTTGCGCCATTTGTTTTTTTTTTCTATGTCTGTAATAAATCGTATATGAGTATGGCAAAAGTCGCTATTATAGCCGGTCAAAGTTGCATATTCATCCAAACAAATTCGGTAAGCATTTGCCATGTATGTATATGGCCTCCACTTTTGCATGCATATGCCAGTTAGGTGCATTATATGCCAACTAAATTTTAGGGCATATGATGTTATATACACGCTTGTTATGCGATTTAATGTTTGCTGGGTAGTATCATCTTCGTGAACTCAAACCAACGAACTTAGATATTTATCAAGTATGCTGAAACGGTACTGGCGTTAATATTAGTAAATAGCGTGCAAAATAGCGCACACACACTGGATGCTATTTTATACGTGTGAGTAATTTTCGTGTAGAATACAAAAAAATCTAGCTCACCTGTAGCGTATATCAAACCAAGTTGAACTCAAACATCGATGCATGCATACATGACACATGGGGGAGAGAGAGGAACGAATTCTCGCGTAACTTTTGAAAACGTCCTAAGTAACAAATGTAAACAAATCGAGTTAATGGATGCACACTATTAGTTATGCATTGCATGCATGCATGCATGCATTGAGAAAACACTCGTTCAAGTATCTATCCTTTTCACCTTTTTATCGCCGATACAAAAAATGAGCAATGTACAGATTCGAATTTTAAGCACTCGACTGTTACTTCGGACACCACTTTCCTCTGACGCTCGATACATCCGAAGTAACAAAGCAACCAATACAACACGAAATCGCACTTCGGTCATTTTGAGTTTTTGTTATTATCGGGTGTTGATATCGTTTTTAGTTCAATTCAACGAGTTATAACAATAATGATCTGCTTTTAGCACGAAATGCAAGTATTTTGATCGTTGTTTAGTAGTTATTTTCAGATTCTCATCGTGCAACGTTATTTGTCCAATGTACAAAGCGGGCAGTCAAAACGTCCAATGTAACATTTTTCGCTCGAAGGCTTGAATTTCTAACTAAAATCACATAACAACAGCTACGATTGGTTTTTCAGAGTTATTATTGACTGCTAGTGGTAAAAGTAGTGATAAAGATCGATTCCTTTTGAAACAATTCGCGGAACAATATTCCGATCTTCAACTCCGTTTTTCTCGAGTTGATGTGAATGTTACATAGGACCTTTTCAAAAGTTACGCGAGAATTCATCTTGGGGGATTTTTTTCTCTATTATAGTGACTTTCAACACATTTCGGCTGGTTTGTCACTTTTACTTCCATTTTTTGGAAGAATGTTGGGAGTGAGAATTGAACTCGCGATCTCTGCGTGAAAATTATGGATGTTACCATTTCGACAGATCGCCTCCACATTTTGGGGCTTCCCCCCACTTCAAAATGCAATGAAGACAATTTGACTGGGAAGAATGAAATGATTAGTCGAGTTGGTAGAGGGAGATAGCGACAAAACGCCAGACTGTTTAGTCGTTTGGGTGGAGAAACTGCGTGAAGAAGCCAAAAGTCATTTCCGACTGAATACGGATATAGTCAGGTAGTCTATCCTCAGTAACTATGACTATGCCGAGCCCTACTTGCTACACATACATGAAGAGCATCTGTTGGGCAAACATCGCTCGTTTACATTTGTATTTTTTTTTTCAGCAGGAGCGGAGTTATCATTAATAATTAATGTTTTTGATTTAAATATAAATACGGTATTTTTACTAACGAATTTTTTAGCAAAACTAACATTAACTTTGTGAAATAGCTATTACCTAAACAAGAGTCTTTGTGTGATGCATAATACTCAATTTACTAGCACGCATTTCGCATTGAGTGACTTTACAGGCAGATAAGAATTATCAACATGTTCGGATCAAGATCAAAGTCATAGATGCTCACGTTCGAATGCTTCCTTGTATATATGTATTGCGGAACTAACTCCGATTAAGGATGACTACACGACTACACGATTGTTCATTATAGTCTACCTCTTCACGAGACCAGCATTCCAGGGCAAAAAACACAAAACCTACACGGGAACATATTCACCTAATCCGACTATACAATCACAATATGAAGTTTGCATTGTTCTTTTGGTTTTTTCTTAAATAATCAATCTGCTTCCATTGATGTGGATTTTTCTCCGTGTATATTGCTTTGACGCTAAAGATATATTTTTTAATGTAAAGACACACATGCTCGCATGTTAGTAATATAGAGTTGCACGTATTTTTGTAACTATTTCGCTAAAATGAAAGAAAGCTGAATCTTGTCGATCCATATAAATCCTATGCATTGATCACTTTTGCCTGCCCAACAGATTACTAATACATATGCACGCTGCAAGTGCTCCATTCTCTCATGCATTTCTTATGGAAGCATTCACATACACCAGCAACGGTAAGTTCGTCGTCGGCAAAATAAATCCAAGAAAATAGTTGATATAACGGTGTAGAGTTTTTTTATCTGTATTATAGTGATTTTCAACTCATTTGTCACTTTTACTTCCATTTTTGGAAGAATGTCGGAAGTGAGAATTTAACTCGTGACCTTTAGCGTGAGAGGCATGGATGTTACCACTACGCCAGATCGCCTCTGGTGTTGATTTTCCCCTAATTTTTTCTTTCTATTTTGCAACATGATCTTTCATGGAACCTACATCTAGTTCTAACAGAAAAATTGCACATATTCTGAGCGAATCAAATTACATATACATATACTATTGTCGGCTGATAAACATTTTTTGACGTAGGATTGCGTCTTTCGGGAACATATTGGGGTACAAATTGAAAATCGAAAATCGAGCACATCATGAAAATTGTCCAATTTCAAACGCTTATTGCTCAGTCATTTCACGATGGATTGATGAAATTTTTGCGTCAATTGATTTCGGCACTCCGTAACAATTTTTTATATTGAAGAAAATAATATATGTCATGAAACTAACTATCGGACGAGTGAAAAATCTCGACCCTATCCTAACGGAAATATCCACTTCTGATTGGTCGAAATTGACGACACATGCTCCGGGTCCTTAACAGAGACATCATAACCAAGCTGCCTCGGGGAAATCAGCATTGAAAATACATGAATGTAGGAGGAGTTTTTGTTCCTACAGAAATGTGTTCCCTAACAGATACATCAGAACCAAGCTGCCTAGGGGAAATCGGCATTGCAAATACATGCAAGTCGGGGGCATTTTTTATTGCAAGTAAGGTGAGTGATACGATTGATTCTAGCTAACAAAATTGAAATTTGGAACTTTCATGTTGGTTGCTTCGTGAAATTTCATATCAATGACCGATCATGCATTGTGAAAAAAATAGCACAAGTGTAGGTGTAAAATTGTATATGGTAGCAGTTGTGTTAAAAATGACATGATATATGAAACGATTTATTTCAATTTTCATAAATAAAAACCAAGGTGTGTTCCCGCTTGAGAACGGGTCGTTTGGTTTAAGCTGTCTGTTTTGTTGTGTTTATTTTCACCCAAGGAAAGTTTATACGGCGAGAAAAATTGGAAAAGTGAAGAAATATTAGAAAAAGTGATTTCCCATTTGCTCTACATATAGTTTTACGTGTTGTTAGTCCAATTAAAATTAAAACTGGGTTGAATAAACACTCAAAAAGTATAAATTATAAAAGAAAATTACCTTTTCCATTTCAAATATGTTTTCTGTATATTAAAGTAACAAATATAACATCCCAAATCGGCCATGATTAGTTCTCGAGTTATGCAGAAGTTCGTGTTTCGTTTCTATGGCAGCCCCCCTTAGAGTGGGGGAAATGAGTGTATTCACCATAGAAACGTTTCGTGCCCCGTAAAATCTTCACATGCCAAATTTGGATCCATTTGCTTAATTAGTTTTCAAGTTATGAAGAAATTTGTATTTCATTTGTATGACAGCTCACCCTTAGAGAGCGGGTGGAGTGTCTCACTACCGTAAAAACATTTATTGCACCCTAAAACCTCCACATGCCAAATTTGGTTTTATTTGCTTGATTAATTCTCGTGTAATGCAGAAATTTGTGTTTCATTTGTATGGCATCCCCCCCTAAGAGAGAGGGGAGGGGTATCTAACCATCATAAAAACATTTATTGCACTCTAATACCTCAATATGCCTAATTTGGTTTCATTTGCTTGAATAATTCTCGAGTAATGCAGAAATTTGTGATTCATTTGTATGGTAGCCGCCCCCCTTAGAGAGGGGACAGGGGTTTCAAACTATCACGAAAACCTTCCCCGGCCCCAAAAACCCTTACATACCAATTTTCATGTTGATCAGTTCAGTAGTTTCCGAGTCCATAAAAATCAGACAGACAGACAGACAGACAGAAATTCATTTATATATAGATTGGTTTTTTCTTTATTTCATCCATACATAACACAGGAGGCATCTCGTCTAGGATCACAGAGGGCGGTTTTCTCAATCTCGTTCCACTTCGGTATCTTTTATCTGATTCGCACCATCCAACGACTGTTTACCATCTTTATGTCATCATCAGTCGGTAAACATTGTTGGAGTGAACAAAATACCCAACAACAAAACGGCCCTTTTCAGGATCACCAAATCATTATCAAAGAGTTTAACGATGCAGTTCTTCAAACATATCCATAATCAACAGACAGCCTAACGGAATCCCACGTTCAGAGGCGAACCAGCCCAGGAGGCTGAAAGCCTCTCAAAAAAAAGAATAAAATTAAAAAAAAAAAAAATCCCACGTCAACTATGCGGTTCATTCAGCTCGCGCAGTCCGAAGACATCGGTCGCAAATTTGTTCGCGTCTATTATAAAGTGGAGATTATACCGTTATCAGTTCGTGGCTGGTGAAGTTATTTCGCCCTAACGGGGTTCTCTTTATTGCGCGAGTGAGGAGAGCAGCAATCACTACCAGCGTGAGGAAGAAGTCCTCCACGGCGGACGCGGTGCGTGTGCCGTATCATCGCTGTGTGTGCTTTAGCATCGTCATCGATTCAATCATCGTGTTGTGGTGCGATATACCGTTGCATCTGTGCCGAGCGATTGCCACGCGGTTCGATTGGGACACCGTTTCATTTCATTCGCATTGGTGTGAGATTTAGGTATAATATATATATTAGGTTTAGAAATACAAAAAAAATAAGAATTATATTATTTTATATCTGCCGTAATGGCAGAAGGTCATGTTGACATGGAGATTGAAACTACTGTTTCCTCCTCACTAGCTACAACGAGGGCTGGGAAGTCGCTTAAACGCGTTCCCCCCTCAGAAGATGTCTCTTCAGAGAAAGAGGTAATCTACCTTAACAAGCCCCCCTCAAGAAAATTGGCAAACTTTTCCTCTTCGCCCCCTCAATCTCCCGCTCCCGCTTCCGCTCTACTACCGAACTTGCCTCCCAGCCCTACTGATACCGCTCCCGTTCAACAATCGACCTCGTCCTCCCCCTCAGTTGTTTCCTCTCCTCGTGTCAAGGTCTATCCAGACGATGCACTTGGAGCTGGTCCATGGGTTGTTTTTTTCCGGCCTAAACCAAAAGGAAAGGCAATTAATGTCATTCAGGTTTCGAAAGATCTGGCAAGATTATATTCCTCCGTGGTCGAAATCTCTAAGGTTAGACCGAACAAACTGCGTGTTGTCGTGAGTGATCGGAAACACGCGAATGCAATTGTGATCGACGAGAGATTCTCCCTAGAGTATCGCGTCTACGTGCCCTCCCATGACGTAGAAATCTCGGGGGTGGTAACTGAAACTGGTCTGACGTGCGAAATGATAAAAGAAGGAGTTGGTAAATTTAAAAGACTCCCGTTGGTGGGTGTTAAAATTTTGGACAGCCGCCAACTAGGAAAAGTATCCCAAGAAGAGGGAAAAACTAAATTCACGCCGTCAGACTCGTTTCGAGAAACTTTTGCTGGTTCCGCTCTACCTGACTACGTCATGGTGGGCAAATTGAGATTGCCTGTGTGACTCTTCGTGCCAAAGCCCATGACTTGCCAAAAATGCAAGTCAGTTGGTCACACTTCAGATTATTGTGCCAACAAGGAGCGCTGTGCCACTTGCGGAGAGCAACATGAGGGGAAATCCTGCAGTGCGACTGAGCATAAATGTCCATATTGCGGGGGATCCCCACACGAGCTCTCAGTTTGTGAAACTTACAAGAGTCGCTGGGAGAAACAGAAGCGCTCTTTGAAGGAACGCTCGAAACGCACTTTTGCGGATATTTTAAAGGGCGCTTCGCCACTGGCCCAACAACAACAACCAATCAACACACAAAATGTTTTCGCCACGTTGCCCGTTGACGAAATAGAAGCGGACACAGCTAACGGGGGCACACCGTTCATTTTCCAAGGGAATCCCCGGCGCAAAAATGTGACCACTCCCAAAGTTCAAGGACAAGCCCCTCCGGTGATACCCCCTGTTAGCATGCCTAAAAAATCGAGTGCAGCGGACAAGCAAAATCAGGTTCCTCCTGGTTTCCGTGGGAATAATTCACCTTCGAATGGCCCAGCACTCGAGGGGACATCAAAAACCCCAACTGTCCCTGTTTTTCCGTCCAGTTCAACTTCCCAATCGGGATTTATAAAGTTGTCTGACCTTTTGGACCAAATCTTCAAGTGTTTTAATGTTTCCGACTCCATCAGAACCATTGTCATTTCAATGCTTCCAGTATTAAAGACAATTTTGCAACAATTGATGCAAACATGGCCCCTCCTTGCAATGATTATCTCTCTTGATGTCTAATTTAAATAGAGAGGTCGGAGATATCACTGTTTTACAGTGGAATTGTCGTAGTCTTATCCCTAAATTGGATACATTCAAATTTTTAATTCATAAGTTCAATTGTGATGTTTTTGCTCTGTCCGAAACTTGGCTTTCTTCGCGAGATGATCTCTCTTTCCACAATTTTAATATCATACGCTTGGACCGTGATGACAGATACGGAGGGGTGCTATTGGGTATCAATAAGTGCCACTCATTTTTTCGAATTGACCTTCCACCTATTGGAGGGATCGAAGCTGTTGCTTGTCATGCAAACATCAGAGGCAAAGACCTCTGTATTGTCAGCTTGTATTGACCTCCGAGAGCTGCGGTTAGCCGCAATCAACTTGTTGACATGTGCTCACTCCTTCCTGAGCCACGATTGATCTTGGGAGACTTCAACTCTCACGGAACTGCCTGGGGGGAACAGTACGACGACAATCGTTCATTGTTGATATATGACCTTTGTAACAGCTTCAATATGACCGTTTTGAACACTGGGGAAACAACACGTGTACCTAAACCTCCTGCTAACCCAAGTGCTCTTGACCTCTCGCTTTGCTCGAATTCACTATCGTTAGATTGCAAGTGGAATGTAATCCAGGACCCCAACGGCAGTGACCACTTGCCAATCAAAATTTCCATCACCATTGGTTTGAATTCTTCTGAATCTATAAACATGGCATATGACCTCACAAGACACATTGACTGGAAAAAATATGCGGACGCAATTGCTCTAGCCATCAATTCCAGAGATGGTTTGCCTCCATTGGAGGAGTATAACTTCCTTTCTCGTTTGATATATGACAGTGCGGTTCGCGCTCAAACGAAACCCATCCCAGGCTCCACTTTTCGTCAAAGGCCTCCCAATCCATGGTGGGATAGCCAATGTTCCAAGCTTTATCAGGATAAATCGAACGCATTTAAAGCTTTTCGGAAACGTGGAACCATTGAGAGTTTTCAAACGTATTTGCACCTTGAAAATCAGTTCAAAAATTTGATCAAAGGGAAAAAACGTGCTTATTGGCGAAATTTCGTGGGAGGTTTGTCACGAGAAACGTCAATGAAAAAATTATGGAAAGTGGCTCGAAACATGAGAAATCGCTCTTCAACGAATGAAAGCGAAGAATATTCACATCGATGGATTTTTAATTTTGCACGGAAGGTTTGTCCCGATTCCGCTCCCGTGCAGAAAATTGTTCGAGATATACCACGAGATAGGTGCGATCTTGATTCTGAGTTTTCGATGGTAGAATTCTCTCTTGCTCTCCTTTCATGTAACAATTCTGCTCCAGGAACGGATAGAATTAAGTTCAACTTGTTAAAAAAACCTCCCTGATGTGGCGAAACATCGCTTGTTTAATTTATTCAATCGGTTTCTGGAGCATAATATTGTTCCAGATGATTGGAGACAAGTGCGAATTATAGCTATTCAAAAACCCGGAAAACCCGCGTCCGACTTCAATTCGTACCGCCCAATAGCAATGCTGTCTTGTATACGGAAATTGTTGGAGAAAATGATCTTGTTTCGCCTTGATCATTGGGTTGAAACGAATGGCTTACTCTCAGATACACAATATGGGTTCCGCAGGGGCAAGGGGACGAATGATTGTCTTGCGTTGCTTTCTTCAGAAATTCAAATGGCTTACGCCGAAAAAAAACAAATGGCTTCAGTATTCTTGGACATAAAGGGGGCCTTTGATTCTGTTTCAATAGAGGTTTTGTCAGACAAATTACACTCTCGGGGTCTGCCGCCTCTGTTGAATAATATGTTATATAACTTGCTTTGTGAGAAACAGTTGAATTTTTCTCACGGGGATTCGACAGTAAATCGGGTCTCCTACATGGGCCTCCCCCAGGGCTCATGTTTAAGCCCCCTTTTGTACAACTTCTATGTAAGCGACATCGACAATTGCCTTACACAAAATTGCAGCCTAAGACAACTTGCAGATGATGGAGTGGTGTCTGTCGTAGGATCAAACGAATCCGACCTGCAAGGACCCTTACAAGATACTTTGAACAATTTTTCAACCTGGGCCATTGGGCTAGGGATCGAATTCTCCACGGAGAAAACAGAGATGGTGGTTTTTTCTAGGAAGCATAGACCAGCAAAACCAAAGCTTCAACTTTTGGGTAAACCGATCACTCATGCTATGTCATTCAAGTATCTTGGGGTCTGGTTCGACTCCAAATGTACTTGGGGGGCCCATATTAGGTATCTGAGTTAAAAATTCCAACAAAGAATAAACTTTCTCCGTACAATTACCGGCACATGGTGGGGAGCCCATCCCGAAGATCTTATAATGTTGTATCGAACAACTATTCTCTCAGTGATGGAGTATGGCAGTTTCTGTTTTCAATCAGCTGCCAAAACACATCTCATTAAACTCGAGCGAATTCAGTATCTTTGTCTCCGTATTGCGTTGGGATGTATGCCCTCAACGCATACCATGAGTCTCGAGGTTTTGGCAGGCGTACTCCCACTAAAAGATCGCTTCAATTTATTATCTCTTCGGTTCCTCATCCGGTGTAAGGTTATGAACCCATTGGTGATCGGAAATTTTGAGCAGCTTATCGAGCTAAATTTTCATTCAGGATTCATGAGCTCATATCATGAATTCATCTCCATGCAGGTTGATCCTTCTACGTATACTCCCAATCGTATTTGTTTTCCTGACTACATCAATTCCTCTGTACATTTTGATCTGTTCATGAAGGAGAAAATCCATGGAATTCCAGATTATCATCGATCGGGGATCATTCCTACGATCTTCAATGCAAAGTATGGGCGTGTCAATTGTGATAATATGTACTTTACTGATGGGTCCTCTATGAATGAGTCCACAGGATTTGGAGTGTTCAACGAAATTTTTAGCACCTCCCACAGTCTTCAGAATCCTTGCTCTGTGTATATTGCTGAATTGGCAGCAATACATTGGGCGCTGGACAGCGTCGCCTCACGACCTGTTGAACACTATTACATTGTAACGGATAGTCTTAGCTCTGTCGAAGCTATCCGTTCAGTGAGGCCGGAAAAGCACTCGCCGTACTTCCTTGAGAGAATACGAGAAATTTTGAGTGCTTTATCCAGACGCTGTTATGTCATTACCTTTGTCTGGGTCCCTTCACATTGCTCAATTCCGGGTAACGAGAGGGCTGACTCATTGGCAAAGGTAGGTGCAATTGAAGGCGATATTTATCAGCGTCAAATCGCTTTCAATGAATTTTATTCTTTAGTCCGTAAAAATACCATCGCTAACTGGCAACGTAAATGGAACGAAGATGAATTGGGCCGGTGGTTTCACTCGATTATCCCTAAGGTTAGCCTCAAACCATGGTTCAAAAGTCTGGACTTAAGTCGGGACTTTATTCGCACCTTCTCTCGACTCATGTCCAATCACTGTTCGTTAGACGCGCTACTCTTTCGTTTTAATCTTGCCGATGGCAATATCTGTGCTTGTGGCCAAGGTTACCACGACATCGAACACGTTGTTTGGTCGTGCGAGGAGTATCTTGTTGACAGATCGAATTTAGAAAACTCTCTTCGGGCTAGAGGAAGGCAGCCCAATGTGCCGGTGAGAGATGTGTTAGCTGGTTTAGACCTTGATTACATGTCCCAAATATATGTCTTCCTAAAAGCTATCAATCTTCGTGTGTGATTGTCCTTATATCCTTATATTCTCCTTTTCCTTTCCCTTCGCGAGAAATCAAATCCCTTCTTACTAACAATAGAATAAGGTGAAATGTAAATACATGTTAGATATAAGATAGGCTTAAGAATTGAGTATGATGAATGTGAGTGCGAATGTGAGTGTGAACATTGTCAACATATCCTTATATCCCATCCTTTTCCTGAAACAAAATGTCACCCTTCTAAACTCGAGCAATCCGCGAGTAATCGGTTCTCTACTTCATTAACATTAGAATTAATAAAAAATGTTTATATATACTTGTAACTATACAAATAGGAGTTTGGCTCCTTTAAACTTATGTAACTGAGCCTGTAAAAATAAACAATTTAATTAAAAAAAAAAAACTATGCGGTTGTGTCTCGGATACAACCCTCCTGTGACTTTTTACAAACAGTTTACGACTTCTAAGGAAGAAGCACTGTGGGGGCACTACATCACTGCCAGCACTTTCATTCTTTCAAAACACAACTGAGCGCACTTTCCTTCAGGCCCCACATTGGGCACCATATTCAGGATTTAATATTACTTCGAAGACCAAAATGTAAGTTTGTTACCAACATCATTACTGTAATTTGTTCAAATAAATTTAAATTACAGCTTTTGAGCTACGCCACTAAAAACGGTTTGCTGAAAAGGGGTCCGAAAATTGTACACCTGTCCCAACAAGCACCTTTCTCCCGTGATTTAAAAAAAAATTCCATAGAAATCAAAAAAATTATATGAGGTTGTGTCCAAGATACGACCACATTGTTGACGTAGAACTACACTGTTATTTTATATAAGTCGCTTGTTCATACTGTTCCGTCTGCTGGGAACTAGGGGTGGACTGTATTTAGAAGGTTGCTCCCCTCGTGGAGACAACCGGGGCGTGGAAGGAACCCTTGTGTTCCTCACGCCTTGTTCAATGGGTGGGAGCCCCTTGTGGCTCCGCTCCAATGCTCTGAAAAGAGCATGTAACTCTTTTGGAATGTGCGAATGCGCCACTCTTCTGCTGCTGCTTATGTTGTTGTTGCTTGCGGCTGCTCCTATTATCGCACTCTTGCGATGATTAGTTGGCGGCTTCTTGAGTTTGTTCGTTCCTTTTATTGTTTGTTGTTGCACTCTTGCACTTGTTGCTTGTTGGATGGTTGGATGAAAACTAATCCTCCGCACAATCGGGTGGCTCGTTTTATACCCTCGCACCTCCTTGTCGAAAGAGGAGGGGAAGTGCTAAAGACGTCATTTATTTTCCCCTTCCGTACGCTTCGCGGACGGAACACATACCTTCGGATATTATTCTATGATGTTGTGAAATTTTAGAAACAACTGCTTAGTAGTATAATCTCTGAAATGAATTTTTCATTGTAGAATCAGTTGACGATAATTGATTGATGATTCATCCATGCCCTCGCAAAACAATATACTAGCTGATCGTATGTCGCAATTTATTTCATACCTCGAACGCTATTCTGGTGGCCTTTTTCGCAATTGAAATAGACTCGATTATATACATGTTGCACCAGCACCATTATTCCACATCTCATGAATACATCAATATATCTTTGGCACCGCATGGAAACAACAACAATGACAACACTTGCAAGTATCAAATATCATCCTACATGTTATTTAGTATTGCCTCAAAGGAATCGCACCTCTATCATCGTTCGTACAACGTAAACCAAGCGCCAAACAAGCGTTTGCCATAGCATGCATACAGAGCCATACATTGGTGGCTTGAAACTTATAGGAATATAAATACTTCTCATCATTTTACGCTATTCTCAAAAGAATATTACTATTAATATTACTGGCATCGAAAAAAGTTGCATTACTTTCTCATGCTCGAGAGAAGCGCAGCTGTCACCCTTAGTGGAGGAAGTTTTGCTACTGGCATGCGGAACCTAATCACATACAAAATTCCAAAACGTCATTCACTTTCTTGGTGACTAAACAAGTGAAATAAACTCTGTTTGTTAATAACAACCTTTCCGAGTAGTAGCAGTAGCAATGCTTCATTATGGTCAATATTAGCACAAATGCAATCCTAGTTGAAGGCTGTTTTGCGACTGGCACGTGAACCCAAATAAAGGCTGATTTAGACGATGCCAGTCAGCGCTCTAGTTGAAGTATCCAGTGAACAGAGAACAGACACTCTGTTCAAGTTACTTTTACCAGTATCGAACAATTAATTGGCCTCTAACTTGAACAGAGTGTCTGTTCTCTATTCACTGGATGATTCAACTAGAGCGCTGACTGGCATCGTCTAAATCAGCGTAACCTATAACATTCCAGTAAGACATTCAAGATGCTTGGTATTCCCCAAATAATTTTTCGTCACACAACTTTAACGCTTGCTTCGCCATAACGCGAACATTCTGCGCACCTTCATGAACAATCCTTCCAACATTTTTTCGTCAAGTTCTTGACAGTAACTTTGATCAATATTTTACCACCTAATTTGACGCATTAGGTGGTAAAATATTGATCAACAAAATAATACTGAACAAATTTCGGCGTTCGCCTTTTAAATAAGGAACGTTAGAGCAAAATATCCATATGGACGACGCGCACTTTTTCCAACTCAACGCTTTTGATATGATTTCCTTTTATAATTTATCTGTTGAATTTGTCTCAATCTCCTCTAATGAAAATAAAGTCAACCTGGATGGTATCGCTTTATACTGGACCCCCTTATCATTTTTAATTTTTCAACTCACAACATCAAAGAGGATGTTTTATTACTTGAAGAGAATTCTATCAAAGTGGACTGGCGCAGATTGCTTTTCCATAGTCACGAGTGAATAGCCAGAATAACATTAAAGTTCTTGAAAATAATTTTCTGACTTTTTGCACTTTTTGCACCATCTTGATGATTGCGCATTGAAATAACTCCGAATAGGTTGTTCGAATTGATTGAGAACGCAGGACTTTCTTCTCATTTCAGGGCCTTGAACCACTGCGGCCATTGGTATGGTCTATTATAGTGAAAGAAGGACATACACATTATAAACTATTTGTTATTCATTGATGGTATTTTTTGTAAATAAGTGTAAAATTTCCGCTTGGTTCTGTAGTTATGAAAGTTTATAAAGCTAAATTTATATTTTTTATTCTTTATTGGAGAGGTTTTCAGCCACCTGGACTGATTTGTCTCTTCTTCTTCTGTAGGAGCATTGTACCACTGCAACCAATAGTTGATCTATTGTAGTGCACTCCAGTTTGCTATGTATGCAGTGTCAGTTGGTTCCATCACTCAGGGAATAAGTGATAGTTGCACCAGGACTATGCATATCCCCCCACGAAGGTATGACTTCCTTTATGAAGTTCCTTACCTTTTTTGGTTCAGCGGACCAAATCTCGTTAGACATAGAAATGCCTTTTCCAAGAATGCGCAGTCATCGCTGAATTAGTGTGCTAAATTGACACAGTAAATGTTCCGAAGTTTCAGCTTCGATATTGCAGAAACGACAGTTATCATCTGTCACTTTTCCGATATTTTTAGGGTGATACCGATATTTTTAGGGTGATTGAGATTTTTAAATCTGTGACGTCACAGATTTTGTTTATGTGTGTTACTTTTCTTATAATAGTGCACTGCATAGGAAAAGTATTGTTATTAAAAGTAAAAATAATCAGATGAAATGAACGAACTAGTTTTTTTTCTAAAATTATTGTAGCGTTCAAAATTATTAGGGCCCAACTGACATTTTAGCAAACTGAAACTTCTGTACTATTGAGATGTTTTAAACTTAATTACAATTCAGTTTACTTCTAGTCAAATTTTAACTCTAGAATTATATTATTTGAACTTCTTCTTTCATTAAACAGCTAAAATACAAATTACACAAACTACAGCGTTAATTTTTTTGAAGTTCATTCAAAAGAGAAAGAAGTCACAGGAGGGCTGTGTCCGAGACACGACCGCATAGTTGACGTAGGATTCCGTTAGGCTATCTGTTGATTTTGGAAATGTTTGAAGAATTATGTCGTTAATCTCTTCGATAGTGATTTGGTTTGAATGTCTCTGTTAAGGAACACATTTCGGCACGAACAAAAATTCCTCCTACTTCCATGTATTTGCAATCTTCTTCTTTTTTTCCTTCGTTTACGGAGACTTTAAATCTAGTGATTCATTCGTCTCCGGATTTGCAATGTTGATTTCCCCCAGGCAGCTTGGTTTTGAAGCCTCTGTTAGGGAACATATTTCGGTGGGAACAAAAGCTCCTCCTACTTTCATGTATTTGCAATGCCGATTTCCCCCAGGCAGCTTGATTTTGATGTCTCTGTTTGGGACCCGCCGCATGTGTCGTCAATTTCGACCAATCAGAAGTGGGTACTTCCGTTAGGATAGGGGTGGAGATTTTTCAATTGTTCGATAGTTAGTTTCATGACATATATTATTTTCTTCAATATAAAAAATTGTTACGGAGTGCCAAGATCGATTGACGCAAAATTTTTATCAATCCATCATGAAATGACTGAGCAATAAGCGTTTGAAATTGGACAATTTTCACGATGTGCTCGGTTTTCGATTTTCAATTTGTACCCCAATTTGTTCCCGAAAGACGTAAACCTACGTCAAAAAACAAGAAACCGACAAGGATTTTTAATATTTTGGATAACATTTCCTGAATTTTCGATAACTTCGTCTCTCAGCTGCATGTAGGAAGATTCTAACGTCACAAAGTAATGCGACAATTCTGCAGAAAAATAAATGTAAATGAACAAAGTCACAGAATCGTTTGTTGTGACGGAGAAATATTTGACTGGTATGCCCGGTAGGTGAACTTCCGATCTTCCTGGCTACTAACACAATCAAAGTTTAACACAACCAAAACCGGTGAATCTTCCCACCTTCTATGCTTCATCTCGCGGTAAATGTACTCAAATCTGCCTTGTTCAAGCCAAGGCGTTGTACTATAGGTGGACCGCAATGTCAAAATTGCTGTTCGGCCATTGCTCGTGAAAAAACAAATTTGTTTACAAAACAAGTCGTATCTTTTGGTGACAAATGCATTCGTTGGCAAAATAGCTGCTCGCGCTTTAAGGCCCATTTATACGTTGCTAGTAGCTGACTTCACAACGAGCAGCTACTGACCCGGTGAACTCGCTTGACAAATGGTTGACTCGCCTTGTCCGTTCACACAATGTGAGCTGCTGACAAGAAACTAGATACTAAGTACGGGTTTACCAGAGATGCCAGACGATTTTTCAAATGTCCATCAAATAGTCAGAAACAGCAATCAGGTCCGAATTTGACAGATGATTGATCCGAAATCAACTTATTTATTGGCTGTTTTCGGCTTAGGTTTTCAGTTGAATTTATCATTACACAATTTTAAATTTTATCGCGAGACACACGCTGGCCGTGTTTACAAATACTTTGTGCTGAATTTCTTTGAACTGAGGGTACTATCCGAAAAAAGCAGAAAGAAAAAAGGATTCGGGCCAGGAATTGGATGCAAAGAAAAGGAGTAACATATACAATACTGGAGTAACTCCACGATGATGATCCCCGAGAGTACAGAGCAGTGTTGGAAATAACACCTGAAAAAGTGAAAAAACTGTTGGATTTAATTGCTCCACAAATACAACGCCAATATACACTCATGAGTGAAACTAGAAATGATGTGCCTTTCTTCTGGAATATGGAATATATATCAGATTATTGTCGCTATTTTTTAGAACCTCGAAAGCATCCATAGCTTAATTAATTCCGAAAGTATGTGGTGCTACAAATGGCAGTCTAAAAGATTTTTCAAAATTTGATTTACTTCGCGTTGACAGCAGCTTCGTGTACCAATTTGTGAAATGAAAATGATAGTAGATTCGCCGGAGGAATAAATACGTCTCAAAAACTAAAATAATGAATGAAAATATACTTTTTTCAAATCGAATATGTATTCTGTTTCTTAGAACAATACTTTTTTTTGCAAGTTGTGAGTGAATTTTGAATGAAAATTGTGCCCGATGATGATTTTATATTTAGATTCCCAATAAAACTGTCTCAATAAGAAAACGTGCCCCGCCAGTGTGCCAAACAAAATAACAACGATTCCGTTTAGAAACTATTAGGGTTTTATTTGTTTTTCCAATATTTTTCAAGTCTATAAATATCTTCGCATATTTTCAAATATCTTAAAAATAGAGACATTTGTTTACATTTGGCATCCCTGATTCGAACGCTAAATTCTGTTTTTTGACGTTTTGAGGGATGCGAGTGCGAGTAAATTCAAAAAACTTTGAAGTAGCTCGCACGCCGAATCACACATGACACTAACTGGCATGATGTGTTCACACGGTGTGAGTAGCTGCACTGCAGTAACTGACTAGATCGACTCGTATGCTTACTCGCACCGTCTGAACCCGGCTTTATTGTCGAATCATAACAGTGCAGAAGGATGTTTTAATCTAGGTAGTGCGGACTGAATCAAAACGGCTGTCAAAAAAGATCCAATTGAAATGTCAAAAGAGATATCAACGATCAGGAGTGTTATTTTTCTTATGATAATCAACACTATAAAAGAGGTATTGTTGTCAGGGGCAAAAATAATTCAAACAATAAAATGAACGAACTACATTTTTCCGTAAATTGTTTAATTAACCATTGCATCTCTGGAAGAGCATCTCAGCCTTTCACTGAGCTACGCCTTTTTAATGTCCCCTCTCTTTGACATAACGTTTTTCCGAACGAAATAAAAACAAACGAAGTTAGAGTCACGTAAATGTTTACTCGTGCTATTTGAAAATATTCCATAAAAAGTGGAAGGAAGAGATGCCAGATGATTTTTAAAAAAAGTCTGTAAAAACATGTGAATGTCTGTTAAAAATGTGGAAAAGTCTGTAAAAGTGTGCAGATCTATAGAAATGTCTTTTAACGTTAATTTTCACATATTCATTAATACTTTGTACATCGTGATGCACGTAAGATTGTATTTTGTATATATATACAGCCATTCCATGCCAAACCAATATAGTGGTTCTCAGATCTTCGTCAAAAGTGGTAATGTTGTACTTTATCGCAAAACATTAGACTCGTATTTTTTTATTTTTTCATTGGGGTGCCCATTTCCATTTTAGGGTGATCCAAAAAATCATTTTTTTCCACTTTTTCCCAAAATGACTTTTTTTTAAAAATTTATAACTTTCGATCCACTTAACCGATTTAGATGATCGACATATCAAATTGAAGCCAATGAGCTTTAATTGAGAAATATTGAACTTGCAGATAACATGGATTCTATTTTCGTAATTATTGATTGTACTCGTTTTTTAATGTTTTCATGGCTTTGGACTAGGGGCGCTATTTTTTTTTATATTTTTTCTTGAAACGTGAGAATTTTTTACATAAAATATCTCGATATCAGAGATGCTATTTTTTTCGTTTTTGAAATATGATTTTTCAAAACTAATCGATGGTTTGAAAAACAAATTTTACCCATTTTTCCCACTACAAAAACATAACTCTTGAACTATTGGACCGACATGATCAAATTGAAGCTTACGAGCTATTTTTCTTTGGAAAAATGTTACTTTTGCGAAAAAAATTAATTCTTGTTTTTGTAATTATTGATTGAGTTATTTTTTCATAGTTTTCTCGTTTAAAGATAGGAGCGCTATATTTTTTTTATATTTTTTATGGAAAGCTGAGGATTATTTACCTAACATATCTCGATATCGGAGATGTTATAATTATCGCTTTTAAGTTATAAATTTGTAAATTTAACATGTTTTAAGTCTTCGATCAATATTCATATGTGACTAAACTAGAACTATGCTACTAATATCCGTCCCGCAAGTGTGATATTTTTTCAAATTTTGCTTATTGGCTTCCATTTAATACAT
This sequence comes from Toxorhynchites rutilus septentrionalis, assembly GCF_029784135.1. Lineage (NCBI taxonomy): Eukaryota > Metazoa > Arthropoda > Insecta > Diptera > Culicidae > Toxorhynchites > Toxorhynchites rutilus. Next base: position 146,093,249 of record NC_073745.1, on the reverse strand, counting down.
CGATCATCAAAACCGGTTCAGTAGTTCAAATGTTATGATTTTTTGCAGAAAGTTATTTTTGGATAAAGGGGAAAAATGATTTTTCGAACCACCGGATTACTTTGAAACATCATATCTAAAAAAAACAAAAAATAGCATCTCTGATATCGAGATATGTTATGTAAAAAATCCTCAGTTTTCAAGGAAAAATATAAAAATATAGCGCCCTCTAGTCCAAAGTCACAAAAAAAAATAAAAAACGACTACGATCAATAATTACTAAAATATAATTATTTTTTTCGCAAGTTAAATATTTTTTAATAAAAGGCTAAGTCATTAGTTTCAATTTTATATGTCGATCATCTAAATCGATTCAGTGATTCAAAAGTTTTTAATTTTCATTTGTCATTTTTGGGAAAAAGTGGAAAAAATTTATTTTTCGGACCACTTAATAACTTATGTGTTGTAAGTGTGTTTAAATGTTTCAACGATCTACACATACATACATACACATACATACGCGTTGTTAATTTTTATAAAAATCGGTATTTCTTCGTTGATATATTGGACATCCACCAAGGTTTGCGGTCTTGTCGTTGATGAAACTTATAAGAAAATACAGTGTATATTTTCCATCCGCCATGCAAGGCTATACAAGTTTTAGATCCCCACTTAGCCATGAACTATGTCTGTGGTAACAATATCGAACAGTAACCCATTTTTCGTCATAAGCAGGCCCGAAAGCGAATGTAAATTGTTGAGAATAGAATGAAAATTTCTATTCGATTTTGTTTTAATACTAAGAAGACATAGTCCTGACCCTAGCCTTACTATTTTTCAATAAATCTCCTTGCATTTCAGCAAAACAATCTTATCTAGAACAAAAAATTATTATCAGAGACAATTTTCGTTCAAGATTTTTCGTTACCTGCAGAGAATGCAATTTTTCATTAATTGTGAATAACCGTATCCTCTCTTTCGTCTGCAATGATGTCAGGGCAAAAGTACGGGTTCCAAACTTCATACACACCAGATGGGCTAACCAGAAAGACTGCCGGGCCGCAGGTTGAGAATAGCTGGTCTAACGTCATGTGTATTGATATAAACTAAATATAATAACTTTTCTGTATTAAAACTGTGGAAAATGTCATATGGTGAGTCGAATATTTTTGATGTGATGAATAAAGCCCTTTTATTTTTCAAAAACCTGTGAAATATTGTTATATCCAAAAAGTCTACAACAAAAACAAAAAGTGTTTTACAGACATGTCTGTAAATTTACAAACATATTTGTAAATCTGGCATCTCTGGTGGTCTAAGAATTTATTGCAAGAAATCGCTTGAAAACATGCATGAATTTGCTTGAAAATGAAGTGGATTGAGTCTGCACCACTTAGGTTTTAATATATCTTTTCGCCTTTCTTTCCAAGCAAAATGTACTTCTGTTTGGCTCCCATCGGCGGGGAAAAGAGTACTATCAGTTTACGGCGATGGTGACAAAAAATAACGCTGATTGTGGCTCCACAGATTTCGCTCAGGGAGGAGAATGCTGTGCATATACCGGGAAGGAGATCCGGAGAGGGCCGTTACAAGTAATTGGCTAGAGCAAAAGGAGGTTGTGCACTATATTCCACGAATATATATTTGCTCATTTTTTCCTTCAATTATTTTCCTTAGCGAGTTGACATTGAAATCATTCGTTTTCAACATATTTGGTTTAAATTGGCGATCTAACGCAAAACGTAAACGATCGGTGAGACATCTGGATTTTGTTTTTGAACTAAGAAAATGATGCAAAGATAACCTAAAGCTCGAAAACAAATCACGTATATTTTACATCCGGCCTTTCCAAGGTAGTTCTCACATGCAGGAATCGTGCATTTTTCTACTTGTATTTGATTGTGCTCTCGAATTTCGTTCTTTAATTCAACCATTGTCAAAAATTTTATAGTTTTCACTACTGAAAGAGGTAAATAAATAACATGTTATATATAAAATTGCGCAGAATTAAATTTCTTCCAAACTCATCGCAATCAAATAATCTTTTATGATTATAAAATTGTAATTTATGGAAAAAATACAAACCTTCCATAAGCTCACATAGCAAAATTTAAAACCATCATCACTTTCACAGCAGCGCCGCCTAGGTGTAGATTTGTACGTTAGAGCCAATAAGCCGTCCACGATTTGAGCCACATCACTTTTCGTCTGGTGGTCATCGAAACAACATGGTTGCCGCAGAGCGTCGAGTGGGAAAGAATTGTTTTCTTGACGGGTGAAGGAGGAGTATGAAATAGAGCTTTTTTTTCCACAAGGGCCCTTCTCAGGGCTAGAGGCGGAAACCAAAAATAGAATAGTATGAAAACACAGATGCGAATGAGCTAGCATAACACAACGAGCGGATATCATTCAATGCTGATTTCACACACATGCACACACAGCTCGATACAAGGAGAGGAAGCCCTCTGTATCGAGGTGTGCTACGACAAAGAAGAGCAGCATACGAGAATTTTTGACGTGGGACTACGTCTAACCGGAATATATGGGGGGTGAAATGAAACCCGAAACACAGAACATGCAGGAAAAAATGAAAGATTCCGAATGCTTAAACTCGAACATTTCTTACTGGATCGGAAAGATGTTTGCATCAATTGGTACGGGATATTTCTACGCTTCTATCGCAATTAATAAAATGTTATTTTTCATTAGATAAACAATTGAATTACTGTAAAATGTTAAGCGTTTAACGCCCTAACTACCTCGTTTTGATTGGCCCGATATACGGTTTCCCCAACACAGCCATCAAAACCAAGCAGCCTTGGGGAAATCGGCATTGCAAATACATGAAAGTATGGGGACTTTTGTACTCACCGAAATGTGTTCCCTAACACAGACTTCAAAACCAAGCAGCGTTAGAGAAATCGGCATTGCGAACACATGAAGGTCGGGGGTATTTTTGTTCCGATTGTAATGAGTTTCCGTAACACAGACTTCATATCCATGGAGCGTAGGGAAATTGCAAATTCATGCAGGTTGGGGATATTTTTGTTCCGACTGAAATGTGTTTCCCTAACACAGACTTCAAATCCATGGAGCGTAAGGAAATTGGCATTACAAATTCATGCAAATCGGGGGCATTTTTGTTCCGGCTGAAATGTGTTTCCCCAACACAGACTTCGGAACCAAGGTGTCTGAGGAAATTTACATTGCAAATTCATGCAGGCCGGGGATATTTTTGTTCCAACTGAAATGTGTTTACCTGATACAGACTTATAAACCAAAGTGTCTGCGGAAATTGACATTGCAAATACATGCAAACGACTGAATTATACAATCTTTTTACTCACAAAGCCAATATATTGAATTTAATTTAATTCGGAAATTGTTTCATTCAAACGAAAATTTAATCACAAATGATTGCTAAGCTAAGGTAGTCCCACGTCAACCTTGCGGTTATGTCAAAGATATAACCCACCCATTTTTTGTCCTAGTATATTTTATGAAAGTATGCTTCCAAATTCTAGCAGGGTAATCTTACTGTTGCATGTTGTGGGGTTCGATCACATCTCAAGCGGAATATAGGAGCAAAAAGGTTCATAATTTGTGATCGATATCTGAGTGGGAAGGAGAAAGTATGATGCGATTTGAACCAAATAAACGATAAGTGCTGATAGCTTTCGACTCGACTCTTTCGAGTCTACTGAAGTAATAAAAAATTAAATAACTAAAAAGATATTACAAAAATTTCGATGCATTCTAAAATAATATCCAAAGTGATGAATGGATTGAATAATAAAATTCCGTAGTTCTACGTCGAAAACTGCGGTCGTGTCCTAGATGCAACCCATTACATTTTTTTGTTCCACCAAGATGCATCCTTACTTGAAGTTTTTTTGCTTCAGTGGACAGTTTTCTTCGAAGTTGGATTCAATATTGGTTTCAAATTCTGATGAAACTATTTCAAGCTGTTCTGAAGAAATACTTTCCACTGATATCAAAATTTTCTCCTGAAGTTTGAAATGATAACTATTCCAATTTGTTTTTTCTCGGATCTCTGAATTGTTCGATTAAAAGATCACCAGAATTATAATTGAACATTATATGTTCTTCATTTGACACATGCCAATTTTTATCTTATCTGATAGTTTAGAACTAGTTGTTAGTTGTTTCCTTGGTTACATATGTTAATATAATTTGACATTAAATATTCAAGCAAACATTCACCTCTAACATTGATGTCGCTACTGCCCCAGACCGTATGGTGGGCATTGGCGTCACATCCTATGATGAATTGTTTGTTATTTAATTTGCAGTGTTGTATCAGCATAGCAACTTCAAATGGAGGAACTTCAACGTTGTCTCTTGGGAAAAAAGCCAAAGCGACGATGATAACGGTTTCCCCTCGGGTCGTTGAAACCTCCAATTGTATTGCCACGATGTCACGGCTGATAAAGTCTGTAATCGGTACATACCTAATGGTATCCCGTATAAAAATTGCTGCTCTTGGTGCAGTTTGTGTGCTGTCATAGAGAAGCTTACATTTTTGTGTAGAGATTCCTCGAATTCTAGAATTAAAGAACCAAGGTTCTTGAATAAGAGCCATATCCAAAGTTTCGTGAATGAACCTTCTGCATAGGACGCTGCTTGCTCCCTTGACGTGATGAAGGTTCACCTGAATAAACTTAATTGTGTCCAGTATTTTGTTCGTCTCCATTTTTCAGGGAGAGGCTGCCGGAACCCGCTCGTTAGGATTGTTCATGTGAGTCCCACGAGTTGCGCGATAAAGAAGGTCAGATACATCAGTGACCCGCTTAATGAAGTAAGGGCGGAAAATACTGTGGGTGGCACCCCGGTGCTCCACAGACTCCGTTATAAGCAACCCCCCCTACCATTCAACCCTCGGCACGGGTCGCGTATCACCTTGGCTTAGGTGTTTACCCATTACTTTCTTTCTATGATAACCATGGATAACAGCCTCCTTCTTTTTTTTGGGCTTTGGATCCACTGCTGTGGTTCTCTATAGTTTCAGGTTCTTTTTCGGACATGCTTCTATAGAGATCCGTCATTCGTAGGCGAAGTTGATTTGTCTGTTTATGGATATGATATGTTTAGAAATTTTCAAATTTTCAATGAAAATTTTGATATGGATGCAATTTCATTCAATCGGATCTCTGCGCGGGTTGAAAAACTTCGTTGCTTCGAGTTGATTCGTGAACAACTGTATATTTTATCCGAATAACTTTATTGAAGATCAGTGTTTATTTACTTCACGTTTACTGCCGAACTTGTAATATGAACGTGAACGAAATTATTCTTTTTTTTCCAATTCATTTATTTGTAAGGCTCAATCGCATGAGCTTTGCGGAGCCACTAATTCATGATTTGTTTTTACAGAATTTCAACTTAAATGTATGTTTAGTAGGTTTTGTTTCCACACCGATAGACATTGCTTTGATCAAGATTTATTCTGTGGAGATGCACATCTAGCGAGTAGTGGTTGGACATACGTCTACTCATTACACGAATGAAGTCACGACTTACGTCCAAACCTTTGAACCACGCTCTCAAAGAAACATTTGGAATAATTGAATATAACCACCGCCCAAGACTTCCAGTGTCCCAATCGGTTTGCAAACTCAAGAGGGAACTCTGACGCAGTAATTGGAAAAATTCATCGTATGAAATCTGTCTATCAAACTATTCGCCTTCCTGGGCATCCACCTTTGCGAGAGTGTCCGCTTTCTCATTGCCAGGAATTGAGCAATGAGAGGGGACCCATACAAAGGTAAACTTATAAGATCTTTCGATCAGTGCACTCATCTGCTGCCTCACTTTTGTGAGGAAATAAGATGGGTGCCTACTAGTTTTCATCGACTGGAGAGCCTCAAGCGAACTGACAAAGTCATTCTATTCACCACGATTTTTTGAGTTGTTTGATCGCAATGTAGTTCACCGTGAAATGATCGTACTATTTCACCACCTGTTCAAGTTCACGTTCACGGGAACTCTAAACCAGGCTTAAGATGAGAGATGGGGTCGATTCCGGACCATTTTTCCGTCAAACTCAGATCAACTGCTGATTGGTCCATTTCAAATGGTTGCCAATGATTTTTAAAAATACACCTCTACATAACATATTCTCAAATGTAACTATTCACAGAATATATGATACGCAAGCATATGTTACGGGCGAGGAAAAATAATTTTTCACAAATCTTATGTCAGTTGGAAACTTGACATCTTGTCTGGTTCAGCATCCCTGTTGTTCGTGCTTGGTCGAAGAAAAAGCAAAAAAAAAAGAGTAAAAACCCATTCGTAATGTTTTTCTTGTCTCAGGTTTTAAGATATAAGTTTTAGAAGCAGAGGCAACGTGAAAACAATCATGCTCCATTACCAACAGTATTGCAGTTTTGTACTGGTTTATGGATTCTCTCCATTATTACAGTTTACGTTTCGTCTACTGCTCCAGAATTTTAACGTTATCGTACAAGTGTTTTGAATGATAAACACCCCGAATGATCACAAAAGGCGGCAGCGTTTGCTTGGAAATAATTGAAAACGGATGGAACGTCTAAAATATGAAAAAGTTGATCTAGATGCAATATACAGAACATAAAAGTTGTTGAAGTATAAATAAAAAAAAATCCCAAAAAGTGAAGTTTTGTTGCCAAAAAAGAAAACTTTTCAATCTATGTGGCCTCACAAATAAATGGATGGGATAAAAAAAGTTTGTTTTATTATTCTAGTACAGCTTAATTTTTATTCTTTTTTGTATATTTTTTTTTATTTGAACATCCCTCTGGCGAAACGATAACTTGCATCCATCTTCTTTTTTCATCCGTCAGTATTAATTAATTGGCTAATTTTTTCATCAGTTGCACAGGAATATTCCAGGTTTCCAGCAATTTTTTGAAGAAAATAATTCGTATTCTGTCTCAGTTGACTAAGATTTGTGGACCAGTTCAATTACTATTGAAGCCACACCATAAGAACAACTCGTTTTAGTTCAACGCTATTTTAACCAAAGGAAACGCCCGTTGCCAATCCTGAAATTTTTATTGTGATAAAGGTCACGTAAACCTTCAACATAGGGTTATCAGAGACAGCCGTTATGGACATCATGGCTTCGAATCTACAGCAGCAACGAGCCATCACAGAGCAGTTGAGACGAGAGGCCTCAATTCAGCGTGTTCCGGTGACACAAGCAGTGGCGGAAATTGTCAAGTATGTAACGGAGCACGAAGCTGAGGACTGTTTGTTGGTTGGATTCTCCAGCCAGAAGGTCAATCCTTTCCGGGAGAAGAGCTCTTGCCAGATTCTGTAAGATGTACCTGATCTCTCACCCTGTAAGTAGAACGGTCGACACAGATGTACCAATCGAATAATTGGACAAAATAAGCTGGGAAAACATGACGTCATCGCCATCTGCTTCATTAGATGTATTTCGTGTATTGGTAGGGAGGAACGCAAGCAGCATTAAATGAACTAATATTTCTCATATATAGAAATTGTTGTATCGCGGTAGAATATGAACTTATGTCGTCGATAATACGGAAAAAACACCCACCCCTCAACATATACAATCATTCAACGCGTAGATAGAATCTCGCTAGGCTCGAATGCAACAGTTTGATCGATAAAGTAGATCATACCAATCAGATGGAACTAAAACGATGCTTTCTAGGAATTGTACTATTTATTGAATGTTACTAACAAAATCTACTCCAATGTATACAACCGTTCGTCAATCTTACAGCCGAATTCTGAAGGTAAATGTTAAGAAAAGATGTACTGATTGTGCGATGGAGTAATAAATCGTATACTATTTATGTGTAGAAAACGTTTCATTCCTTTGTATTCCGAATTTCACCATCTAATCAGTCACTCTAGTTCAAACAGCATTTGTAGTTCTATTTTACGACACATATTTTGTAATCAGATTCAATGCAATTTTTTTCGCTGTTGAAAGGAACAGTCTGGTCGAAACGGCCATTAAGAAGATTTTATTAGAATCCAACGATTAGATTTTTTGACCGTTCTTGTGATTCCCGATGAAAATGGCCAATGCACTCCAACATTCCCTTTTAAAACCGCAAATTTTTAATCGTTGGACCGTTTCGACTAAACTGTTCCTTTCAAAGCGAAAAAAATACCAGTGCATTGAGTCTGATCTCGACATTACTTAGAGATGATCCTTTGGTTTGAAAATATTCTGCGCTAGATCTACTTCATGTGCAGGAACAAGGAAGGAGGTATATTGACAAACGAACACGAGGTGATCGAAAGGCGAAGGCAGCACTACGATGAACACCTGAACAGTGCGCAGACAGGAGACCAAGACGGCGTCGAGGAGGACTACACCGGTGCAATGAACAACGACGACGTACCACCCTCGACGATGGGTGAAGTTGAGGAGGGCCTCAATCAGCTAAAGAACCACAAAGCAGCTGGTAAAGATGCCTTGGAGCGGAGCTCTTCAAGGGAAGTCCGGGAAAACTTGTAGAGAGTATGCACCGGTTGATAGTCAGGATCTGGGACACACAACAGGCACCGGAGGATTGGAAGGACGGGGTAATCTGCCCCATCTATAAAAAAGGTGACAAGCTGGATTGTGGTAACTATCGTGCCATCACGATCCTGAATGGTGCCTACAAAATTCTGTCTCAGATCCTCTTTCGCCGTCTATCGCCAATAGTAAGTAGATTTGTGGGAAGTCATCAGGCCGGATTCATACCCTGTTGCTCGACGACGGACGAGATTTTTACACTGCGGTAGATGCTCCAAAAGTGCCGCGAGTATCAGGTCCCTACGCACCACATCTTCGTTGACTTCAAGGCCGCATATGATACAATTGACCGACGACAGCTATGAACGATCATGGACGAACACGGCTTTCCCCGAAAGCTGACAAGACTGCTTCAGGCAACAATGAACGGTGTGCGGTGCAGTGTGCGGATCTCAGGTGAGCTGTCGGAATCATTTGAGACTCACAGGGGACTTCGGCAAGTCGATGGACTCTCCTGTCTGCTATTCAACGTGGCGCTGAAATGTGTTATGCGGAGAGCGGGCTTCAACGTGCGGTTCACGATTTTCAACAAATCTAGTAAGTTTATCTGCTTCGCCGACGACGTGGACATAATCGGAAGAACACATGCGACGGTAGCCGACTTGTATACCCGACTGAAACACGAAGCAGGATGGTTGGGCTTGGGATCAATGCGCATTAGACTAAATACATACTAGCAGGATGGGCTGATTGTAAGAGAATCTTGATAGTGGTATTGTGATCGACGGCGACGAGCTCGAGGTGGTAGAGGAATTAGTCTACCTTGGCTCGTTGATAACAACTGACAACAACAGCCGTGAAATTCTAAGACGCATAGTTAATGGAAGTCGTGCCTACTATGGGTTCCACAAATCCTTGAGGTCCAACAAACTCCGACCCCGTATGAAGTGTACCATGTAAAAATCACTAATTCGAACGGTTGTTCTCTATGGACACGAAGCATGGACGATGCTTGAAGAGGACTCACAAGCGCTTGGTGTTTCCGAACGCCGAGTGCTCAGAACAATATACGGTGGTGTACAGGAAAACGGAGTGTGGAGAAGGAGAATGAACCACGAACTGGCGCAACTCTACGGCGAACACAGCATCCAGAAAATCGCCAAGGCTAGACGAGTGCGATGGGCAGGACATGTTGTGAGATTGCCGAACGGCAGCCCTGCAAAGGTGATTTTCGCATCGCATCCGATAGGAACAAAATGGAGAGGAGCCCAGCGAGCGAGGTGGTTGGACTAGTACTTGGCATGAATCGGTGCAGCCGGGAGTTGGAGAACTTCAGCCGTGGATCGGGTTTATTGGCAAAAAGTTGTGAATCAGATCTAATCTCAATGGGATGTAGAATCAGAGTAAATAAATTAAAATTTATTTCATGTAGTACAATGCACCAGATGTACAGACGTATCAAATCATAAACTGCTGGTAGGAGGAACTGTGCACTTGATTCAGTATTTGAGACGCGCAATACTCCAGTGGCTGTGATCAGCCCAAAAATTGGTTTCACAGCATTATGATCAGCACTTCATTGAATTTGCGAAAATCTTTTAACAACACACCTGTGTGGCTCAGAAAATTCTTCAGCGATCAGTTGAAACTGCGAAAAACGAGTAAAGAGTAAAGTTCTAAAAATGTCACACACTGTAGATTCTTAGCAAAGTCATGTTGTCCTCATAAGCCCAAAGAGCTGTCTACAAACCCTATAGATACAGTTTTCTTGTTTGGCTTCCTCAACAAAATCTGAACTCTTTCATTTAATCCTGACAAGGTTGGAGCGGTCGATAGCCTGCGAACGGGAATTCATGAAAACTAAACCCTGACGTTCCAGTCGTTGACAGATATCGTTATTCAAATCTGCAGCTTTTCCCACCCAAAACGAAAAAATCAGGAGTGGGTTATATCTGTGATATAAACGCAAGGTAACGTAGGACTACCGTTGAATAAGTAATCATTTGTTTGAAGTTGCATCTAAATCAATTTTCAATAAATGGATGAATGGATATATTGTTTTCCCTTGGCATTGTCTTGTGATCGGTTCAAATATATACGAAATAATAGTCCTTCGCTTGTGATCTCTTTTTGACGATCGACACTCAGTTCATCAAGACAAATATATTCAATCCGTATACTCGTATATCCGAAAAATCTTTTCAGTGATTTAAAAAATCATCACGGGAAAACCTAGTTAACTGACCAAATTTGTGCGAAATCATATTTTACTCCTTGGGTACATTCACAAGCAAACGATTTTGCATGTCCGTTCATCACGGCAGCAACAGAGAAACGGACAGAGGTTGGCCAGCCGAGGCCTTGCACTTCGAACTAGAGATGGACAAAACAGTTCACTTTGATGAATGGTTCAGTCATTAACCGTTCATCTTAGTGGACCAGTTCTTTTGAACCGTTCTTTCGCTCTTCCCTTCAGCTGTATTAAACACAACATCGAATGTTAGCTGGAGTGCTCACGTGGCAGAGTGGATAGTCTCACACCTAATATGCCGGGGGTTTGGGTTCGATTCCCGTTCTGGTCGGGGGAATTCAAAGTCAAAGAAATTTCGTCCGACTTGCACTGTGGTCACGCGTATTCTAGAGCTTGCTACTCAAGAATGCATTCTAGGCGTGTTATTTGGCATAGAAATCACAACCAGTAAAAATTACGCAAGTAACACTACGTTGAGAAGGCGAAGTTCCTCTGGGAACATTAGTGCCATTCAAGAAGAAGAAGAATGTTAGCTGGAACCCAACATCAATAGACAGTTAGTTATTGATATTGTTGAATTGAATAGGAGATTTTTTGATTCGTATGGGATTTATATTTTTGAAATTTAGTGGGGAAAACTAAGGTGCTTCTTCTTTAAAAGTCGTAAACTGTATGTGAAAATATGTTTTTCGGCCGACAATAGTATATGTATGTATAGTACATAGTATAATTTGATGCGCGCAAAATATGTGCAATTTTTCATATTTTTGTCAGCACAAAACACAGGTTCCATGAAAGATCATAATTAATTTGTAATGGTTCATTCAGAGAAAAAATCCGGCAGCGATTTTTTATCAATTTTCACTAACAATCAATCGTGTAAACAATCACGATAAAACGTACACGCAATACGCCAAACAATGGATTGAAAGAAACGGAAAAACTTTTTTCTCAACTTGCCCTCACTAAAAGATTTTATGTTTACCTAATTCATGAATCGCCCCAGCTCCCCCAGATTTTTTTTCTGATAATCAGGGAGTATATTAATGTTACACGGAAATGAAAAATATATGAAATTGAAAATATATAGCTTTGCTTTTTAAAATACGAAAATCTGATTTAATTTTTAATCCAAAATCGAGTCAACAAAAGAAACCCTGCTTTACATGAATTTTGCTCGTGTATGACAATATCGTTTTATTTTTCTTACAAGCGATCTCGTTATATTTATCTATTCCGTCCAGCGCAAATCAGTTCAGCTGCACTCGTTCGTTCTCAAACATTTCTTTCTCATACAGTTCACTCTCAATCAGTTCGTTCTCAAACAGTTCTTTCCTATGCAGTTCACTCGCAAACAGTTCGTTCTGAACCAGTTCGTTCACAAACAGTTCACTCTCAATCAAATCGCTCGCAAACCGTTCTTTCCGAGTCAGTTCGTGGGGATAACTACCGTTCTTTGAAAAAAAAAAAGACGGGTTGGTAATGTCGGGGACATAACCGGAGTGACGTAGGACTATACAAAGGGGACAGCTTTTGTTAAATATATATTTTAAACATATTGTTTTATTTTTTTCTCACTATCTTTTAGTTGATTTTTGATTTTTTTTTTCTGAAACCTTTGTACTTATCAACGCCGGGCAACTTTTGGCGTATGCACATATCGTACAATCAAAATGATGGCTGTGATAGGGAATGCATAGGTGGTCATCAGCGCGCGTTTTGTACTCTAGCGGTACACACTCACAGGATAGAGACAAATCGGCAGACTCAGCCAAAGGGGCGAGTCCAACGAGACGAACGAATGAGCGTTAAAATGGAACGATGGCAAAAAAATACATCAACAAGGTGCTACTGACATTCAACCGATTCGGACGTGTTTTTAGCGCCCTTGTAAAAGAGTACGGAAAAATAGGAGTTTTCTCGCACAACTAATCAAATGCTTAGATCAGCCTTTCTGAAGGCTTGATTAGTCCTAAATACAAATTGATTTTCAGCATCGCAACCCGAGGATAGCAGAAGAGGATATCAACAAACGTTCACTGCGGTGGCGGTGCTCACCGGTTCGCCGGAAAAAGCGCGCGCTTTTTCAGCATCACGCCCCTTTCTGGATCGGCGGAAGCCGTTCGAAAGGCATAAGCTGTGTGATAGTGACTAGTTTTTGGTAGTGATAATTATTAATAATATTTTAAAAATATATCCGCATACTGACGGTGAAGTGAAGAAAAATTCTAAAACGAAAATTTTATAGTGAATCGCTCGCGTTCTTTCGAGCACATTGGTGGTTCTTATAAGTGCTTTCAAAAAAATAGTGTGAATTTCTTGGTACATATCCGCAAGTGATTAGCCCAATATTCAATTTTTTCATAAAGTGCTCTGCAAAAGAAAAATCTTTTCGCCGGCTACACCTAAGGTGTAGCCGACAATCAACATGGGTTCCAGTAGCTCAGGGCCTCCGAGAGGCCGGGCTTCAAACTTCTATGAAGGTAAGCCAACCGAAGCCACCGCTCCACTTTGGGCGGACCCATCGAATGGCAACCTGCAGAAACTGCTCTTGAGGGCTACAGGAGAGAAGGCTCTCCCATCCAACCCCTTCGTAGTCAGCAAGACTATAACGTCGGCAATCAAAAATTTCATTAACTTCAACAGTGCCGAACCACAGAGAGACTAAAAAAAGAACCTTCAATATATTCTTACCACCAGGGACGAGGAATCAGTAGGTGAGCTTCTCCAAATTAACAAACTTATTGACAACACACCTGTAGAGATTATTTTCCACCCCACCCTAAACCAACGCAAATGCGTGGTTACATGCAGAGACGTGATTAATATCACCGAAACCGAATTGCTGAAAGAGCTTTCCGATCAGAAAGTGATCGATGTCAAGCGAATCACCAGAAAGGTAGGAGAAGAAATTATCCCCACAGCTACACTAATCATTACGCTTCGTGGAACCGTTGTTCCCGAATTCATTTATTTCGGTTTCATTCGCGCTGGGACTCGGAATTACTATCCGAATCCAATGCAGTGCTTCAAATGTTTCAACTTCGGACACACCAGCAAAAGATGCAAGCGTGAGAATCCGCTTTGCAGAAATTGCAGCAAAGAGCACCCCAAAGATTTTGATTTTAAATTGTGTAATACACCAGCACTATACATTAATTGTCAAGGGAACCACTCCTCTTCCAGCAGGAAGTGCCCCGTATGGCTAAAGGAAAATGAAATCACAAAAATAAGAATCGATCGTGGTATCTCTTACAAAGAAGCAAAAATCATTTCCAACACCCAAAATGGTCCAACTTATTCGAGCGTCTTGCAAGACAGGCTCAACATTCGGGAACCAGTAGCTGGCTGCAAGTGCAAATGCAGCTGCGCCTCGGCCGTTTCGGCCGCTTCTAGTCGCGAAAGCACCCCCTCAATCATAGACACAACCATGACAGAATCGTCTACTGAAAGTTCAACAACCGAATCCGATAGTGAATCGGTAATTTCAATGGATACTTCTGAAGGCCTGAAAAAAAACAAAAGAAAAATTTCGAAAGGTTCATCCTCAGATTCAGATCCAAAATCTGAAGATGACACCCAAACTAACAAAGACAAGAAAAGAACAAAAAACGATCTAAGAACTACATCACCAACAAATAACAACTTTACAACACCAACAACAACACACATCAAACAAAAAACAACAACAACAAGGCACATTCCACAAAAAACAACACACACACAACAAACTCTCCAAATACCTCTACACCAAACAAGAACGACATCAATACCTCGAAGAAAGCTTCTCTTTCCAAGGGTAAAGGACCATCGAACTAATCCTCTTTGGATAGTTCAAGCATACACACAATTAAGACTTAGGAATTAGAGTTAAAAACACCAACACATTCACTCCAACACAGAAATTCGGGATAAAATGGAACATCAGAAGTATCCGACGAAATATTCTAGAATTGAAAATGCTTATTTCAAACTCTAATCCCACAGTCATAGCCCTTCAAGAAACTATGACTCCAAACAACTTCGATAAAAATTTTATTTCAAAGTACATCACATACTTTAAAGAGGGTCCCAACCAGGGGTACCAAATGTACCGCACCACGACTGTATTCTGACGACTGTCACCATCATTGGCCCGTAACAGTCGATAGATCAATCTATTAACGACAATCACACAGTGAAAATGTCGTGCGACATTTATATTTACTGTCGTGTGCTGTACACGGCTGCATTTCCATATGTGAGTATTTTGTTCATTCGTCTGCGACAGACCTGGTTGCTAACTAGTCATGTTGTTTGTAGATTCGGAATGCAATCGTAAATGCATTGCTACTGTCGTGAATGATTTTTTTTCCCTCGTGCTGATGATGTCGGGTGTCTTTGTATATATTATGCAACGTCGTTCGCTTACAAAAGTGTGTTCTTTATTCACCAGTATTTTATTCATTTTCTCATTCGCAAACTATAGGTTGTAGGCTTTGAAACGGAAGATAATTTTCAGTTTCTGGTGAATTCTGCAGCATATTCCGAAATGGAAAAAAAATATTTGTTGGTCGATGACGCGGCTATCATATGTGGAGAGCAAGTGAGCAGTGTGAGCAACAGGGAAGAATCTGTTGAAAAAGAAATGCGAGAGGAACTGTTGTTGGTGGAATTAGCGTAGATGAATGTTTCGCGGGTGCAAATGCATGGCCAGATGAGAGTGAAGCTGGGGGTAGTGGTGCGAGTAGGAGCAACGATAGAGTGGATCGTTCGGATGGAATTTCTATCCCGAACGGAAATCGAACTCGAAGCCCCCGTGGCAAGCGCCACGCAAACCACTAGGTCATGAGGACCATACATAATAAAAAATATGTCCTTTTTTTAATTCTTTATTGAAGAGACTTTCAGCCTCCTGAGCTGGGTCGCCTCTAAAAAAAATTGTACTGAGCCTGTTTGAAATCCATCGGTTTTCGAACGTTTAAAGTTGGCTTCATTTGTGTTTATTGAGGCGATTTGAAATTGATTTGATCGAAATAAGGCCAAAAATGCATTGTTATATATTAATCTGTCACCACAATTATTAGTTTCCTACTTGGAGGAAAAATCTAAACATTCCCAACACTGAGTATTTCCCGATGTCATCAATATATTAACAAAGAAACTCTCGCCTAGAATCATTAAGGAATCCGTGCTTTGTTCTCCTATGAATTGCTGCTCATTTGTGTACCTATCTTGATTCGGCCATCCCAACAGTACATCATTCTCGATACAGCCGATCTAAAATTGAATCGGCTGTCTCTGTATATACGTAACTTGTGCTCACAACCACATCCCAGAGCGTACTGGTGAAAAAGCACAAACGCATAAAAATAAAGGCTTGTTTTACGACCGCGATTTCTTGGTCATGACATTTTTCTTGCGACAGTCAAATTTGACAGTAACTCGGGTAAACCGATGATATTCATCGCATCGTGAGCGACTGTTACAGCGACAGAATTAATGGAGTAGCAGACACGAAAAAATGGAAAATGAACAGTACGTTTGGCTCACTACGATCGGGCCCGACAAATCAGCCAAATTCGACGAAGCACCGTCTGCTATAGTACAGGTTTATTTTATTCATTCGTGCTCTGTCGCTTGTATGCGAATGTAGCGCGCACACAGTGAGTCTCGATTTTATTTCATACCGACGGTAATGAAAATGTAGTACTTTTGGGACGCCTGGTCCCAACCCCTCAAAAAACGGAGTTGCAATCGCAATCAAAGATGGCACTCCACATGATCTTCTTCCCATTACCACTGATCTTCAGGCAGTGGTAGTGCGCATTAAACACCCCTTTCCAATCACCGTCGTTAGCATCTACATCACTAATGATTCCGATCCGAACACTCTACGCGGACAACTGGACCATCTGTTCGCCCAACTTCCCGCCCCAATCATGCTTATGGGTGATTTCAACGCCCATTCATACGCCTGGGGAGGTGCATACCTCGATCGAAAAGGATCCATCATTGAGGATTTCATATCCGACCATTCTCTTCTCCTTCTTAACAACGGCCAACACACCAGAACCCATTATTCTGGTACTACTTCAGCCATCGATCTCACTATAGTATCAGACAAACTATCTTCAAAACTTTCTTGGAACATCCACGATGATACTTGCGGAAGCGATCATTTTCCAATCTTCACTTCCTTCGGCCAAACTTCTCCAGAGTTTTCAACAAGGCCAAGATGGAAATTTGAATACGCTGACTGGGCTGGCTATCAGTTTGACATTGAAAACCGCCTCTCCGCTAAACGAGATTGGACAGCCGAGGAATTCTCCAAAGTTGTCCTAGAAGTTGCAATGGTGCACATCCCCAGAACCAGTGGCATCCCTGGCAGGAAATGTGTCCCATGGTGGTCGCCTGAGCTGAAGGCAGCGATCAAAGGTCGACGTAAGGCCCTACGCAAATTAAGAAAGGCCCATCCGGACAGCCCACTGAGACCCACTCTGCTTACAGAGTTCCAAAGGGCTCGCAAAGGAGCTAAGACTGCTATCAACACAGCCAAGCACAACAGTTGGGTTAAATTCGTCAGCGAAATTAATCCCAACGCGTCAACAAAGGAGTTATGGAGTAAGATTGGCAGGCTTCATGGAAAGAAAAGAAGCAAAGAATATAATCTTCTAATTAACGGTCAATACACCAATGACCGGAAAATCATCGCCGAGGCGTTTGGAGATTTCTTTGCTTCCGCCTCCTCCAATCAAAACTACGACAAAACCTTTCTAACCCACAAAACGGAATGCGAAAGAATTCCCATCGATTTTCATACCGATGTGGAATTTGTCTTCAACAAAAACCTCTCCCTCAAAGAGCTCGATTGGGTACTGAACAAAGTCAAACAAGGATCCACAGGACCCGATGACATCAGCTACCCTATGCTTAAGAATCTACCCCATCTCGGGAAAAAAGCACTTCTGAAGCTCCTCAACAAAGTCTGGGACAGTGGAACCCTCCCCAGTTGCTGGAAAGAGGGTTTAATGATCTGTATCCCGAAACCAGACATGAACAATCATCTTCTTGACAATTTCCGCCCCATCACTCTCCTAAGTTGTGTTGGGAAAGTCTTGGAAAAAATGATCAATCGACGCTTAACGACTTTTCTAGAGTCAAATAAGCTGATTGATCCCAGACAATTCGCCTTCCGTGCGGGAAAAGGTACAGAAGATTGCCTTGTAGCAATCGAAAAAATCCTAGACGACGCAACTGAAAAATTACACCACATTGATATTGTTTCCCTGGATTTATCCAAGGCCTTTGATCGGGCATGGAGGTACCCAGTGCTGAAAAGCCTTTTCGACTGGGGGATTCGTGGGAGATTAGGTCTCTTCATTAAAAGTTTTCTAGAAAACCGGTCTTTCAAAACCGTTATTAACAACCACCAATCTTCTCTAAAAATCCCAGAAAACGGCTTCCCACAAGGCTCAGCACTTTCACCAACCCTCTTCAACATTGCCATGCAATCTCTATTCGAGATTATCCCGGACCATATAAAGATCATAGTCTATGCAGATGACATCACTCTTATCTCTACGAGCTGCTTCGGCTTAATTCAGAGAAAGAGGCTTCAAAAAACCTTAGACTCCATCCAAAACTGGGCTCTAAAAACAGGTTTTAAAATTTCCCCGGAGAAATCCAAACACATACATATCGGAAAAGCTCTCAGAAGGAGAACCTATCTTCAGCTCAACAAAATCCCGATCCCTACAATGAGGACATTGAAAATACTAGGGGTTACTTTCGACAAGAAACTCAACTTCCTATCACATTCCCAAAAGACCAAAATAGCCACCAGAAAGAAACTGAACATCATCAAGGCTATCGCAGGCAACCTAGCCTCTGGTCATAGAAAGACGCTGCTAAATGTTGTAAATGTTTGGTTGGTCCCACAAATCCTTTACGGAATAGGCACCTTCAGCCGTGGAGGGGACAGGGTGTTAAACACCATTCAACCAATTTACAATAAAGCAATTAGGCTCGCAATTGGCGCTTTTCCCTCCAGTCCTACTCTTGCTGTAATGGCAGAAAGTGGGCAACTTCCCTTCACCCACCTGGTAACAAAAGCCATCACCAATAAAGCCATCCGTCACTTGTCACTCCCCGAAAGCGACCACAATGTCCCATTAATACATAGGGCTAAAACATGGTTCAAAAATCTCACGAACAAAGATCTTCCCGATATATGTGAACGTTCATCTGCGACGGGAAGAAATTGGAACGTCAAACCGTCAAACATTAACCTTGAACTTTTCAAGGCAGTTCGAGCGGGAGACCCTTCTCCAAAAGTCAAAGCCTGCTTCAATAACCTCGTTGCATCCAATTTTCAAATTAATCACCAGGTATACACAGATGGTTCAGTCAGTGCCGATGGAGTTGGATGTGGAATCTTTGAGAGTAGATACACTGGTAGCTTTTCTCTTCCACCGCAATGCTCCATCTTCAGTGCGGAAGCTTTCGCCCTTTTAATAGCTATCCAAGAATGCACCCATGAGTTTCTTCCTACCACAATATTCTCAGACTCAGCTAGCTGTCTCCACGATCTTCTAAGTGGAAACAGCAAACACCCATGGATTAAGCAAACAGAAGAGGCTGCTTCAAATAAAAACATCTCCTTCTGCTGGGTTCCTGGTCACTCAGGAATCCGCGGAAACACAGCCGCCGACATACTGGCCGGCAAGGGCAGCAAAATAGAACCCCCAGACATGCCCTGTCCTCCATCTGACATTGTCCGCTGGGTAAAACAGCAAGTCCGTGAAAGTTGGGACATAGGTTGGATAAACAGCCGTCCCACTCATCTTCATAAAATCAAAAATTCCACTCTCCCTTGGGAGGACCGTCTCAATAGTAGGGAAAGGCAAGTCCTTACCCGTCTTCGAATTGGGCACACTAACTTCACCCACTCACACTTGTTCTGCAGAGCCGAAAAACCCCAATGTGCTTGCAACGAAGCTCCGGTTTCCGTTAGCCATCTTTTACTTGAATGTCAACATACCAAAGATGCTCGAGTCCGACACAACATAGGTCAGAGTCTCCGAGATATCCTCAGTAGAGACGAGACCCAAGAAACCAATTTAATTGCGTTTCTGAAAGAAACCGACTTCTTTGGTAAAATCTAAACCGAAATACTAAATACCTTGGAAATTGCTTATTAAAGTTCGCCGCTTCACAGTCATGTATGCGTGTTTATGTGTGTATACACATGTATGTACGGGTCGGAAGGAAGGTATTCATACATGTATATACACGCATTCAATAATAATAAATAACAAATAATATAATATATACTTTCATACCCACATCTATCTTCTATCCATTACATTATACTTTAATCAACTTCCTATTCCTACAGCCACACTCACCAAGGAGGATAAATTCATTAAATAAACCTCTCCATTTTTCAGCTATACTATATACCATTAAATTCAAAACCACTATATTTTATTATCTATTCAAACTGTATTTCATTTCATTTCACCCCACCCCACACCCACTCCTCCCCTCTTTCCTTCCCATACCACTCCCACCCCCTTCTACTCCACTAATCCCACCCAAATCCTTTCCACTCCTTTCCTTCCTATCCTCCTGAGAAGGGCCTTTTTGTTTTTTGGCTTTGGAGCACGCCTTTCGCTGGGTCACTTGTGCTTCGTTACTGCTTTGGTCCTCGGATCAGTAAATTTTTACTTTTCTTTACAGCATATATTAAATATCTTATGAAGCATAGGATCCCTTCCTACCTTCTTCTTTAACCGAGAGTCGAGCGGACAGATCTGATGAGTGATTTTTTTTGGTTTCCCTTTCGCCAGTCCCCTCTGGGCTGGTTTTATTGTGGCTCTTCACTGGGCTAGAGGCGAATGAACTGCACAGTTTAAAGCCTCTTAAAAAACAAAGAAAGAAGAAAGAAAATACATTCATTACGATTTTTTCGCTCGTTGGATTCACATGCAGGCTAAAAAGGGTACTTTTCAGGATCACAAAATTATCTTCAATCTAAAGAGTTTATTGTTTTGTTATCACTCGATATCCCCATCTTGTTCGGCTAAACCTTTCTGTTTAGCGATTGCATTTGCCACTCGCCACAGCTTTCACAGTTGGAAAATTTCTTCCCATCCAGCTTGTGACATATTTTACAGTAAATTACATTCAATTGCACGTCGCATTACCACCACTCAGTGTCGGATTGGAGGTAATTTTAACCTGTAATTGAACATTTGCGATGACAGTGGTACAGTGTCGACTTTCAATGTGGGGTCATAACTTGGATCTTTATGTTTACAAAAATGTCCAACTAAATAAGTCGCATTGCATGTCCGTCCAATTAGCTAAATGTCGAACTAATTATAAATTACTGTACTTTCAATCTGGAAACAATTTAAGAATTGGTGAAAATTGAATAATCAGGAAAGTCCCCAACTATCAATAAGCTCAGAAAAACTGCCAAATTCGCATACTCATCATATCCTGGCAAACAAATTATGAAAAAATCAATTTGTGTTTTATTATTATTTTGGATATTGTTTTAGAAAGCATTGAACTGTATTTCCTAAACTCTTTTTTGGAAGGTTTAATGGCCCTGAAAAGCGCCTTGTTCTATGGAATGGTTCCAATATAGAAAAATTAGTACTCGTGGTTTTGAAAAAAACCATTTCGAACGCCCACGATACCGCCTTGTTCTGGATTTGCCACCAAAGCAGTTTGTATAAAGAACAAATTTTTTTCTTCTGCTACTTGATGCCGTTTTGCGATTGCGTTTGCCACTCGTCACTCACTGCAACTGCCTGTTGTCTTGATGTCCACCGAACCTAATGTGTTCTGTTCCGAATGCGGGTTTTCTTATCGTCGCGAGCAGCTTTGCCAGCTAACTCGATCACTTCGGCGGCCGAAACTATATAACGCCGGCTAGGTGGACTGGTGCATTGGTACTAACGCACTCGGCTTAGCTACCCTTGCGGGGAACTCCAGATCAACACGGTTCGAGCGGGATTTTGCCTTTCCCTTCACTTTTCCTCCTTTACCATGTCCAGACATGGCTGCTTGGGTTGGTTTGTTGATGTGTTGTGATGCGAACCGATGTGGTTCGGTTGTACGGTTTGAATGAGAATGATCGTTACGGCAGCGGAGCGGGGATTTTTAAACTGACTGGCTGGCTCGAGAATTACGCATGTGTCAGACTGCGACCAATGTTTCCCTCATTTTTTTTCTTTTTCCTTTCCAATCGTGCTTCATTCTATTTCGCTGCTGCTCTGATTGCCCGTTTTGGTCGGTACGATTTGAGGAGCACAAAATGGACCAATCAAATATGGGCACATAGTGCATTTGGATAATGCTTGATATTTCACAATTATTCAATTATTAATCTCAAGAAAAATGAAATGTTATTCGTTATGATAGATGCGTAGATATATTTCCTATCAATTGTTGCAAAAACCTTTGCGATCTATTGAGAAATGCTCGAGTTATAAGTGTTCCAAATCTTGCGTTTTTTCCTACTTGTTCAGTGCCTAGATTTCCATTTCACCCCCTATATCTTCCGGTTAGACGTAGTCCTACGTCAAAAGTCACAGAAGGGTTGTGTCCGAGACACGACCGCATAGTTGACGTAGGATTCCGTTAGGCTATGTGTTGATTTTGGTTATGTTTGAAGAATTACATCGTTAAACTTTTTGATAATGATTTGGTGGTCCTGAAAAGGGCAACTATGTTTGGTTGTTGGGTATTGTTTGTTTACTCCACCAGTGTTTACCGAGTGTTGATGACAGAAGGATGATAAACAGTCGTTGAATGGTGCGTATCAGATAGAAGATACCGAAGTGGAACGAGATATGATGAAAACTCTGTGATCCTAGACGAGATGCTTCCTGTGTTATTTATGCATGAAATAAAGACAAAAACTCACCAATGCAATATAAGATAATTACCAATACCGAACACAATTATCAATTTTTCTCATCAGTAAAAACATGTTACTTTAATATAGAGAAAACATATTTGAAATGGAAAAGGTAATTTTCTTTTATAATTTTTACTTTCTGAGTGTTTATTCAACCCAATGCGACTAACAACACGTAATACTATATGTAGAGCAATCACTTTTTCTAATATTTCTTTACTTTTCCAATTTTTCTCGCCGTATAAACATTCCTTGAGTGGAAATGAAAACAGCAAAACAGACAGCTTAAAACGACCCGTTCTCGAGCGGGAACACACCTTGGTTTTTATTTATGAAAATTGAAATAAATTGAATTTGAATTTTTAACACAACTGCTACCATATACAATTTTACACTTACACTTGTGCTAAATTTCTTACAATTAACGATCGATCATTGATATGAAATTTCACGAAGCAATCAACATTTCAACAAGTTCCAAATTTAAATTTTATCTGATAGAATCAATCGTATCACTCACCTTACTTGCAAAATAAAAATGTCCCCGACTTTCAAATATTTGCAATGCCGATTTCCCCCGGGTACCTTGGTTTTGATGTTTCTGTTAGGGAACACATTTCGGTAGGAACAGAAGTTCCCCCTACTCTCATGTATTTGCAATGTTGATTTCCCCCAGGCAGCTTGGTTTTGATGTCTCTGTTAGGGAATACATTTCGGTAGGAACAAAAGCTCCCCTACTTTTATATATTTGCAATGCCGAATTTCCCCAGGCAGCTTGGTTTTGATGACTCTGTTAGGGACCAGCCGCATGTGTCGTCAATTTCGACTAATCAGAAGAGGGTATTTCCGTTAGCGTTTGA
Organism: Toxorhynchites rutilus septentrionalis; assembly: GCF_029784135.1. Classification (NCBI taxonomy): domain Eukaryota; kingdom Metazoa; phylum Arthropoda; class Insecta; order Diptera; family Culicidae; genus Toxorhynchites; species Toxorhynchites rutilus. The sequence continues at coordinate 146,069,736 of NC_073745.1, read as the reverse complement.
AATTGGACAATTTTCACGATGTGCTCGATTTTCGATTTTCAATTTGCACCCCAATATGTTCCCGAAAGACGTAATCCTACGTCAAAAGACCTCACTCTTTTCTGTGAAATAGTTCTTTCGTACCGCTCGTGAACGGTTTGCCCATCTCTACTTCGAACATAACCCCTCGTTTTCGAGACTTCCAATTTACACCGCAGGATAGAAATGGAACATGTAGTATGACGAAATAATGAACATAAAAAACCAAGAAAGATTCTATAACATTTACATTTGTTATGGTTTGGGGAGCATTTTCTCAAAAAGGCCTGGTTTAGATAGCTTACCATCAACATGAATGAACAATCGGAAGTGCAACGAAGTTCTTCAGAATTATTTACTGTTGTTTTTGCATCAAAAAAAATGTGATGATTGTGTAATTTGGTATCAGTTCATCAAATCCGGAAGGTCATGGCATGGTTTAATGAATAGGGGCTTCTGATTCTGGACAGGTCTGCTTATTTACCTAATCAAAACCCTGTCAGGAACTAGTGAGGAGTGATCGGACGAATAGTAGGTGCAGCTTACAAGCAGAATGAGTGATTTGAAGAGCTTTAACGAGCAGTATCCTCTGCGTAGAACGAGATATACTCTACAACATGGTGCAGCTTCGTCGAAACCACCCCAAATGTATTATTTTAACTGATTGAGAACTAAAGATGGCCTACGAATTAGAAACTTATAGTAATTCTTGTTAAATTGACGTTAGTTTTGTAAAGCAGTGAGAGTTTTTCATTTAGTTCTATAGTTATGAAACACTGGATTTTTAGTTTTTTGAATGTTTCGCGCCTGGACACAACAATAAGGCTGAAATGGCCAGTCTTATAAATGAAGATAGTTATTGTATTCTACACTATATACTTCGATTCAATCGACTTCTTCCATATCTCTGGAAACTCAGAAAAAATGGCTGGTTCTATAGTTGTGAAACTCAGTGTATAATATACTTGTCATGGTCATGGGTGTCACCTTTCTAAGGGTGACACCTGGGGTGGACCGCCACCTCCGCCCCCTACACTACGCCACTGGACACATGCATACGTGATACATGAGAGAGAAATAAATTCAGTCTGGAAGGAGTCACTTCAAAATGCAAAGAAGCCCATTTGACGGAGAAGAATGAAATGAGATAGTCGGGTCGTAGAGGGAGATAGCGACTAAACGCCCGACCTCGATAAATACAATACAGTACCGCGACTTAGGCCTTTCAGCCATCTTGGTCATCAGCCGCAGTGTTTGTAAACAATCAGCATTTTTTTGCAATATTTTGTGTTTGGAATTGTTTTGGTGGCAATAAGAGCATTGAAAAGTTGAAAGGTAAGTCTTTTACGGTTAAAGCTCGGTTTGTAATATACTATATCTTATTTTATGTTTCAGTTCAAGAGAACAAATCGACTCTCGATGTCGGTTGGTGATGAAAATATTTTTCCGCATTTTGCAGTCAAATCCCTTTCCACAGTCCTCTGCATATTTATACCGTTTCCCATCGCGCACTTATTGACGACACGGTCACACCTTTAGTATATATATATTAGGGTGGCAGCGAAAATGGTCATGTCAAAATTCAAAAACCGACCATGTACATTTTGTTTATTGGCCCAATAAAAATGATCCGTGCAAAGTTTCAGCTCAATCGGACATGATTTAGAGGTGACTCAAAGCGCTCAAAGTTTTGATTTTTATGTCCTCGATCAAAAATTTGGAAATTTGGAAAATCCAAATTTTTATTTCGATACCAATTTACTTAAAAATGCATGAAATGTCGAGATCTGGTGTCATCCCGAAAAAAAAATTTATCCGAAAATCGACCTTTTGAGACTTTTGAGAAAATCAAAACTTTGAGTGCTTTGAAGCACCCCTAAATCATGTCTGATTGAGCTGAAATTTTTCACATGTAATTTTTTTGGGCCAATAAATATGTACATGGTCGGTTCTTTAAAATAAGTCCCAAAAATTTTTGAGTGCACTGATCGAAAGATGTCATAAGATAACCTTTGTATGGGTCCCCTCTCATTGCTCAATTCCTGGCAATGAGAAGGCGGACACTCTCTCAAAAGTGGGTGCCCAGGAAGGCGAATTGTTTGATAGACAGATTCTATGCGATGATTTTTTCCAATTACTGCGTCAGAGTCCCCTCTTGAGTTGGCAAATCGATTGGGACACTGGAAGTCCTGGGCGGTGATTATATTCAATTATTCAAAATGTTTCTTCGAGAGTGTGGTTCAAAGGTTTGGAAGTTGTGACTTCATTCGTGTAATGAGTTAACTTATGTTCAACCATTACTCGCTAGATGTGCATCTCCACAGAATAAATCTTGTTTAAAGTCATGTCTGTTGGTTTGGAAACGGTTACGATGACATCGATCACGCAGTTTGGCAATGTACGGATAATTACGCAGCAAGAGAGTACCTTTTGAATGCCCTTGAGGCCCATGGAAGACAAACCTATGTTCCTGCTAGAGACGTGTTGGGAACTCGCGACATCTGCTATATGCAGTTGATCTATATGTTTGCGAAACGGTCTAGTATAAGAATTTAATGCTTTTGTGTTTTTTATTTTTCGTTATTAGTTGTTTGTCTTGTCCCCTCATCTCACCGTCGCCCATCCTCGACAGACAGTCGAACACCAGATGCTATCTCTGGTCATTATGCACAATGCTACAGTGCGTGCGGCAACCCTCGGTTGAAACAATGATACCTCATATCAATATCCCTAACCTGACCCGTCCCACAAAAATTGTCGAGTAAACCGCGAGTAATCGGTAGAAATTTACTGAACATAGATTTAAGCTGAAATTTTGCTAATGCGATTGAGCCTTACAAATAAATGAATTGGAGAAAAATAAATTTAAAATAAAAATCATCATAGAAATTTCGTTATCATAATTCAAAACCATTATCAGAAAAAAACTGTTCCAACTTCCTTGTAGAAAACTTGATACACTATTAAGCTTGATACACTAGTATGTTTATTCTAACCGAAAAACAGGAAGTGGGTTATATCTATGGTATAACCGCAAGGGTGACGTAGGACTATCGTTGATTTAGAGATCATTTGTTTGAAGTTGAATCTAAATCCATCCTGAATGAATGAATAAATAAATATTTGGGTGACTTCAAAAACGAGAGTGTTACTTTGAAGACTCAAGGTTTTATGCATCCAATATTGGATAATAAAAACCTTGTTCTGAAGAATAATCTTCAGAAGCTTTCCTGTTAACTGCACTTGATTGACAAATCACAAAACCAAATGTATGTGGTCGCAGTATTATATGGATAGAAAACATTAAAATAAACTCGCTTGAATGTAATTTTCAATTCCAAGGGGAACTGGCAGATTATTTTTCAGCAACGATCATTTCTTTCCAGGTTTCCTCTCGATAACCAGCAAACGAAAAGAGTTGCGCGCGTGTATGTGTGTGTGTGTGTGGCGGCTGCTTCTATGTCTTCCCGAGGAACCGTATTTCGATGCTGATACTCTCTTGGTCACCTTCTCTTCTCCTTCTGATCGATCGGCTTTTCTGCGCTCCCTCACAGTTAAAACAAACTGATTGCATTTCAGGTCAGGTCAAGCCAGGTAATGAATACCTCGATCCCTCGCCGTTCAGCTCGTTCAGTAACGATGTTGTCTTGTCGATGTCCTCAGGCGTCGTGCACAAATTACGTAACGCAAAAATCCGGATTTTGAACCTCCCCCCCCCTTTCGTAACGCAATTTCCTATCTCTAATAAACAGAAAGTAACGCAACATCTAATCCCTCCCCCCTTATCGCGTTACGTAATTTGTGCACGACGCCTCACGAAAAATGAATGGGTTTCACCACCAGAATATCATTTCAGTATGCTTTTCGTGCGTGATTGAATCGAGAGAAGGTGTAGTTTACGATGGCAATTTGGAAGGCAAACTAGAGGAGAATGAACTCTCTGAGTATGAAAATTTCGGCGACTGAGCAATAATCGATTGAAAATTATATAATTTTGGCGATACGAAACATTTTCCGTTTTTCATGTTATGCATCCATTATTGGATACGAAAATATCCTACTGATGGGAAAGAATAATCTTCAGAAGCTTTCCAGCTAATTTCACTTGATTGAAAAATTACGAAATCAAATGTATTTGGTCGCTGTGTTCGCCATATCAACTGTGTTAGCCACATCGCTATCGACCGGGAACTTTGCGTGAAATTCATCGCTATCAGAAGTCGACCGAATTGCTGATCCGCAGCTACCTTTGCAGCATTTGGATCGTGGAATTGCTCAGGACTTCAAAACCGACTTGCGCTTCCAAAGTTCCGCGGCTATGACGCTGCAGGAGGCTTATTCGAAGATACCAATTTGTGTGCTATCCATGCAAAACGCGTCACATCATGCCCAAGGACATCCAGCTGGCCCATCGTATCCGAGGAGAGTGTGCTATATTAGCTTAGCATATAATCAACGGCCCTTTTCAGGGCTCCAAATTTGATGGATTAGAGTACAGAAAAGTTTTTTACAGGCCGAACTGAAAGGAGCATTTAGCGAAAATCGTGGTTTCGATAATAATTCGTTACCGATAGGTGCCATGGATATGGATTTCTTAATGAAGAATATGAAATACATGACATGATGTAGTGAATATATCCGAAGAAATCACTTTGGTGAAACTGCATTATAAAATTATTTGTGTACGAATGCCGCAATCGATAGTCGACTCTAATTTGCGCTGGGTAATTTCCTCGGAGGACTCGATTCCTCCTTTGAACATTAATAATCTCTTTCTGGCAAAACGATGTGGTATGAATCACATTATTTGAATGATAGAATGAAGAAGTTTTCTGCCAATTTCCTTCAACCTCCAAACGTATCTTTCTCCCGTTTGTCGTTTTCGCGTTCGCTAATCCTTTCTCACAACACCCATTTCTCGTTTGAGAAATTGTTGAGTAAACATTGTTTGCCAGTGCGCGTAGAGCGGGAATTCCTAAAGATTCATTGCACCTCTAATAAATTGCCGAAAGACGTGGTCTTACGTTGATCGCACTTGATTGAAAAAATCCAAAACGAAATGTATTTGGTCGCAGCATTATATGAGTAGAAAGCAAATAATCGCTCGAAAATGACTTGATTTTCGCGATGTGAAACATTTTTCGTTTTTCATGTTATGCATCCAATATTGGATACGAAAATTTCCACTGATGGGGAAAAAAATATTCAGAAGCTTTCCTGTTCATTGCGATTGATTGAAAAATAACAAAACCAAATGTATTTGGTTGCAGTGTTATATGGATAGAAAACATTAAAATAAACTCTTTCGCATGAATGTATTTTTCAATTCCCAGGGGAACTGGCAGATTATTTTTCAGCAACGATGATAGCAACGAGAATTCCGCGCGTGTATGTGTGTGTGTGTGTGTGTGTGGCGGCTGCTCCGATGTTTCAAGCGGAACCGTGGCATCACTCTCCTCCTGATGGATTCCCTTTTGGCCTTAGGTGCACAAACAGACTCTTGGTGACACCGTTCATCAGCGTTTTCATGATAAACGAAATTAGCTTCACAACAACAGCGACAACATGCTCCAATCGCTGTTCAATCATAACTGAGTGGGTTTACGAGCGGCGCTCGCTTATATACCGATTGGTGATTTCAATAGCCTGTTTTGAAAGCAATTTTAAGACTATTGAAACAAGTTTTTGGATGAAAAAGTAACAAGTATATGACGCGTAGACATTTTATCTTTCAAATGAAGTGTTTATCATACCATTTCGTTCAGTTGTTTAAGAGCTATTAACGCTCAAAATCTCGGTCTCCAGCGTAACGCTTTCGTTCTCGAAACTTTGGTTTTACACCCCGGTATAGAAATGAAAGACGTAGTCCTACGTCAAAAAATAATATTCGTTCATAATTTTTATTTGAAAATGTGTTTATTTCTTTCAAAAATTTAACGCCTTGTTTGCTATTTGTATTCGCTAATGAAGAGCTGAATACCCGGCCGCCGGATATCCTCGAAGCTGGACGGATATCCATTATCCGGTATCCGGCGAAACCACTATCCGTTTCATCACTAGTATAGATAATGGGCCTGATCACGAACGCCACTTCACGGTGAAAGCGAAATGATGTGTATATAACCTTGCGTACAGTTCATTTCGTTTTCACCGTGAAGTTACGTTCGCGATCAGGCCTTGTCCATGGACGTGGAGGGGGTGTCTAAAATCGTGATATTTCACGTACCACGTGGACAGCTCCTACCCAGCAAACATTAAATCGTATAATTTTGCACGTGCCAAGTCTTACAAGAAATCCGAATAAATCATAATCGCATATAATGTTAATCAAAGTATGTATCGTGTATATTTGAAATCGCATAAAATGTAAAAACTCGATTTTATATACCATTATCAAATTAAGTCGCAATTCGGTATAATAAACATCAGTTTTATGATGTACATTGTCGTAAAATATATTTAATCCGCATCATATGCGTATATTACGCTGATGAAGTTTGTGTGTCGTATAAGCGTATAATTTAAATCGATTCAGTACTGTAGTAAATCGTGTTGCATGCTGAAGAAAATCATGAAACAGTAAATCATATTAGATCCTAATAAAGAACATATTTCATCATATTGAAATGTCAATGATGCACTCGAAAGTTTTAACCGCTGTTGAATTAAATTTCAGATAGCCGCGCGAGATAGCTGGTGGATGATATTCCAGACGACCGGAGTTCGAACCCACATCGGAGCAGTTTTCACCAAACATCAATCTGTGGCATTTTAAACATTCATATTCCACTCCCAACACAAGTCAATCAAACAATTATTTTTTCTACGAACATAAATACTCATATATAAAAATGGCGATTCATGAGGTTGTAATAAACATTTCACGAAAATATTTTGCGCCATTTGTTTTTTTCTATGTCTGTAATAAATCGTATATAAGTATGGCAAAAGTCGTATTTAGTGCTTTGACAATTCATGAATATATTCATATTAGATCGCAATTCAATTTCAACATAATCGCTATTATAGCCGGTCAAAGTTGCATATTCATCCAAACAAATTCGGTAAGCATTTGCCATGTATGTATATGGCCTCCACTTTTGCATGCATATGCCAGTTAGGCGCATTATATGCCAACCAAATTTTAGGGCATATGATGTTATATATACGCTTGTTATGCGATTTAATGTTTGCTGGGTATACATACATGGCAAATGGATGAATATGCAACTTTGACCGGCTATAATGAATTGAGTTGCGATCTAATATGAATGTATTCATGAATTGTCAAAGCACTAAATACGACTTTTGCCATACTCATATACGATTTATTACAGACATAGAAAAAAACAAATGGCGCAAAATATTTTCTTGAAATGTTTATTATAGCCTCATGAATCGCCATTTTTATATATGAGTATTTATGTTTGTAGAAATAGTAATTGTTTGATTGACTTGTGTTGGGAGTAGAATATGAATGTTTAAAATGGCACAGATTGATATTTGGTGAAAACTGCTGCGATGTGGGTTCGAACTCCGGTCGTCTGGATTATCATCCACCAGCTATCTCGCGCGGCTATCTGAAATTTAATTCAACAGCAGTTAAAACTTTCGAGTGCATCAGCATTTCATTGACATTTCAATATGATGTAATATGTTCTTTATTAGGATCTAATATGATTTACTGTTTCATGATTTTTGACGTAGAACGTCTTTCATTAAGGGTGCCAAATCAGAGAACAGGTCACGTTTTTATGAAATAAAATTAACGTTAATAACTATTTTTGTCGCGAACGGATTTTGGCGATTTACATACTAAACGAATCGGAAATTACGTAAGATTTGTTTAATATGCTATACACTAGAATCCCCTGGTTTGTAAATGGTTAAAATTCATGAAAACTTGAGGCGTTTCCATTTTCCCATACATTTGTTCTGTCCATTTGTGTGCTTTCCCGAACAGACATGTCAATAACGAGCAACTTATCGACGACCAACGGAGGGGAAATCGTAGGATTCAAAGTCCCCATGAACCAAGGAAAAGTAGAAGAATGAAGGGGAATACTAGCCTAGAGTATAAACAGTGGATCTCGCTGAGGCAAACTATCATTCAGCATCGGACTGTTGAGCAGTCCAGTTCACTTTGCTTTCGCTGCGCTTCGATCTAAGATTGGACCCCACCAGTGGTAATCCATCTTGGATATCGTCGTTTGGTTTTTCTGTTCGTTTTTCACGTTATTCGTATCGTGTGTTTTTCTTTCCGCGTCATAAATTGGACGCTTCGCGTAGTGTATGATGAGCAAGAAGAAGAGGAAGGCAGGCTCGAGCCCTGCAAACAACGAACGCATTGCCAGGGGCAATAATATTTCGAGGCAAGTGTCATCCAATGATGCACGCGATGTTGGTGCAGTGAAAAGCGCTCGCACTGAACCGATCCTTCGTGAGTGTGACACCGCATCGCACAACAGCGAAGTAGGCGATTTCGGCGCGTCGGTCGAAAATGTAAACGCCGTTACCCAGACAGCAACCAAAATCAAGCTCCCCCCGTTGGTGGTGAAGGCGGTCGCTCTTGACAAACTCATCAGCGAATTCGCATCGATGGGTGTTACAGCAGAGTACAAGCTGTGTGGCATAATTCAGTCTTTTTCCAAGCAGTTAACATTGTTTGTTTTCCGTCATCATAAGGGCTTCGTTGGTGCCTTTGAGAATGCATCAATGCTTTAAACTGACGTTATGGCGAAGCAGGCGTTAAGGTTGTGCGTCAAAAAAATATTTGGGGAATACTAAGCATCTTGAATGTCTTACTGGAATGTTATAAGTTATTTGGGTTCGCGTGCCAGTTGCAAAATTGCCTTCAGCTAGGATTGCATTAGCGCTATGAAGCATTGCTACTGTTTTCGAGGTTGTTGTTAACAAAAAGAGTTTATTTCGCTTGTTTAGTCACCGAGAAAGTAAATGTCGTTCTGGAATATTGTATGTGTTTTCGCTTGCCAGTAGCAAAACTTCCTTCACTAAGGGTGATAGCTGCGCTTCTCTCGAGCATGAGAAAGAAATACAACTTTTTTTCGAGGCCAGTAATATTAACAGAAGCGTTTCTTTTGAGAATAGCGTAAAATGATGAGAAGTGTTTTATATTCCTAGTAGTTTCAAGCCACCAATGTATGGCTCTGTATGCATGCTATGGCGAACGCTTGTTTGGCGCTTGCTTTATGTTGTACGAACGATGCCTAGAGGTGTCATTCCTTTAAGGCAATACAAATAACATGTAGCATGATATTTGATACTTACAAGTGTTGTCATTGTTGTTGTTTCCATGCGGTGCCAAAGATATATTGATGTAGTTATGGGATGTGGAATAATGGTGCTGGTGCAACATGTATATGTCAATTGCGAAAAAAGCAAAAAAAAAAAAAGAAAAGCGTTCGAGGTAAATTTTCATTGCATTGACATGAAATAAATTGCGACTTACGATCAGCTAGTGTATTGTTTTGCGAGGGCAAGAATGAATCATCAATCAATTATCGTCAACAAATTCTACAATGAAAAAACCATTTCAGAGATTATTCTACTAAGCAGTTGTTTCTAAAATTTCACAGCATTATAGAATAATATCCGAAGGTATAAATAAGCGACTTATATAGAATAACAGCGTAGTTCTACGTCAACAATGCGGTCGTATCTTGGACACAACCTCCTATAATTTTTTTCAACATGCAACACGATTTACTACAGTACTGAATCGATTTAAATTATACGCTTATACGACACACAAACTGCATCAGCGTAATATACGCATATGATGCGGATTAAATATATTTTACGACAATGTACATCATAAAATTGCGTCAATTATTCTTCCAAGGTGGGGGGGTCTTCGTAGCCACTTGGTTACGCGTTCGCTTACCAAGCGATCGATCGTGAGTTCAAACTCAGGGCCCTCAATTGACCATCTTTGTGTTGTTATAGAATAACTACGTCCACGCAACCATCATCAGCGATGGAAATCGATCCACGGTGGAACAAAGATCGATTCATCCATACAACTGCTCTGCTCTGCAAGAAACATCGGGCTGCTGTTCTATAAATAACTCAACAATGATCAATATCAACTGTCTCCGCTGTCCGGTCTGCTGAACAATGGATGAACAGAAAGAATACCCTTACGCCTAAATGGCTACTACTGTGTAATTTACCATAATGTAATGGAACAGAAAACTTAACGCCTAAATGGCTACTACCAACTACTGTATAATTCACAATTCATAGAAACATAAACATATGTACATGTACACGATTAAACCCGGCTCTGTTACAGCTAAATGATAAGGAGCCTAATAAATAAATGGGATAAAAAAAAAAAAATTCTTCCAAGCAGTTCTTATGCAAACATTCACATACACCGGCAACGGGAACTTCGACTCGCCGTTGCTGGTGTATTGAATGCTTCAATAGGAATTCCATGGAAGAATAATTCACGCAACTTGACGTGAAGGAACGTGAATGTGACGTGGATGTTGTATGTGAATCGCACTTTAATGTTTGCTGGGTAAGATAAGTGTCAGAATTTACCTTTGAATTGTTCTTCCCATTTCGGAGATTTAATGCCCATTCGAGAAATGAGAAGCTTATTTATCTCGTCTATAAAAGGGTCTCAATAATTATTGTTATTATTACCAGCAAATAGATGATGACCTTTGAAGGAAAAACGAATCACATTTTTGTATCAATTTGTATTGTTTAAATTTTCGCGCCAACAGTACCGTCCACTAAAAACAGGAGCACCCTTGTCCACGTTCTGTTCTACATCACCCACACATGCGCTTGCAACGGCACTTCGGCTGTTCGGTTATCAACAAACCTTCGGTGAAATCGTCATTCGGTCGCACGACTTTGCGAAAGTAGGATTGCAATCGCCGTCGGTTTGTTTATATTAGTCAGAACAGTACTAGAGCACATAGGCGTACGGAAGCAGCAACAGTGATAGCGAGAAGAGGAAGAACAAAACGTGCAAACTTTCTTCGCAAACCAAATTGCTGAAAATGTGAACTAATAATATTGGTTAAACCAGCGACAATTTTTCCTCTCGCGGTTGGTTTACGTAAGTGGGGACCTGTCTGGAAGAATTTTCAACTCGGAAGGAAATTTTTTCCCAACAGACGTACAAGAACATGGCAGAAGATTTATCGATCAATAAAAACAAGATGTGAGTATAGACATAAATAAGTGCGCCTTCACTTCTCAAGATAATTGCTGCCAGCGGCATAAAGCGCAAGTTTTATTTTTTTTTCTGGCGGAGGAAGAGCGCAAGGAGAGAGTAGGATCAAAGATGGATGCCAATGTTCTAATGTTATTTTAATTAGTTAATGGTGATAAAAGTTTTTAATCGGCTATCGTTAGAATTTTGGTTTGTTTACATTTCATACTTGAATAACTGGAAAAATAAATCCCATTGGATACATTAATTCTAGCTGATTATGTATCATATGAATTTAACGGAGAAAAAATACAATCAAATATGTTATTTCAATGATAATTTACTCATACAGACACTTTAATAATTTTCAGAAGCTGTTCGCGTTACAATAACAATGATATCTGTCGTTTGTGTTTAAAAAATGAAACCCATATGGAGCCGTTGTTTTATGCAAATTTGTTTCCAAACATTCTCCTCACCAAGAAGATTTACGATTGTACTTCCATACAGGTATAGAGGTTTGCAGTAGTATTATCAGTTGAATCGTAACGACTAATGAGTATTGTTTTTATTTTTTAGATAATCTATGAGCGCAATCTTCCCATGTTCGTTTGCAAACTTTGCGCCAATAAGCTGGACGAATACGTTCGCTTTCGAGAGCGATGTGCTGCTAATGACGATTTTTTGCGGAATGCATTGGCATTTTTCGATGCAGGGAAAAGTTGTATTAAAACGGAACCCGGCGGTGTCAAACAGGAGCAAACACAATTTAGTTCGGTGCACCATCATGCGGCACCAATTGATTTCCGACAAATCAAGGCGTGTCCAGAAAGTGGATCATCGGAACAAGCCGATGATGAGGAACAATTGGAACCAGAACGGTTCAGTTGCAATAAATGTGATATCGTAGCTGAGGACGAAAAGTCTTTGCGTGATCATCAGAAAGAGCACGAGGAAAGTCCTTTCGTTTGTGTAATTTGTTCGAAAGCGTTCAAAATTCGGCAGCACCTGTTGATTCACAGTCACACGCATGTAGAGCTATTGCAGCGCAAGGAGCAAACTGTTGATGCAAAGCCGACCTACGGTTGTACCAAATGTACCAAAGTTTTTGTGAATAGAGGAAACCTGATCAATCATACAGCTGAGTGCCACGGTAATGTCAAGAATTTCAGCTGTGAGATATGTTCCAAATCCTTCAAGTACAACGTTCAACTGAGGATCCATTTGCGGACCCATTCGGGTGAGCGTCCACATAAATGCGAGATTTGTCATCGTGGATTCTCGCAGCTGTCGAATCTGCGGTCTCATCGAAAGGTCCATTCCAAGGTTAAGCCGTACAAATGCCAGTTATGTCTGAAAAGCTTCACGATGTTGGACAATCTGACGGTTCACAGTTTGAAGTGCGTTAAGGACAAGTACCGGTGTACCTTGTGTTCGAAATCTTTCGCCAAAGAGGGCAATTTGATTTCGCATCTCCAGTGCCATAGTGAGGGAGTAGTTGAGAAAAATTTCAAATGTGAGATGTGTCCAAAAAGTTTTAAAAACAAAGAAGACTGGAAGAGACACGTTCGGGTTCATACAGGTAGGAACTACAGCACTTGTTCACTAACTATGCGTTCTTTAACTGGGCGCTCGCTAACTGGGCTATTGCTCAGTTAAAATACAGGGCCCTATTCCAGAAAACGAGACGAGCAATTCGTCTCGTCTCGTCTCGGCTTCAGTCACTGTCGAGACGAGCAAAATATCCTATTCCAGTACACGAGTTTCATTGAAATGTTTTATTAGGTAGAGTGGTAGAGCTCTTTCATTTTTGACGGATATCAATATAAATATTTACATTTGGTTGTGATCAAGGTGTGTATATATATGTATACCAGATGAAGCATCATCTTCACTTTTAGAAGAAGGGAAATACGGTTTGAGGAGCAGGGGTTGTTTGATTTGTTATTGCTTCGAAACGTCACTTGCATTCTCAAATGCAAGAATAGTGTGTGTTAAACAAATGAAATTGAACCAGGAAAAAGGGCTTGAGAAGCACTTTGTTTTACAAATTTAAGATCAAATGTTTGTTAAGCATATGAAATCGAGCATTCAGGAGTGGTCCGCCCCCTCCGCATCCTCTGTCGACGTCACTGGTAGCAACAATTAGAAAATCGTATGAAATAGCTTATCGTATATAAAACATATAGGTAGATCGCTAACCTGTTTCTGTGTAAAGTAAAAATTGGCCATCAGAAAGTTCTAGCAAATTGTTAATGCTCAAGAAGTGTTGATAATCAACAGATAATGACTACAGAGTGCAACGACGACACCTTGTGTGACCATAAAGGGATATATAGTATGACAAATATTATGGTTTCTTGATACCCAAACTGCTCGATGTTTGTTTCTGAAACTTTTACTTACTGTTGTACAAGACATTCTATGTAGGGTTTATGTATATCATAATACATCTACATAAATATAATTTTTTGAACCAAAAGTGAATTTTTTTGTTTAACGTGTAGAGTTTTAGTAGTAGCGGCAACAAACAACGCATACTGTTGCCTTTTCACGTAAAAATTTGTTAGTCACAAAAATAGTTATATATTTATCTTGTTTAAGTGCGCGCTTAGAACATATTTTTTTGTAGTTACACCGAAACAGCCACATAAGTCCTGTACAGTCACACAAATTACTAGTTAAATATATTTTTAATTTCACTTGTTCTGCATTTCTGCTTAAATTTAGTTCACTTTCTATTAATTGAATAATATGGCGATTCATTTTCGCGATCCAAAGTCTTATTCATATATCGTTGGAAGTGAAGAGTGCGGCTTATGAGATTTATGTGTTGTGTTGTTATTTCCATTTTATTCTCAGTATTTTCTATTTCCAGTATGAGTTTGAATGTGCTTTTAGAGGGCTGAAGCACTTACAAACGCTATTGGACATCGTGAACTAGAATAGGGCCGTTTACCTGCAAATCGATGACTCTGCTGAATGGTTCATTATAGTAACACATTTTATCAACTAGTATTGGTTCAAATGTGCCTTTGAAGCAATGCAGAGCTCACTAACATTTTTGGGCACTGTGAACATGAAATTTACGTTCCCCTGCAAAAATGATCCTACTGAATGGTTAATTTTAGTAACATGTTTTACCAACCCTTATGAGTTCGAATGTGTTCTTCGAGCGTTGTAAGACGATTAAGTGCTTTCGGACAATATGGACAAGGATAGGAATCTGCAATGGGATTATCCAGCTGAATAAATTATTGAATAGACCTCGTTTTCATCAATTCGTATGAGTTCCAACTTGCAATTAGAGTTCGTATTTCGACCTAATTTTTTTACGTTTTTGATGTTTTAATGGTTTTGTTCCTGAAATAGATTATCTGTCAATGTTTAAAAAATAAAAAAAAAACATAATATTCTCACCTGTGTGTAACCAAATGGGGTCTTTCATCAAATATTCGTCCGCGAGACTTTTCTACTACTATGACGGATTTTTTCTGCGGAGTATCCAAACTACATTTTCTGGCAGCCGGAATTATTCAAGTGTTGTTTTCTTCTTCGTCTATTTTGCTGATCGGAGTTCTTCATTTTGTCCCTTGATTAGTGTTTCGGGTTCCTGTTGGATTGTATTCGTCTCGAAAATGTTATCGTTATTTGACCGCTGGTGGCCATTAATAACTCTGGCTCCATCTTGATGAGCGATGTGTAAAATTAGGAAGCAGCTCTCGGAAATGTTGACGATTATGAGTGGCATTTGTCGCACGTAGGATAACTGCTTAACTGAGGAGTGAAACTGCTCAAATTCTGCATGATAATTTTTAGAGTTTATTCTTGATGGTCACTGTTGAATATGCATACGAATTAAAAATACGGCTTGTAATGAAACGGTTTTTCAATAAACTTACATGTTGTAGCTCACAAACGCCACCCCACTCTTCCGACGCAGTTTTATATATCCGAATAACATCTTTTTTAATAGCTTTGCTGGCAGCTATTTTGTTCATTTGATTAACAGTTTACCCTTGCCGCTTGCATCTAACCAATCCCAGATTTTTCTGGTTCCATTCACATTCGTCACATCGGACCATAACGATACTTTGCTAACATTCTCGGTTCGTAACAGTAATTCATTAATTTACAAACTAAAAGCTTAGATGTCGTACTAGATTGTGTCGCATCTCTTATCTGTATATTCTATGGGTGACATCGTCGACAATAGTCTGTTTGTAAACAATACCGACATCAATTCCAGCATGGCTGAAAGCAAGATGGTGGAGTTAACAGGTGGCTCATAATTTACACTATTTAGAAAAGACGTTTGAGGAATGGCAAGACGAAAAGTTTGGATTTGTTTATGTTAGAACTTACGTTGGTATGGTTACATTTGATTTCGTCAAAGGTATTTGAAGCAGTATAATAAATAAACATTTTTCGTTGAAAATAGTAACCTAGTAACCTTTATGCATATGCTTCCGCCAGCTGGTTCGGCTAATGAGATTCAGGGAGTGCTTTGATCGTGGTACCGTGGTACCTGTTTTTTGCCTATAAGCCTAACCATTCAAATATCCGATGAATTGATCTGTCCAGTTGAAGGATATTATAGGCAAAAAGAGGGCCTAGGTGATTTTGCGGATTATAACAATTTTTTTTCCATTTGGAAAACGCTTGCGTCTATTTATGCGGACAATCAATCGTTTCAATGAACATTTGTCCGCAGAGCTAGACGTAATCACCAGGTTGCTCTGTTTGTAGCGTTAGTATTTACAAATTCGATAATAGTCAAAACGTCTCCGTCGGTAGTTTGAGTTGTTATCGGATAAATCAAAAAGGTTTGGATGAAATTTAGTTAAATGTCTGGAGAAGGTGCTCTGGATTTGTTGCGAGTTTAGAATAGTACTTTATTCCTGAATACTCTATATATATACACAGCAGGTTCGTGTTTTTTCAATTAATTGAATTTGTAGGGGCAATCTGCAATGTTGGTGAATTTTAGCAACATGATTTATCGATATCACGATCAATCGCATAAAGATGGTGGAGTGACTCACACCAACGGTATGAGTAAATGCTGAGTATGTGGAATAATTCGATGTCGAATTCGGGGAGTTATAATGCTAAGAACCAATATTATTTTAGTTTTACTACTGATCTGATCGTTTCATTATCTACTTGAAGATTCAAATGTAGAAATTTAGGTAATTATAACATTAAAAAACACCTATGCTTCTCTTTGTTCATCGTGTACAGAAAATAGTAATTATATGATCAGCGGTTCAATGGTTTCTTATATTCATCTATTAGGAAACACTAAGTGATAAAACACTATCGTGACAGACATGTTTGGACTCTACAAATAATGTGATTCAAATGTAGATTTAGCTTATAGCACATAACACTGATAATTGTTGATTTTCGAACGACGTTTGAAAGCTGTATGGAACTACGTCTGATATGCGAACAAACAGTGATTTTTCGGAAACGATTTTTCAAAATTGCTCAAATGTTTTCGAACAAAAAATGTTTGTGTGCATGTTGAGCAAACGTATTACATTGTGTAGAATGCGAAACAGCGAAAAAGTCGATTTTGTTCATTTTGTCGTTTACGTCTCCTATACAAACATGGGAAGTGCGGCTTCATTCCCGTTTCCATTCTACGGTGAAAACAAAATGAAGTGAATCCCCGATGACAACGGTGCGGTGTCGACATCTGGATTCGAAATGAGTTTCCCACTAAAGCTTATCATTATAATATAAAATTATCAGCATTGTATCTTTCGTAAGTATTATTTTACCACATGAAGAAAACAAAGTTCTATTCACATTGAACACTAATTTGATACGGAGAACTTAATTTTGATTCATAATTTCTATTTGAAAGGTGTTCTGCCTGAAAACCCATTATTATCTTTGACACTTCACTAACTCGTAAAACGTAGTTCAGTGGCGTTCCGTTCATTTCGTTTTCACCGTGAAGTGGAAACGGGAATAGAATCGCTGGTATTTATATATTCACACCTTATTTATATATATATACACCTCATTCATATATACACACCTTGATCAAAACAAACTCAGCTCCAAGATGATGAACTAGGTGTTTCGTTCTTGACACTTTCAGGACATGACGTGAGACGAGTAGCGAGACGTAACTTTCAGAATTATTTACTTTTTGTTTGGGTGTGTGGTTATGATTTCAATGTCAACTCGCTAAGGAAAATAATTGAAGGAAAAAATAAGCAAATATATATTCGTGGAATATAGTGCACAATCTCCTTTTGCTCTAGCCAATTACTTGTAACGGCCCTTTCCGGATCTCCTTCTCGGTATATGCACAGCATTCTCCTCCTCCCTGAGCGAAATCAGTGGAGCCACAATCAGCGTTATTTTTTGTCACCATCGCCGTAAGCTGATAGTACTCTTTTCCCCGCCGATGGGAGCGAAACAGAAGTACATTTTGCTTGGAAAGAAAGGCGAAAAGATATACTAAAACATCCTTCTGCACTGTTATGATTCAACAATAAAGCGCGAGCAGCTATTTTGCCAACGAATGCATTTGTCACCAAAAGATACGGCTTTTTTTAAACAAATTTGTTTTTTCACGAGCAATGGCCGAACAGCAATTTTTACATTGCGGTGCACCTATAGTACAACGCCTTGCTCAGCTCCAAAGCGCCTCTATATATACCAGGTGAAACAATCATATGAAATGCACTTTCAGCCATATTGGAATTGCTGTCGGTATTGTTTACAAACAGCATCAGAACGCTGCCGGCGGCTCTCTACAAACTGCTGGGACGCTTGATCGAACGATGCCTACTTTATTCGGCTTTCGCGAATTTATGTGAAGAAGACGGGATGATTTTGTAGAATTTCATTCTCATCCAGTTCATCCACTCTCGCATGTGAAAATGCAAAAATGGCGTATCCTAGCAATAACAAAACAAACAACCCCCGCTCTACAAACCGTAATCCCCTTCTCATTGAAGTGATGATGTTGCTTCACCTGTTATACATTTATACAAGCGCCTTGCTCAGCTCGTCGGGCTGACAGTTCAGACACTGGCTTTTAATCCGTCGAGCCCGACGAGTTAAGGGCGATTCACATACAACATCCACGTCACGTTCACGTTCCGTCCCGTCACGTTGCGTCAATTATTCTTCCAAGCAGTTCTTATGCAAACATTCACATACACCGGCAACGGGAACTTCGACTTGCCGTTGCTGGTGTGTGTCAATGCTGCAATAGGAATTCCAAGGAAGAATAATTGACGCAACGTGACGTGACGGAACGTGAACTGTTTGGGAACGTCCCATACAGTTCACTCGCAAACCGTTCTTTCGGAATCAGTTCGTCCGCTCGCAATCAGTTCGTGGGGAGAACTACCGTTCTTTGAAAAAGAACGACCGTTTGTTCACTCTTTTCGGCGAACTAGTTTTTTCGTACCGTTCGTGAACGGTTTGCCAGTCTACATTAGCTTAGCTATCATCCTTTGTGGAGAGAGTTTTCCTACTGTCTTGCGAAACCAAATCACTGACACAATTCCAGAACATTTATTTCTTGGTGAGCTGACGATTGCCTAGCTTGATGATTCGCCATACAATTGTGTAGTTCAGAACTTTAATGCAATGGCGTCAGTTTGATGCAATGATTGCAATGCTAGAGACATCAGCGAGTGAGTAATTTGGTCGCGTCCACAGCTCAATCCGAAACGAAGATATGTGATGACGCAAAACAAGGAAGAACAAGCGATTGCCATTGCTTTGAATACAGAACGATATTGAAAGTTTGCCTTCCTTCCTTGCTTGAGACTTTAAACTTCTTCAGTTCATTCGTCTCTAATCTTCAAAAAGGCCCTTGGAAAACTTTACTTTATCCATCATATTACTCCTCCATCCCCATTGCCTTGAGAAAGGCATTCGATCCCTCGCCGTTCAGCTCGTCCAGCAACGATGTTGTTCAGTCGATTTCCTCACGAAGAATGAAAGTTTGCCTCAGCGAGATCCACTGTTTATACTCTATGCAAATATTCCCCCTCGTTCTTCTTCTTTTCCTTTGTTCACTTTACACCTTACGATTTCCCCTTCGTTGCTCGTCGATAAGCTGCTCGTTATTGACAGCTCTATTCAGGAAAGCATACAAATGGACAGAACAAATGTATGAGGAAATGGGAATGCTTCCAATTTTCATCAATTTAAACCATATACAGACTATGGGATTGTAATGTATATCATATCAAACACATCTTAGGGAATTTCCGATTCGTTTGGTATATAATTCGCCAAAATCTGTTCGTGACCTGTTTTCTGATTTGGCACCCTTTATGAGAGACGTAGTTCTACGTCAAAATCGAGATAATTATTTTTATTGGCACTTAAAACCAATATACTAGTAATACCAGGATGACCGTGTGCTCCCTTGGCCGAGTGGTTAGCGTCATAACTAACATGCCGGGTGTTCGGGTTCGATTCCCGTTCTGGTCGGGGGAATTTTTCGTCAAAGAAATTTCCTCCGACTTGCACTGTGATCACGCGTATTCTAGAGCTTGCCACTCAGAATGCATTCAAGGCGTGTTATTTGGCATAGAAATCTCAACTAAGTACTAATAAAAATGACGCAAGTAATACTACGTTGAGACGGCGAAGTTCCTCTAGGAACGTTAGTGCCATTGAAGAAGAAGAAGAAGGATGACCGTTATGCCGATATACGACTCCATCAATGATATAGGAAATCGTGTTTTGGCATTTTATACGATTTCGGATATACATGATGCATCCTTTGATTGATATTTTATACGATTGTTATTTGATACTAATTTAAATTCGACCTAGCGTATGCAAAAGTTATACGATTTTATATTTGCTAAGGGTAATATAATTTTTACGCAGTACTGCATTGATTTAATGAATGTGTTCATGCGAATTACAAATTGCATCAGCCTGATATGCATAAATGATTTCGTATAGATCGTTTTCACGGTAGTGTGGTAGTGTATATCGTAAAACCGATGATTGTTACACCGAATTAAGACTTACTCTGTAGTGATAAATAAAATAGTGGTTTTTACCTTTTATAAGACTTTAAATTTACACAATGTATCCTTTGATCTACATTGTATATGATTTTGATTCGATCTCACTTTATATACGACTTCTAATATGCCAAGTTAAGCGATTTAATGTTTGCTGTGGTATGTAAAATGAATGTCAGATTCAATCCCTACCAGAGGTTAGTCTATTTTACTCGATCGCATACGTAAACTTGAATGTGTCATATCTGAAGGTGGTTTGAGAAAAACCCGCGCATAAAATGCATTTTTCAAAAAGTTTGTTATATTTACTAATTACCAACCAACTTTTAAAAAGAGCGACTTCAAAAAACTGCATAATTATATTTAAAATGAAGAACCGTAGACCAGTTAAAATGTTACCAATGTACGAGAAAATTCTAGAAATAGTGATCAAAGAACAACTTTTGGAACATGTAACGAAAAATGGAATTCTGGTTGAAGAACAATCTGGGTTCAGAAGACACCATCCATGTGAAACGTCACTCAATTCGTTGCTACTGAAATGGAAACAGGCTATAGAGGAAAAGAAAGTACTTCTGGCTGTATTTATTGATTTGAAAACAGCTTTCGAAACAATTGATCGGGGAAAAACTATTTTCCAATTGTTAGGATCTGTAATAGAATGGTTTGAAAGTTACCTCTACGGGCGAAGACAGATAACTCTCTACAGAGACTGTATATCTTCAGCGGAACCAGTGAATCTGGGTGTGCTTCAAGGAAGTGTTTTGGGGCCATTGTGGTTCTTGCTGTATATTAATGATATCAAACAGGTGTTAAATTATAGTGATGTGATATTGTTCGCTAACGACACAGTGATATTCATTGTAGCAGATACCTTGCAAAACTGTTACAGAAATATGAACCATGAACTACAGCATCTAGATGACTGACTGGAATTGAAAAGACTAAAGCTGAACATAAACAAAACAAAATACATGGTAGTATCGACACGTATTATAGACAGTAGCGGTTTTGATATAAATATAGATGGACAATCTGTGGAGAGGGCATCATCAATCAAATAACTTGGCGTTGTTTTGGACACTGCATTTTAACGAACATGTAAATTACACCATAAAGAAAGAAGCTCAAAAATATGGAGTGCTTTGTAGGATAAATCTATTTTTGGCCTTTGAGAGTAAGCTGACGATCTATAAAACATTGATTGCTCCACATTTTGATTATTGTGCATACGTGTTGTTCAAAGCAAACAAGAGGCAATTGCAACGGATGCAAATTTTACAGAACAAAGCCATGCACTTGATATTGAGATGCGATGAGCTAACTCCACGAAGATTTATGTTAGAATACCTACAATGGATGTCAGTCTGCCAGCGTATGAAATACTGCACTCTCACGTTAATGTTCAAGATGACCAACGGTTTGACACCGAATTATTTACGAAACACAATAGTTCATGGAAGAGATATACACCAGTATGACACAAGGCAAGCAAGTGACCTTAGAACTATGAACTTCCGGATGTCCTGTACCCAAAATTCTATTTTTTACAAAGGTTATAAACTTTACAACTCACTGCCAAATGAAGCAAAGACAGCATGTAAAGAATTTTTGAAGGACGATCCGGATTTGTGAACTGTTTGTTAACGTTAACGTTAACGTTAGTATAAATGTATGCATGTTGACGAAGTTATGACCAATATATATTTGTCTTTTTATGTTGAATGTTTGCTGTTCTTTCTTTTTGTCTAAAGACAATAATAATGATGGTATTTAGTTTGTTTTCAGGGTTTTTAGATAGTAAGTTTGTCGATTTTAGATTTAAAAAAAAATTACGAAGTCTACAAAAGTTTGAGCGTCGCGCGCGTAAACAGACATGAACAACTTCGGATGAACCTCATTACAAGAGATTACTAATTGAGGGGCTTAGAATACAAGGGGTGTAAGTGACTTGATCGATTTCTCTTCATCAACTTTTTCTTCAGTTAATAACTCAACTGCAAAAACGTTCCAATTTGAGTTTGCTATAGAATCCGATAGATGAGGTTCTGACCTATCTTCCGCATTGTCAAATACAGCTGGGAATGTATTTGCAGCTAAGTTATGACCAAAAGAGAAAGTCGATGTAGAGAAATCGATCAAATCACTTACAGCCCTTTCATTCTAAGCCCCTCAATTGGAAGTGGAGTGAAGCTGGAAAGGCCCTACCGGAATACTCGTAAACACATTTGTTTTTTTCCAATTCATTTATTTGTAAGGCTCAATCGTATAAGCTTTGCGGAGCCGCTAATTCAAGATTTGTTTATACAAAATCTCAACTTAAATCTATGTTTAGTAGGTTTCGACCGATTACTCGCGGTTTACTCGAGGTTAGAGGGACAATTTTTTGTGGGACGGGTCAGGTTAGGGATATGAATATGAGGTATCGTTGTCTCAACCGATGGTTGCGGCATGCACTGTACCATTGTGCATAATGACCAGGGATAGCATCTGGTGTTCGACTATCTGTCGAGGATGGGGGACGTTGAGATGAGGGGACAAGATAAACAAACTAATAACGAAAAAGAAAAAAAACACAAAAACATTAAATTCTTATACTAGACCGTTTCACAAACATATAGATTAACTGCATATAGCAGATGTCGAGAGTTCCCAACACGCATCTAACAGGAACATAGGGTTGTCTTCCTTGGACCTCAAGGGCATTCAAAAGGTACTCTCTGTCGTAATTATCCGTACATTGCCAAACCGCGTGATTGATGTCATCGTAACCGGTTCCACACCGACAGACATTGCTTTGAACAATATTTATTCTGTGGAGATGCACATCTAGCGAGTAGTGGTTGGTCATAAGTCTACTCATTACACGAATGATGTCACGACTTACGTTTAAACAAACTCATTTGTTAAATATATGGTTATAACAAGATTTTTCTGAGTTGAGGCAGATCTGATTGCGAGTTCCAACGGCCATGTGTATATCTCAAGTTATGAAGGGCATATCAGCTCTCGAATTATCAATTTTGAAATAAGCTAACATCGTTTAGAGGGGTTTGAAAAGGAAATATTTCTACGCGTCTATCACAATTGATAAAATATTATTTTTCATGAATGAACAATTGAATAACTGTAAAATGTCAAGCGTTATTTAAACGCCATAACTGCCAAGTTTTGATTGGCCCGATTTACGGTTTCCCCAACACAGACTTCAAAATCGATGTACGTGTGGAAATCCGCTCTGCAAATATACATGCAAGTCGGAAGTTTCCCCAACACGAACTTCAAAATAATGTACCTGGGGGAATTCGCTTTGCGAATACATGCAAGTCGGGGGTATTTTTTGGTGTTGAGTACTTTTGTACTCGCTGGTCGTTGTGCAGACCGGAATATGTTTCCCCAAAACGTTCTTTTGAACTGAGAAGCCTGGGATCGTCATTTCCGATACAAGAGGTGAATGCACCTTCGCGAGAACTACGTAAACATGAGATGTGCAATATTTTCAGAGGAATTCTCAAATACAATGATCGTTTGAAAATCCTTCCGTTCACATATTTTGGTAATCCTAGGCATCATATCAAACATAAAAGTACGTTCAGCAAAATTTATTTGTAACGAAGAACATAATCTATTACAAATTGCATTGCATAATATAATTGCGTAGTTCTACGTCGAAAATATGCGGTCGTGTCCTAGATACAACCCCTTACAATTTTTTTACTGGTTCAGATTGATAATACAAAAGTAATTTTTTATAACTAATTATCTTAAAGATAACTCGTCTGGCTCAAACCCTTGTAGGGGAATGAGGTGGAACCACCATCATTATTATTATAAAATACTTTAGGTTTTCACTATTTGTATGTCCCTTGAGATATCTCTGCACTTGCTTAAACAAACAAACTTAAACAAACTTGAATTTATAATTCAATATTTGTTTGAAGAGCAGTGGGTGGACCTAGGTTTCATTATGTAATTTATGAGAAACAAACATTTGAAAAACAGGTATTATGGAGCGTTGTCACAAGAATAGAGCATTTTTTAATTCATCAGATGAACTTAAGTTCCAACATTTTTATACTTGGGTTTCTTTTAGCAAACAATGAGGGTCAACAAATCCCAAAATTTGGTTGAGATAATTTTTTTCAGTAAAAGGATGGGATATAAGGATTGCAACAATGTTGATGTTCACAATCAGTTCTTAAATCTATTCGTATATCGATAGTTCTACAGTAGAACCCCGCTTATCCGCGGAATACACTCTGTCCAACTTCTATAAGACCACCCTGACCACCTTATTTTTCGTTGCAACAAAGACAGTTAGAATTTCAACAAGATACATTCATACATTGGAGAATGCTCAGAATAAAGCATATTTAAAGTCAATTTCGTTCAAAAGAGTCTTTTGTTTATTTAGCGTACTTAAATATGATAATTTCGGTTGTCCAGTTTTTAGAAGACCATTTCAAAATTCATAAGTATTATCAATGAAAAATTCAAAACGATAGGCTGACTTACATGACAATAATTGGTAACCTTGCTATCCGACTAATAACTTGGAAAATTCATGTTGGCATACTATTTGCCAAATTCTGCAGAACGGATTTCTCGATATTTTTCCATGTCTCCGGAATTGCGAACTTGAGCTCTTCAATCGTGGCGTGCCGCTTTCTCTCAGTGTAGATTCTGCGACCAAAGGTCCCCCAAAGATTTTCAACAGGATTAAAGTCTGGAGAGCGAGCCGACCAGTCTAAAAAAAATAAGTTTTTGGTCCCTAATCCATTACTTAGTTTCCTCGCTGGTATGAATAGTAGCATTGTTTTGCTGGAATGTGATTTTTTTTGCAACGATATCTACGCTGAAGCGATAGGAGAGAGGATTCCAGTAATCTTTGCTATTCATTTAGAATGTTGCGAGAGCTATCTTGCGCGAGCCTCCACCAAAATTCATGGTTGAAAAATACTCCTTCCTCCTTCCGTAAATTACGTAATTTGCCACATGGAATTATTAAAATATCTCAAATCACATATGCTCGGATTGTAAAATCACGGATCGGCAAATTGTCATCACTTCTGATAAAACATCAATTGGAGAGCACGTGTAATATGGAAGTAAAAATAATCTGGAGTTCATTGTCGAAACGCAACGTTCATACAACATTCTCCATCTTCTTCTTCAATGGCACTAACGTTCGCCTTCTCAATGTATTATTATTTGCATCATTTTTATTGATACTTTGTTGAGATGCCAAGCAACACGCCTTAAATGTATTCTAAGTGACAAGCTCTAGAATATGTGTGACTACAGTGCAAGTCAGAAGAAATTTCTTCGACGAAAAAAACCCCGACCGTTCTGAAAGGACAAGACGGATATTGTATAAACATTAAACAACGAGATCCCGCCTCAGGTGTTTCATTCATTATGAAAATCATTTCCCATTTTGAATTATTTTTTATGAACATGTGGTTAGAGAAGACGAAACAAACAAGAGAGCGGAGAGACCTCGATAGATTTTTGTGTGTATAGTATGAAGATCCGACGTGGCCAATACAACGTCATTCTACGATGTCGTGAACTGTGCCAACAATTAATGCTCAAGATGAAGCGAACGAGAGAGCCATACACATGAAACACAAATTTCTGCATTACTCGAGAATTAATCAAGCAAATGGAACCAAATTTTGCATGTGAAGGTTTTAGGGTTTAGGGCTCCTCCCGCTCTCTAAGGGTGGGCTGTCATACAAATGAAACACAAAATTCTGCATAACTCGAAAACTAATCAAGCACAATTTGGGATGTGAGGGTTTTTGGGTATTAGAAATGTTTCTATAATATATGACACCTCCTCTGGAATGGAGAGGGGGTCCCATAAAAATATTACACATATTTCAACCAACAATATTCCAACCAAACATGAAAAAGGGAAAATTCGGAAAATTAAATTCCCATATGTTCTACATTTACATAGTGACAAATGCTGTTAGTCCATTGTATGTTTGCGCTCGGGAAATTGATCTTTGTTCGAAACTGGAAATGGATTTTAATGTGATGAAACGCACTCCTATATCTTCTTCTATGTATACAAAAAAAAAAGGATCGCCGGAAAAAGGAAGAGTAGAACTCGAGAAAGGAATTGTCCGATTTAGGGCATATCATATATCATATTTTCTGTATAAAGCATTTATTCCATGTAACGGAGAAACATGTTATTTTCAAGAGGTTGAAAAATCTTGAACGAGAACTGTGTCTGAAAATAATCTGATATTATAATGATGAGTTTTGTTAGAAATACTAGGAATTTTATAGTAAGAGGTAAATTAAACGGGGTCGAATAGAAGATCAATCAATGAACAGTTCTGCGATTGGACCCATGAACTTGCTCATAGTAAAACGTGAATGTTTGAAGGTATTAATAACAAAAAACAAATTTAGGGTGCGACGAAGTTTGCCGAGTCTGCTAGTATAACATAAATAGTAAGGAAGTTAAAAAAAAATAGTTAAGTTAGTGTCAGAGCTATGTCCTTAAAGTATACAGTAACAGTAACAATTTAATTTGTTTTTAACATTCCATTTTACATTTTTCTATTCTTTGATTTAAGAAAATTAATGGTATATTTTAATATTTTGTCAGCGGTCAGTGGTCATCGTCTCTAGCACTCCATTCCTCTGTATGTCATAGATCCTTCCCCAAGATATTCGTTCGATCTGCATCAAAGAATGGACCGTAGTCATTCTCGGGTGCGGGAAGATATGCCATGAAATGCTTGAACAACGTCTGCCGGGTCAGCTAGTTTTATAAAAATAATCACTCAATCTGAATTCACATTATCTTAAATCTCTCTTTTTTAATTGTGTACCGGTTTTGTACTAGAAGCTCTCAAATATTTTTGTTTCTATTCTCTCATAGGTGAAAAACCATACATCTGCGATATCTGCAACAAAGGTTTCGCGCAGAAAGCAAATCTTCTATCGCACAGAAAGACACACCTCAAGCCCGATATAGTTTTCAAGTGTGAAAAGTGTGATAAAGTATGTCGCACTCAGAAGCTCCTGGAAATGCACCTTCAAAAGTGTGGAACGACTGAAAGATTCATGCAAGGTCCCATGGCTACGCCGACGTCAACGCCACCAATGACAACCCCATCACCCGCACCAGTCACTCCCACATTGGAAGCTTTATCGGACTTATTGCGATACGAGATTGCCCTGCGGGCACCGAACGAGCTGCAGGAGATTTTGTTCGCTACGATGGAGAAAAAACCAGCGATGCCGGTCGTTTCTGGTGCGGGTAACCGGCAGTATCGATGTGAGATATGTTTCAAAGTGTACTCACAATATCCGAGCTTGGTCAAGCATCGAAAGCTACATCTCAAGATGCCAAGAATGCGGACCAAATCAACCGAGGCAGATGATCGGCCGTACTATTGTGATATATGCGGGAAAAATTTTAAATTCAACCGTAACTTGAAGGTATTGTTCTGGACTTTTTATTATTAGAATTTTGATTTCTTATAAAATCAGATTTTTTATTATTTTGAGAAGAGGAGTCTTCTAATCAAACTTTCTTAGTTAATATGTGAAGACAAACTATGTTATTTTTTTTTGAGTACGCGCATCTTCTGTCGAAACCATGTTTTCTTTTTACATATCTGTACACGGGCGTTTTCTGTCTTTTATAAAATGCTTTTAGGGCGGATTTCTACTTAATTTTTAATAGAAAACCTGTGTGGCGGACGGATTCAGAGGGAAATGAAAAGTCACGGTTAGACTAACAATAAAACTAACTTTATTCGGTAAAAATATATTTCGTTGTTGACGACACCGCGCGTTGTAAAAAACTGACTATCGTCGTTCTCTCTCCTTCTCTTCGTTTCTCGACAAAGAGTGATTCTCTCTCTGGGAAATTAACAGGGTGTGCCTAGACGGTAACCCATAGGGCCCCCTCCAGTTACACTAAAAATCGGACCCGATGACCGGATTGTGTAACTAACGTTTGTCTATCCTCAGTTGGGTGATTCCTGATATTGTCGTCGTATCCAAACACTGGTTTGAGTCGGTCTATAGATACTCTTTGCTCTCTTCCTGCTATGATGATATCGAAATATTTTCCGCTTCGTCTCACGTCTCATATGGTCCTTCATAAGGCTGTTGTAGCGATCTCTTGACAGCATCGACGCGTAAAAAGACATGAGAGCATGTGTTCAATTTACTGTGCACAAACACGGATTGCTTGGCATGATGAGTAGTTTCAGGAGGACGCAGTTTAGACAATGCATCATGCAATTGCTTAGCAAATTCGGAACGGTCAACACTTGTAACGGGTGAGTCGAAAAATTCCCCTGGAACTCGCAGTGGCTGACCATAAACTAGTTCAGCTGCAGAACATTTTAACTCGTCACGATATGCACTTCTCAACCCCAAAAGTACAATTGGTAATTCGTTGCTCCAATGATTTCCGCTTCTACACATCAAGCCTGCCTTCAACGTTCGATGGAATCTCTCCACCATTTCGTTTGCTTGTGGGTGATATGAAGTAGTACGAATGTGGTGTGATCCTAAAATATAAGTCAGCTCACGAAACAACTCCGACTCACACTGACGACCTTGATTGGTGGTAATTGTCTCCGGTGTACCGAATCGAGAAATCCATCCCGATGTTAATGATTTTGCCACAGTTGGAGCCATAATATCCGATAATGGAAAGGCCTCTGGCCAGCGTGTGAAACGATCAACAACTGTCAGAAGGTATCGATGTCCATCAGACGGAGGTAAGGGACCCACTAAATCGATGTGTACGTGTCGAAATCTGGATTTAGGTAGGTCGATTGAACCGAACGGTGACACAGTGTGTCGATTTACTTTGGAACGTTGACAGCTTATGCATTCTCGAACAAAACGATTGATATCGCTATTCATTGCAGGCCATTTAAACCTCTCGGAAATGAGTTTTCTAGTAGCCCGTGCACCAGTGTGCGCCAAACCGTGTAGTTGTGCAGCACGGTAGCGCGATGCTTCGCTGGAACGAAAGGACT
The DNA here is from genome assembly GCF_029784135.1 of Toxorhynchites rutilus septentrionalis. Lineage (NCBI taxonomy): Eukaryota > Metazoa > Arthropoda > Insecta > Diptera > Culicidae > Toxorhynchites > Toxorhynchites rutilus. The sequence continues at coordinate 146,040,469 of NC_073745.1, read as the reverse complement.
TCGATTTTTTATGGAAACATCACAGAATATTGGCTGAGACAAATTCGGAATACGTATTTGTTCAAATTTCAACAACGGAGACGACATAAGCCTTTTTAGCTTTATATCTGTTTTTTGATTGTTTGCAATAGCATGTAAGTCAATTGCCGACACAGCCTCTGGACAGAGTATCAGCAACAGTATTGCCGACACCACTGATGTGACCTATATCCGTAGTAAACTGCGAAATATATCGCAGATATCGTTCTTCGTGGGGCAACCTGCTGGCTGAATTACTAGTCAATGCGTTTGTTAATGGCTTATGATCAGTGAATATTATGAAATTGCGGCCTTCTAGGAAGTGCCGAAAATATTTGACAGCCATGAACGTTAATTCACGCCCGAATGTTGAGTATTTCTTCTGCGTGTCTCCAAATTTCTCAGAATAAAAACCAAGCGGCTGCCATGACGTACCAGAAAGCTGTTGAAGCACCGCTCCTGCTGCGGTACTGGAAGTATTTATCAACAAAGCAAGTGGTTTTGACGAGGCTGGATAATGTAGAAGTGCTGCATTAGCTAAATAATTTTTGCAACATTCAAATGATATTTTAGATTCGCTGTCCCATTGGATTTTCCGTGTGTCGTTCTTTCTATTGTCTGGAATCAATTTACGAAGTTCAAGTTGAACATCGACAGCTTTAGGAGTGAATCTTTTGTAAACGTTAATCAATGCTAGGAATCTTCGAAGCTCTTTCACAGTTGTCGTCGGACGTGGATAGTGAATGACAGCTTGTACACGGGATGGCAATGGTTCAATCCCTTCTTGATCTACTAAATACCCTAAAATTTCAACTTGTTTGCTGTGCGAATTTGCTTTTATCTACATTAATTACCAGGCCATTTTCTTTCAGCCGTTTAAAAACAACATGTACATGTTCCATGTGTTCTTCATGTGAAGTTGACGCAATGCAGATATCATCGATGAATACAATTACAAAATCGAGATCTCCAAAAACTTTGTGCATGAAACGTTAAAAGGTTTGGCTCGCAATGCACAAACCAGACTGCATTCGTGTAAATTCGAACAAGCCGAATGGTGTAATTACGGCTGTTTTTGGAATGTCTGCTTCTTCAACTGGTATCTGATGATACGCTCTCTCCAAGTCAAGCGTTGTGAAAATATTCTTATCTTGTACAGAGTTGAGTAGATCGTGAACATGAGGCACTGGATAACGGTCCGGAATCGTTACTTGATTTAGCTGCCGATAGTCGCCGACGAATCTCCATTGACCATTCTTTTCGGGAACGCAGTGTAGAGGACTAGCCCAGCTGCTGCATGATGGGCGGCAAATACCCAGTTCATTCATTAAGGCAAATTCCTCTTTTGCAGCCTTTAATCTGTCTGGGTGCATTCTTCTCACTTTGCTTACTTTTGGTGGACCTTTGGTAAGAATATGATGCGTGACGTCATGCTGAACCTCAGTATGTAGACTTCCCGGAAGTGTAACTCGACGATACTCAAGCCAGCGCTACACGATGCTACGAACACCCTCGAATGCTGGACGCTCGATGATTCGACGCATCGTGTAGTCGACTAACGAGCTACGAACCTCCAATGTCGAGTGTCGAATATTCGCGTTGGAAGGTAATCCGTTCGTTGTTGATTACCTTCCAACGCGAGTGGTACAAGTCAAAGGATTTTTGTCATCCGTTGATTCGACACTCGATGACATTCGATACACCGCTACACGATTCGTCCGAATCTATCTTTGACAATTGGTTTGTTTACAAGTTTTAGATGAAGAAACAATGAAATTGATTTATAAAACTCAAAATATTCGGCAAAATATTGCACTTTAATAATGTTGATTTCAAGCATTTTTAATTTACAGCCCTATATCAGTACAATTGCTACGACAGCAATTTCAATACTCGTATCGTCATCCAGTTCCCTAATGTTTTTGATGGTAAATAAAAACAATAAACATTTGATCCAAATACTCGCCGATTGTTTGGACCGATTGCATTGAATCAAACATTCACTTCACCGTGTAGCAGCACATTCGTCACAACAATTGTCGATTCATCGAGTCAAACGTTTGAGTCCAACATTCGAGTGAAACGTTGGACGAATCGTGTAGCGCCCGCACCAGATAGAAGTTGATGAAACGGGCGATTTAAATTAATGCTAGTTATGCTGTGAATTCGGCTAGTCATCACGGTGCCAGAAGATTGCATCATTGTTTTCGAATCAATTAGAACTTTGTTTGTTAAATCGACTAGAAGCCCGAAATGCGCCAAAAAATCTGCTCCGATAATTGCATGATTGACATTCGCCACCAAAAAATTCCAAGTAAATTTCCGTCTTAATCCAAGGTCTGTTGACATAATTCTCGTCGTGTACGTTTTGATGCCCGTACCGTTTGCTGCGTGTAGAGTAAATAATGTTTTTTTTATTAATCCGACTATTTTTACAGGCTCAGTTACATAAGTTTAATGGAGCCAAACTCTTAACTATATTTCAACTAGCATATATCAACATGTTGTTTCCTTAATTCTATGGTTAATGAAATAGGAAACCGATTACTCGCGGTCGACTCGAGTTTAGAAGGGTGACACATTTTCATTAGGAAAAGGATGGGATGTAAGGAGATGTGTGTTTACACTCGCACTCACATTCACATTCACATTCACATTCTCATTCACACTGACACTTCACACTCAAATCTTACATTTAATATGTGTTTACAATTTAACTTATTCTAATGTTAGTATAGCACCGATAGCTCGCGAAGGACGAAAAGGAGGGGAAAAGGATGTATGAACAATCACACTCGAAGATCGATAGCTTTAAGGAAAACATATATTTGGGACATGTAATCAAGGTCTAACCGAGCCAACACATCTCTCACCGGCACATTGGACTGCTTTCCTCCAGCCCGAAGGGAGTTTTCTAAATTCGATCTGGCGACAAGATACAACTCGCACGACCAAACAACGTGTTCGATGTCGTGGTAACCATGGCCACAACCGCAGAGATTGCTGTCGGCAAGATTAAAACGAAAAAGCAGCGCGTCTAAAAATAATGTTTTTGTTGTCGATAATTTTTCTTTTCTCGTTGCTGGAATTAACGATACGTCGGAACCCGTGTCAATGAGGAATCGGTAATTACTCGTTCTGTCTGATAACAGGAGGCGCCGGCTCGTAAATGCTCCGCCCACTTCGGCCGACTCGTGCGAGCAGAGATAGTTTTTTTTTGTTTTTTATATTGGCAAGGTGGTTTGCGGTGCTGTGCTTGCTGTCCATACTTTTGATGATACCAGCAAAATTCATTGTTTGTTCTTGTTCGGGACGAAGAACGATTGCGGAGAGGTGAGGGATTGAACTTGAGATGACGAATCTCCGCACTGAGAACTTCCAGCTGCTCTTGTAAAGATACAATTTGATTTGAAGTTTCGCTTGAAGATGGAACCGTCGTTATTCCTGCAACTTGAGGTGATTCTGCCATTTTATCGGCCATTTCTGCTAACTTGGGTAAAGTTCCATCGCTGATAGTTAAAATCGGACGAATGTGTGCTGGCATACGCTGTAGAAACAACATCTTGAGTAAATTTTCACTAACGTTCAGACCAGCTGCCAGTTCCTGCATTTTGGCTAGCAAATGTGTCGGTCGCATATCTCCAAGGTCAGACGCACTAAGCAGCCGCTCCAAACGAGCCTCTGATGACAAGGCAAAACGTGAAATTAGCCTCTCTTTATCGCTTTATATTTTTCTTGTGGAGGGGGGTTCGATACTAAATCCGCAATGTGACATATTACTGATTGGTCCACTTTCGCTACGATGTGATAAAATTTGGTTTCATCCTTCCTTGAGCATCAACCTGTGCAAACCACATTTCTGGATCTGATTTCCAAAATTCTGGAAGTTTTACAGATACGGCTGCTTCGCCGCGAATCTCTTTATTGACATGTTGCTCGTCATTCGCCATTTTGTTCGCAAGCAACTTTCAACGAACTGCAAACTTTCCCGATTCCGATGCCAACTACTATCGTCGTTCTCTCTCCTTCTCTTCGTTTCTCGACATAGAGTGATTCTCTCTCTGGGAAATTAACAGGGTGTGCCTAAACTTTAACCCATATCTGTATCGGTGACTGAAAATTCGTTTTGTATTGAGTTCAAAAACGAATGAACCGTATGATTCAAAGTCTCAGTGAAAAGTATTTAGTTGCGACATTATTTTGAAGCTCGAAGAATGATACTTATTTTTTTCCGCCACGTGGGAGGGTGAACATCAATTACTTATTCACTTATTTACTTACTTACTTACTTACTTACTTACTTACTTACTTACTTACTTACTTACTTACTTACTTATTTATTTACTTACTTACTTACTTACTTACTTACTTACTTACTTACCTACTTACTTACTTACTTACCTACTTACTTACTTACTTACTTACTTGCTTACTTGCTTACTTACTTACTTACTTACTTACTTACTTACTTACTTACTTACTTACTTACTTACTTACTTACTTACTTACTTACTTACTTACTTACTTACTTACTCACTTACTTACTCACTTACTTACTTACTTACTTACTTACTTACTTACTTACCTACTTACTTACTTACTTACTTACTTACTTACCTACTTACTTACTTACTTACTTACTTACTTACTTACTTACTTACTTACTTACTTACTTACTTACTTACGTTCTTACTTACTTATCCCACGCAAATCGAGCCGATTTTGACGCTACCCGGTTCGATTTTTTTCGAGCCTTGAACATAAGGTGGCATCTAGCCAAAGATTCGCAGTTTTCATCATTATATGATCAATTTTAATTATGACCGATACAGTGGCGTAAACTGGGGTTTGCGGGCCGTTTTAGGGGTGCAAAAACGGTTGTGTCCCATTCACCCGAAACACATTTTCCCGAAGTACATTCACCCGAATGTAACACATACCCGAATGACATTCTCCCGAATGTAGCAAATACCCGAATGCAACATATACCGGAATGCAATAAACACCCAAATGCGACATTTATCTGTATGAAACATTTGCCCGAATAGAACAAATACCTGAATGTGACAATTACCCGAATGCAACATTTACTCGAATGAAACGTTTACCTGAATGAAGAGGAAAAAATTCCAACAAATCAGATTATGAGTTTTGTCGAATCTCCTGTTGATAAATAAGATTAAATCAGAACAACATGGAAGAGCAACAAAAATGCGAACTGAAATAAGATATTGTAATGAGGTAATTCGAACATGATGTTGAAGATTTCGCTGTGTCATGTTTAGAAATTAGTGTAGGCACAACTGACATGCCGTCATTTTTCCTTTCCGCATAGCTTTTAAAGGCCAAGAGATCATTTAGAAATGAGCACGGGCTATGGAATATTTCGAAAACTAAGCAGGTAATTTTAGCATAAAAAATATAAAGCATAATACCATGAGAATGTGAAAAGAGTTTTTACAAATAGCTTGCAATGTCTGCATCAATCCTCTGTGTGACCCGAGGACCACTGTGCACAGTTCTGTTCAGAGTCCAACGCTGGCACGAGGACAATAATCAGCAGCCTTTGACATGGGGAACAGAAACTGTTTGAGCCGCATCATCAAGTAAACAGACGCTCAGATAGGCCCTCTTCCCTGTTAGCATACGACCAAGATCCCACCGGGGTTGGTGAGGTTCATCACGGTTAGTCGTACCCCAGTCGGCACCGATAGGAGGTAGGGACAGGAGTTACTGGACAAGAAGCTAAAGGACCACGCATATAGATCCCATGCCTTATGCCTGCGGGTACACGAAGTACCGATGACACACTTTGTTCAGTCGTTTATCAACCAAAACAATCGTAAAACAGTTGAATATCGCCAAAACTACCATGTGTGATGCGATTCATACGATTCCGTAAGCGGAACAGCGTAGCTCGAGTGGCTCAAACGAAAAGTCGTAGGTGAACTTACAAACGTCAGCTCAATTGGAAAGCTTGAGAAACATCAAAGCCAGATGCCGGTACCGCTCGTAGTACTATTCGAAGGATCCGTTTGCGAGCAGGCTTTCGTTCTTAGCGAGCAAGCAAGCAAGCAACTAATCAGAACGTTGAAGCATAGTCTAGAGTCCAAAGCTGGTGCTTGTAGATTGTATGAGCAGGGTCTGTTGAGCCATGGATATCTGCTAGGAATGCATTTCGGACAGCTGACCAGGAGAACATTGAACTTAGCCACGGTACTAGAAAATGTTCCTGACTTTGAACTCTCTAAATCCTATTCTCTATTCTCTACTCTTTACTTTCTACTTTACTCCCTAATACATATTCCTCACCCTCTACACTCAAGAACGATAGAAAAAATCATTTAAAAACTCAATAAATGTGTGGTACACCTCATCTTGAATGGCATGGTTCTCAGAGGAACTTTTACCGTCTCAACGTAGTACTACTTGCCTCATTTTATGTAGTACTTAGTTGGGATTTCTTATGTCAAATAACACGCTTTGAATGTATTATATGTGGCAAGCTCTGGAATATGCGCGATCACAGTGCAAATCAGAATAAATTTCTTTGACGAACTGGAAACGAACACGAACCACCGGCAAGATGTATTTGAGGCTAACCTCTCGACCACGGGAACATGATGTCTTACTCCTACTCTTAGCAAATTCAGAAAAAAAATTGGAGGTGGATTATGCTGTACTGTTCATTTTCAAAGAAAAACACTGTCCATGTATATTTTGAAACATTTTATTTGAAATCAGCTGAATTTATTTCATTCAACAAATATTGAAGCAGCATAGAATATATCTTTTTTTTTTTTTTTTTTTTTATAAATCAAAATTTAGTTTATTTCAATGTTTTGTCAAAGCTATTTACATAAAATATTGTATCATTAAAATCCAAATCTTAGGTGGAACTCCAATTCATTTACATCTACCACATTGTCAGAATTCATTATGAATATTACGTAATTGATAAAAATTTTCATTATTTTTGTTTTCGTTTCTCCATTCACGCCACTTAAAGTTGGATGTATCAAATCGTCATATGAAAGCCTCCTGCGAACGTCAAGTGTTGTTGCTATTATCCTCTGTAGAAGCGTCCATGCCATTGTTATTCGTTGGCACTCACTGAGTTTGTGTTTGAGAGTTTCACGTGCAGCATTGCAGTGTAGGCATTGCTCATTGTCTACTCGTCCTATCGTACACCATAAAACTCGATGCTCCATTTTCTCGTTAATCAGCAGGTACCAATTACTACGTTGGGCTGAAGTCAGCTTGTGACTTCCGATGTTGTGCCACACACTCCTCCAATTTACAGCAGGATGACGCAACTCCACTCTCGGTTTGGCTGTCTGGTCGATAAAAATCGATGAATTTGATCGGAAGAAGGACGTTGTTGTATTTGGGGAGGCAAACGGGAACGTGTTTGCAGGATTATTTTGAGGCAGGGAATATTTGCTGGAGTAGGATGAGGAGTAGTTTGGGTGAGGAAGTAGGAATAGTAGGGAATGGAATCGATCTCTTGAAGATGTCGATTAGTAAATAGTGACTTTGATTTCAGCGCCGGAAGCTGTAGATTCAGGCCTCCTTGCTTTCGGGGTTTTGCCAACTGTTGCATCGGCACACGTGCTGGTTGTCTGTTCCACAGGAGCAGCCCCATGATAGCAGTTATTTTGGCGGTGTGCATACTGTATGGTGGAAGAATCGACGACAGATACCACACTTTTGATGTAATGAAGATGTTGAGTAGTATCACCTTTTGATGAAGTGTGATGGTGCGCATACTATGTATTCGCACCTGATGTGCAATTTTGCCAATCAACGCATTCCAATTAAGAGTGATCATTAGTCGTATCGAATTGGTAAATATTACACCCAGAATTTTAATATCGTCCTCCGTCCGTAACCAGTCCACTTGAATCGGATTCCCATTCATAAACCCGACATCAATCGATGTTGTTTTGTTCAGGTTCAGCACAGCCCCTGACACTCGCCCTAAGTGATGAAACAAGTCACGCATTGTTCCAATTTTTCTCCCAGTTGTGACGATGACGCTGATATCATCCGCATATGCCACGACCAGGTCAGTTTCGCACACACGTTCAATCGAAACCAACAGAGGGTGTAGATATAACACAAACAAATGCATTGAAATTGGGTCTCCTTGTCTCACCGATCGTTCGATAGGAAACGATGCTGTCATGTGGCCGTTTATCAACAGGCGGGAAGAGGATAGAGCAGCGATTCGTCTGAGGAGATCTACGAGCTGGCTGTTTATACCGAGTGATCGCATGTTCCCGAAGAGAAATGAGTGCCTTACTCGGCCAAATGCATGGTCCAAGTCGAAAGACACTAGCTTGCCGGTCTGTTTTCGTGCGGTCAACATAGCGATCCTATCTTTGAGGGCCAACGTGGCTTGGAAGATGTTGTTCTGTGCGTTAGAACATTTCTGAGCGCTTGTGAGAATGTGATGTTCTCTCATTACGTTCTCCAGCCGCATCTTCAAAATACGGGAAAGAAGCTTGTAATCAAAGTTAAGAAGCGAGATCGGCCTGTACGAGCCAACAGTGTCTCCAGATCCTCTTTTTTTAACCAGGACAATTACACCATCAACAAACTTCGACGGGAAATTGGACGCTAGTGCTTCATTCAAAATTAGGTTCAGCTCGCGATGGATAACGTCAAAAGCTCGTAGATAAAATTCCTTCGGAATTCCGTCTGGCCCCGGTGATTTCTTAGAGGCGCTTGTTTTAATAGCACCCCAAATATCAGTTGTTGTGATTGCATTCATACACGACTCGTTTGACGCATCATTTTCGGGAATTATTTGGGCACACTGAAAGTTATCGGGTTGTACTTCTCTGCCTGTTTCCTTATATAAGTCGGAGAAATATTGGAGCACGTGGTGTTGTATGTTTTGTGAGTCATCGATGATCTCACCACGATCGACAGCTAGTCGTGTAATCGTCGTCCGTTTTCTTCTTCTTTCCCCAAGTTGAAATATGGATAGAGGTTCTCCCGCTACAATTTGCTCATGAATACGAACGAAAGCTTGTGTGAATCTTCGTTGCAGGGCAAGCATTTCTCCCTTGAGGCGGTTGATGGTTGTGAGCATTCCCGGGTTCTAGTAGTAGCTGTCGTAAGCCCGTCGCAGCTGCATATACAGCGTTTGTTGTGCATGATGAAACTCGTCATACACTTGCTTCGATTTCCATCGGAAGAAACTGATTATCTTAGGCTTTCCGTACATAAGCCACCATTCCATCCAGCTACGATAGTTACGCCTTTGACGTGTCCAAAATTGCCATCGTGTCTGGAGCTCTGTTATGTTCTCGTTGGTGAGGAGATGGGGTCGAAGTGGCCAAAAACCACGCCCGTAGGGTTGTCCGAGGTTGGGTAAACACATTCGTGATGTTAATGCCATGTGATCAGAAAACGAGCATGCATGGGTTTGTGCGTTTCGTAACTGTTCACACAATCCCCTGCTTACATAAATGCGATCTAAACGCGTGGATGAGTTAGCCGTAATATAAGTATGTCCGACATCATTTCTGCGTAGCTTAAGCCACACATCATGCAGTTGCAGCTGTTGGACTGTAGTCTGGAGAGAGGGACTCATATTGTATCCCGTCGAATCACACTGTCGTATCACGCAGTTGAAATCACCGGCCAGAATTGTATGTTCGGTACGATGACGTAAATAGAAGGCGATCGTATCATTAAAAAAGCGTTCTCTTTGAGCACGATGTGCCGTGCCGGACGGTGCGTATACGCAACAAAGTATTGTGAATACGCAAAGCGACCAATCGACCATCCAAACTTTTCTCCACATGAGAAAATTGAATGTGATCTCTCAGAGCGATGGCGGTGCCTCTTCTCGTGTGGTCAACATTAGCTATGACGTTGAAGCCAGGGAGAGTGAGTTGCTCATTTTCTAATTCTTGAATGAACACGATATCAAGATCCATGGTTCGGATAAATGTTCGAAATGCGTTGATTTTGGTGGTGTTCGTGGTCGTGTTTACGTTTATGGTCGCAATATTGTAGCTGGTGAAGATGCTTAAATAAGGAGAGGTCGTTGTCCTGCGGGTCATCGCCATCATCGCAACGCATTTTTTTGGTACTACGTGTCGAGCGTCTACTACAAGTAGATGAGTCTGTATCATTGCCGTTTGTTTTCCTTTGTAAAATTGATTTGCGCAAAACTTTTGTCCATGTGTCGTTTTCATTTTCGTGTTCCTGTTGCACGTTCGTTGGTATAGCGAAGTCATCGAACCTCTCGAGCTGAACTAGAACAGTAGGAGCAGGCATTGTGCTGCTTGTAGACGCTTCTGTATCTATTGGTATCGCTTTTGGTATTTCGGCTGCTTTTGAGCCGCTCGGCTTCGCAGCTCGGGATTGCTGAGCAAGTGGTTTCGTACGTGGAGGATTTGTATTCTTAGCAACGTCTGCGTATGAGAAGCTGTTCGCTGCCAGTTTTTGGACCAGCAACTTCTTGTTTTGCACACACGAGACGCCGTTGTGAATGAATTCACTGCAATGTCGGCAAGTCTGTTGCTGGCCGTAGTACGATAAAAGTGTCGTTTCACCATCAATGGTGACGTAAGATGGAATATTTTTTTTGACCGTCATCCTCAAGATGCGGACACCGGTCGGTAGACCAGAGAAAAAATGCTTCTCGTTCCATACCTCCTCTCGAATGGTTAGAACCTCTCCGTAAGCACTGAGAAATTTATCGATCTTTTGGTTGGATACATCTTCGGAATGATTGTAGATCCTCACTTCCACCGCTCCATCCTCCATTTTCAGACGTAGAACGTATGACTTTCCGTTCACCTTAATTTCGTGAGTATTGTCGTTTTCCTCGACGACTTTTCGTGCAACTTCAAGAGAAGTAGTTTTGATAAAAGCGATTCCGAGGTTGCGGCTGTATTGAATCCGCTTTATATCCTCACGCTTCATAGCGAGCGTCTCACCAACAAAACGGTGAACCTCCTCGGACGATGGTTTTTTCGGCACATTCGCATAATCAATGCGAAATGTGTTTTCGCGGCGTTTCATCGCGGACATCGGCTCGCGATAGCACACGAAAACTCTCGCAACTTTCGTATTATATATAGCCGGCGAAGGACTTCCGTAGATGATAGCAGAAACAAAACGCGTCTGTTCAACTCGGAAGTTGAGCGCTAACTCATAAAAAAAATCATAAAGCATCCAGGTTTGTCCATTTTCATACGTCCCTCGTTGTAGTCTTGCATCTATAAGAAATAGTTTTGTTATAATTTTGCAAATAGTATACATGAAATGAATACTTACATCAAATATCAATTGTGTTGCTTCATCCTACGCTTCTCAGGATTCGCTGTTTTGCAGGCGTCAACTTGCTTGAACAGGAACTCAAAACATTTCGTGCAAAAAAATAAAAATAAAACAATAATTAAATCTTCAACAAATAAGTTCTATTAATAAATTGTATGCGATTTACGGTCCTAACTAAATATAACAACCTAACAAACAATTGAAAAAAAAAATTTATATAATATTATATTTGGAACAGCTACACTCTCTGAAATGATTTTCATTACCTTCTTCGAAGAACGATCCTTTCCCTTCCTTCCTCCAGTCTCCTGATTGGCCCAAGAGCATTTGGGAATCTTTGATGCTGTGGGAATCCTTGATTGAATTGGTCCTCGCTCCATTTTCGCTTCTGGTGATGATTATAGCTGCTTCTCTCATGTAACTATAATCCTCAGTGAGCAAAATCGTCGCATCAACAGAATGCTCCTTCGATTGAAAATTAAAATTCGGAAAAACTATCCTGGCTTACTTTTGCATCCATTTTCATTCTGACATTGTGTTGTGCTTCACGATATGATTTTTCACGCAGCTCGCAAATATCTTTCTCCCAGAAATTGTGAGTGAATTCTCATCGGAATATTGTTTTCAAACGTAGGACTACATTGAACAGAAATACATAGGGCGTACAGTTATTTTTCTAGGTTTGCAACCAATCTTGTTTTTAAAGAGAACAAATGTTTCCAATACATACGACACTTAACATTTTTCAGGTACACATGAAGCTGCACACCAAAGCTAACGGGTTCTTCAAGTGTGACAAGTGCAGCAATACGTTCGAAATGGCGGATCAGCTCAAATCCCACTTGCTGGAACATCCGATCGATGTGGAGAAGATTTTCAACTGTGAGTTCTGCTCGAACACCTTCAAATCGAATGAAGATCTGAAGCGCCATCGCAGATCGCACACTGGTAAGTTTGGATTGGTCAGGGCCTGCCAGAACACCTTGGGAGCTTTAAAAACGTTTTTGTTTCAGGTGAACGCCCGTTCAAGTGTGACACCTGTCCGAAAGCGTTTACCCAGCTTTCGAATCTACGTGCCCATACAAAGATTCACGAGAAGAAGCGAACCGCGTATGGGTGTAATATTTGTCTGTTGGAGCTTGATTCGCTGGAAGCGCTTAGTTTGCATCTCAAAACACATCAGTTCCAGCTTTTTGAGTTATGTAAAGAAATGAGACAATAGTTTGTGATTGGACGAAAGTGTCTCGATAAGAATCTGTGTTAACCCGTATCCGTACTATATACATATGCCAATATACACAAGTGTTATTTGATGTTTGAAACATGTATTATTGTGATCGTATTAGCGAAATAAATGCTGTTGTACATAATAACGATAATACATAAAACAAGTTTTCTTCAATTGATTTAATTATAACAAGGGTTTTTCAGATTAAACGCTCACGCAACGAATTTTAATAACTTCTACAAAAGTGAACCGAATTTTATTTTTGAAAATCGAAAATAAAGCTAATTTTAGGACATTTTCGATGTTACCACCCCTTTTTTCGATAACGCGTTTTAAACGGCGAACAAAATTCTTCATGCACAACATTACGACTTCGATGCTGTTGAAAATCCGAGTTATTTCTTCTCCAAATTTTGTGGCTTATTAACATAGCAACGGTCCTTCACGTATCCCCAGAGGAAGTAATCGACGAGAAATGTTAGAATTCTTACCATAAGAGGACAAAGTTTCATTAAGGCTTCGGTTGCTCGAGTAATACGATTTCACAAAAATACACGTTCTTGTAAATTGTATATCTTGACACTAAAAACCATCCGATCAGACTGAACGAGTTGCCGATTATAATCGTCCCGAAGTGGGGAATGCAGTGCTGCCATCGAATGAGCGAAAAATTTTTTTTTATAAGGAGCTATTCGATTTTTCAGCCTGGGCGTTTAATCTGAAAGACCCTGTATCAAATACATATTCGGCAAACCACTATTGCATACAAAAGTTCAACCTATTGTATGTACAAAATTTTTTTGGTATCGGCAAGCCAGTAACTTTCTTTTCTCTATTGATATCGAATGGTTAAGACTAGAGGAGGATTCACAGATTCAAAACATTTGACTGGTAAACCTTTTCTAACTTATCACAATTATTTATAGTTTCTCAAACAAAAAATATAAGCATTGAAATCCCATCGTAATATACCATATAACAGCATCTTTCGATAGGAAAAGGCACGATTGAATTGTTGTTCAAAATTTTTATCATTATGTGATCAATTTTAATTACCACGTGGACAGAAATAGCATGATTTAAGTTTAGTTTGTCCAGTTTTAGGAATTACCATTTTTGAATGAAAAAATTCAAATTTTCAAGTAGATGTTGCATTTATCATTGTTTGAGTTTACTGTCATCATATTGATCCATGCGTAATTCAGGCTCTCTTCAGAATATTGCCTTTTCTTGGGCATTGCAAAAGTGTGCACCTCGACACATTCAACACAGAGAAACTTTATTTCTGATATGTACGAAGGACACAATAAACAAACTGCAGCGCGACCAGCAGGTTGCCATAGAAATCATGTGAACAAAACAACATTAATTAATCGGACAACTCATGATCAGAATTGAGGTCATCAAAATGCGTTAATTTAATGGTTTAGCTATGTAAATCTGATACAAATGGTGTGCAAGCATGATGTTTACAATATTTGTATGTGTTATAATCTGAATATTTGGTCTGAATTCATCTGGTAATTGATTAAAAATTAGCTCAAATGAGGGGCGTATTGACATCAATAGAATGTGTATTTTATAAGCCTTTAAAATATGTGAATCCGTAAAAAAGTACTATAAAACTACTGCAAATCATGAAAAAGACAATTTTATTTATATGTTTTGGAACATTCGAATACCTGATTTGACAGAGGTGTGCTGAATTAGAGCATTCAAAAAAGTGGACAAACCATGAAAATATTTCGGCTGGACAAACCAAAATCATTAATTTTATATAAAAAAACGATGCTGATATCATTGCGCTTTTCAAACTGCAAAAATGTTGTAATGTATTGTTAGTTTTGGATCGTTGGACACACCCTTCGTGTACCGTTTTTGCGAAGGGATAATGACAAAGGATTGGTGGATTGAACACACATTGAAAATTAAAAAATATCAACTAAAATTTGCTTTTCCTCACCGATCATGTATTCTATGTAATTGAGAATTATATGAATTTTCGAGTGGTGAAAAAATTTGAAGAAAAATTATGTCTAATAATGATTGTATAGTATGATGATCAATTTTAGCGGGAATATTACGTATCATTGTGATCGATGATCTCGTTGCCTATAACCTTTAGTTCTAATTAATTAAATTAAAATCGTGCCGATTCTATGAAAGAAATCGAAAGCATAATTTTTATAGATATACATTTATTCGATTGTATATGCCCCGTTTTGTTCAACAATATTTTAGCATCATTCACGTACCTTGAGAATTAAATCCTATCAGAACGTTTTTGTTTTCTCGTCGAAAAACTGGCCGAGGCGCTTCTTATGATATACAGTGAGTTGAAGTTCTTACAGGAATGTTGATCCTTTAGCGTATGAGAGACTACAATATCTGACGAGTAAGGCGGGAGTCTTAAGAGCGCACTAGAAGCCTTCTGGGGCGTTGATTTTTATATGTTCAGCAGCGAGCAGTACTTGTTGGAATTCAACGAGACTAGTTGCTTGGTAGAAGCTCATAATACAGATTGTCTTTCAGTCTCACCTGACTCAGACCATGACTTCCTTCGGGCGAAAACCTGTTTCAGGGTTCTATTCACTTGCCCAAGATTTTTTAAACTCAAAATTATTGTGAATGATTTGCTCTTTACAATTCACAACAAATATGTATTATCGTTGGGTTTATGAAACAAATTGCAGATTGAGATAAGGAACGCAATGTTTTTTTCTGTAAAATAAACCTTTATTCCGGAATCCGACTAGATTTGAAATTAGCACAATGTTGCATTCTTTAATCTGATCGAGCCAAATCCTATCAAGTTGTGCATATGTTGCAACCTTGGATTGCAGAATGCAAAAATTTATATCGCTCCTATTGTAATATGTCAAATCCGATCGGGTTAATAGGTGGTCCATACATTGAAGCGTTTTTCGTACCCATGCTTCATCAGGTGCTCATGAACGGTGGTTTTATACAAGGAATCTACTAATTCATTTGTCATGTACCGAGGATTAATCTTGAGAAGTGTTTCGATTTGATTGTCATTAGAAGCTGCATGGACTTTTCAGACAACCCAATAGAATCGCATTATAAAAATTACCAGATATCAATAAGGAAAACATCATTGCAAGAAACCGATCTCCAGAGATACAATCCGTATATCTATGGAAGACTTTTTTGTTCGTTTCATTTCAACCTTGAGAGATTTCGAAAAATAAAAACGAAACACTTTTGGGAGACCCGCACTTAAGTCGAGATTTTCAATACTAAAAACTTTTTTTGTGTCTTTGGGAGTATTTATCCTGACGGAATCCATGGTCCTCTATTACCGATTGGACCGGTTCCAGTTCATGTGCGTTTCTTTAAGAATATCCATTTCAAGGAAGATGTTTATATAGTAACTTGAAATCAAAAGAATTCCAATTGACTTTCACGTCTGTTCCTCGCCTGCAACACACCGTATCTGTCCGTTCGTCCGATCGGTATCAACTCTCCGTCTTTTCTCTCTCTCGACTATTTTCAGTTCTGTTAGCTCATGGCACACTTTTTCGAGCAGTGGTGCCATAGCGCCAGACACTACAGTTTGGTCTCATGAAGAAATATGGTTGTTAGGACCTGGCCGCATCGATAGCATCAATGGCACTCGTCGAATTGGAGACGATCAACAGCGGCTTTGAAAATGAAATTGTGGTTGCCTCGAAGATGCAGACCACCTCGGCTGACAAGACCTAGCAGCGAGTTTCTTGCTGAAAATCAGATTGTTATTACCATCGCTTATCCCTAATCCAACTCCTGATGATTCATTTGAGTCGTTGCAGGATCGTTTTGTAAGAGCAGTTAAGTGGGTCTCCTCCCTACCGCTGGTTTTCGACAAGAATCTGGCAGTCCTGGATACGATCACTGAGCCGATGATGAGGTCGAAAGGAGATTCTCCCATTTCAGTGCAGACAGAGGTAACTGGTGTTGACGGTAGGATGCCGAAGACAGTCCGTAGTGCCTTGTTGTAGATCGGTGCCAGAGTGTTTGGGAGTTTGTCTCCAGTCAAACACGTCAACTCGAAGCGTTGGATGAGGCGGCTGTTTTTCAACAGATTCAACCGGATGACACAGCTCTCCTTAATGGAGGAAGCTAAGTTTGTTGTCAACCAACATTCCAAGGATCATTAGCATTTTTCGGCGAAGGATGTACTTTATGTATAGTCGGACCCTGGATTCCTGCATATCACTATATGTCTGATCTTCTGCACTGGAAGTCTAAGTCCTCTTCCGGCCGCTAATCGGCTGATGGCATTGGTAGCTGCCTGTATCCTGATGCGTGGAATCATGTTGGTGTTACCCACTGCCATCAGTAGAATGTCGTCCGGGTAGGCGATCACTAAGACCTGGAACAGGCTATTCATGGCGACGAGAAAGAGAGAAACAGAACCTTGGGCTCAAAGGTTCGGCGTGCGGCGAAGTTCTTGATGAAGTTAAGTAGTTTACCGCCAGCGCTCAAAATCCCTGAGTTTTCAACATTAACGGGACCCATGTTCTGTTGTACACATTTTCTAGGTCCAGAGCTGGCTTCGGTTATCACATCTCCAGAGGTCGCGAAGTAGTTGTTAGTGCCCATACTCGGCCGGAAGGCGAACTGCGATAGTCAGATTTTCTGTTTTCGGACAGAAAGGTTCCAGTATCTTGAATGAGCACGAGGCCAACGAAATTGGGCAGTAACCTTTCACATTGTTGCAGCTTCGGCTGACCTTAGGTATGAGCAGTGGCGTCGAATGTGGGGGGAGAGGGTGCGATGTTTGCGGATCACCCCCCGGTACACGATTTTAGGGGTGCAGAATGGACCGGATTTATATGAATAAATGGAATAAATATGGCGGGGAATGGGAGTGCAAATCAACTCGTCCACCCCGAGTACGAAAGCTTCACTCGACGCCACTGGGTATGGGTATTACTAGACGGTGTTGTAGCGGTCAGCAGTTTGAATATTCTAGGGCAAAACGTACCCTTATGTGTATTTGCCCTAAGGTAGATAATAAGTATGTTGGTTGAGCTGATCTTAAAAGCTGTGTAAAGCTTATTCACCTCACTGTGTTATTATTCAGATCTGAAAGCCCGGGAGAGATTACTTAGCCTGATTTCACTTTCCCTGAGCTTAGTTTTTCAACGCTTGTACAGTACATTCTACTGCTGATAGCTTAAAACAGTGGATGTACACGATGTTGTTCGTCGTTTGTGAATTTTGTGAACTATTTAGAAACTAAATTACGTTGAGAATTTCCAGGTGTTTAATTTTATAATTTATAATAGTTCATTCGTGTGTAGTGTCCGAAGAAATAGCGTTGAAATTGTGTGTCTGTGCCACTGATCAGAAGGTAATAATACTAAGCATTTCAAATTGAATGTGAACGGTGCTCATACGAACGCAATAGCCGAAGGCTACGCAATTTCCTCGCAGGCAGCGCATCCATCGTACACCAGCGCCACCATATCCCGTACTCGCCACATCGCACCAGGAAGTGCAGAACCGCAGAAGGAACATTCGACATTCAACATACTTATTATCTACCTTAGGGCAAATACATATAAAGGTATGTTTTGCCCTAGAATATTCAAACTGCTGATCAACCCTTCGGGGCATTCGTGTGTGCCTCACAGATTGTTAAAGATGCTGAGAATGACGTTCTGTCCGAGCAGGGATAGCTGTTTTAGCATCTTATAGCCGGTACTGTCAGGGCCTGTTGACTCACCTTTTGGAGAACGTAGGGCGACGGAAAGATCCTCGATGGTGAAGTTCCGTCTGAGAGGATTATTGGGCCGACTCACCGAGACCACTAAGTTGCTGGCCGAAGTGGTCCGCTCCCTGTCGACGAATGAAATCCCCGAGCGTGTTCAAACTGTCTGCCAGATCGCTGAGGATTATACTGTCCACTTGAAGAATGGGGTTGTGTGGCCTTTTCTTCCATTCAGCGTGTTTACTGTGGGCTAAAAGTCCGCAGAGAATTGGTTCTTTGATAGATCGGATGATTGATAGGATTTAGGATTGACAGACTCCAGAATCGATTCGATTAATGGTCGTTGCCAAGAAAATCGGCTTTGTTCCATCCATCGTTCTACGAAGCCAAAAATAAACAGGCGATCATTTCAAATAACGACGGTCATAAGCAAGAACTTTTTGCACACTTCGGAGAGAAAACAAACATGCCCTGTTTCAGAACGGAACTACGGAATTATATTATTCAATCCGCTTGTTTTTTACTTCGGATATTCACCCTCATTCTAGTTTTTGAACTGGACTTTCTTCAACTGAACTTATCGATGAAATTTGGGTTAATTTTCCAACCCAATTAACGAACGATCAATGTATGGGTGACACTTTTCTCGTTGCTTTAATGGAATCTTGCATGAATTTCAAATGATGCATGAAATCTTGCATCTGATAGCTTACACATTTTTACTGTATTTGATTCGTGTATCACGTATACGTTTGCATCTTTAGAATCCTCTACAACAAATTACTGATGAAGAGAATCTTCGAAAGCTATCAGCGCTTTCATTCATTTGGTTCTTCTCTTTACGATTGAACTGTGCTGTCAACTCGCACCAGACTTTCTCCTTCTCACTGAGATTTCGATCACGCTTGAGGTGTGATCGAACTCCAGAACATGCAGCAGTAAGGTTTTTAAGTAAGGTAGGTATCTAAATAGATGCAGCGTGGGCCAATATCCCAACATTTTGGGTACTCTACCATATCCGCACTGGTGTGAAGATTTGCCGTATGTTGCAGGCATCTTCGTATTCGTAGCACACTTTGATACAGAGGCTTCCTCTTCTTCCAGGGAGTATATGTGTAGTGAATGTGTTTCGCACTATCTTCCATTTATTCCTTTGTTGTATCGAACTGTGTGTATATGTGTATGAAATCAACATTAGGCATGACGAATATCTGCTCGTTATGTTCGATATTTGCGTATAAATTCTTCAGTTCATTCGCCTCTAGCCGTGAGAAGCCGTTGTGCATCTGTGCTATTTCTCGCAAATAAGAGGCAAATGAATAGAATGCAAATTGTCCAAAACAAGGCCATGCGCTTGATATTGAGATGCGATCGACTTACTCCACGAAGATTTATGCTTGAATGCCTACAATGGATCTCAGTGGGACAGCGTATCAAATATTGCACTCTTACGTTCATATATAAGATGGTTAGCGGCATGACTCCGAACTATTTACAAAACACGATAACGTATGGAAGAGATATGCACCGATATAACACAAGGCAAGCAAGTGACCTCAGAACCATGAACTTTCGAATGTCATGTACCCAAAACTCACTTTTATATAAAGGATATCGCCTGTATAACACATTACCAAATGAAGCAAAGACAGCAACAAGCCTTCGAATATTCCGTAGTATTTGTAAAGAGTTTTTGAAGCATGATTTAGATTTTTGACCCTGCATATAATTAATGTTAGTGTGTAAGATGACGAAGTTTAACGGATATTTGTATTTTCTTATCTTTAGACTATAATGATGATGGTTAACTTAAACAATATTTGTGAAATCTTCAATAGCTTGAGCCCGCGCGCGTTAGCACACATAGACAACTTGAGATAGAACATATGCAAAAACAATTCTTTTTAATGAAAGCATTCAAATGGGTTTAATGTGGAAACCTGAGGTAAGTTAGGGATAGCTCAATCGGAATACTTGTAAATTCATCTTCTCAACAGATAATTATATCAAGATTTTTCTGTGTTGTGGCGGATCTCATTGCAGATTCAGGTTGACACGTTTATACCCCAGATTGAATGTAGGGCCTGAAGTATCGGCTGGAATTAGGCTTAGGTTTGCTCAGCTGTCTGGTCTCGAAAACGATTAACAGACCGTTGTCGGGTATCCAGTGAAGCGGGAATTCCTTTGTAAATTCTAGGCTAATGCTGACATAGGTATTGGGTTCAATTCCTGATCGGTCAAGAATTTTTTCGGGTTGGAAATTTTCTTGACATGCCTTGGGATATGTAAAGTGATGGGCCTGAAGTGTCGGCTAGAATAAGGCTTGGGTTTGCTCAGCTACTAGAACTCGGAAACGATCGCAATTGCAGGCCGTGGCCGGGGATCTGATAAAGCGGGATTTCCCCTGAAAATTCATGGCTAATACTGACATAGGCATTGGGTTCAATTCCCGATCGGTCTAGGGTCTTCCCGGGTTGGAAATTCTCTCGACATGCCATGGAATGAATACTTTAGACAAAGGCTTAAATTGTTCTATCGATTAGTAATCTATGTCTGCGGGATAACCAGTCCGTTTTCTTTTCAATTTAATGTGCTCACTGGTTAGTATGATGTAATAAACTCAGTAACTCAATTATTATCAATAAGATAACTCGTCCCGCTCAAGCCTTTGTAGGGGAAAGAGGTGGGACCATCATCATCATTAAAAAAAAAAAATCCGTGAGTAGGGCCTTTGGGGAAAGAAACTCTACTCCATACTCTCCCTTCACTTGTCTTGAGAAAAACAATCCACTCCCGATCGACGCCCACGGGCAACGATGCTGCTTCGATGACCACCAAACGAGAAGTGGTTTGAATTCAGGTCAGGTCAGGTATTGAATTATAGAGACTTTAAACTTTTTCAGTTCATTCGTCTCTAGCCTTGAAAAAGGCCCTTGGAAAACATTACTACTCCAGCGCGACACCTCCAGCCTCACTGCCTTGAGAAAGGCACTCGAACCCTCGTAGTCCAGCTCGTTCAGCAACGATTTTGTCCAGTCGGTATCCTCACGAAGAATGTGGGAATTCTAATCTCGGATGGCTTATTTATACAAAACAAGTTGAAAATGGACAGAATCGAATGTATTAATTGCTCGTTATTGATGGTACGGGTAGGGTTAGCACACAAATCGACGGAACAAATGTATGGGAAAAAGGGAATTCGTACAGTTTTTATTCATTTAAACCGTATAGGGAACGGGGAATCGTAATGTATAGCATATCAAACAAATCTTAGAGAATTTCCGATTCGATTGGTAAGCAAATCATCAGAATTCGTTCGCTGTGAAAATAGTTATTAACGTTAACTTTATTTCATAAAAACGTGACCTGTTTTCTAATTTGGCACCCTTCCTGAAAGACGTAGTTGTACGTCAAATGATGCCGTGATTTTGTCTATTATCCGGCGAACATAGTAATGATATTAAACACTGTCAGTCGGTGGTCTACAGTGTTAAGGATCTGAAGCTTCCTTCACAATCTTTACAGAGTGTTCAATAAGTTCGAATACAACTTTTCGTCGTTGTGTAGGTGCTGCATGTGCATGTGCATAGGTATTGGTGTTAGTTTTAGCCTCATATATAGACTAGCCGAGGCGCACGGTGTCGACTTGCTGTCATTTGTGTCATTGCCACGCACGATGAAGGAGTACCGTTAAGTCGTAGCAAAGTTGCTTGCGAGAGATGGGCGACCCTGCGATTGAAATCCCACGGGGTGAAGCGGAATTTCATCTATACCACCATCCGTCGGTACCGGGAGACGGGCTCGGCCATGGACCGTGCGATATCCGGGCGGGCGCGTTCGGCGAGGACACCAGCAGCCATCACGGTGACAAGGGAGCAAGTTCGTCGAAAAATGAATCGCTCGATCCGGAAGACCGTAGCTGACCTGGATATGTCAATCGGGATTTCATCATGACGTAGGACTTGGGACACATGGGGTAACGAAGGCTACAACGAAGAAGAGGCTGGACAGAGCCAAGCTGATACTTTCGCGGCACGCAGGTCAGAAGTTGATATTTTCTGATGAGAAACTCTTTGTCTTGCAACAGCAGTTTAAAAAAAAATCAAAAGTGTATTCGAACTTATTGAACATCCATTGCAGGAAGGCTGACTAAGAAGTATACCCAACTAAAGGCATTGTCAATAGAACCGCACAACAATGTTTGACCAAAATTGTTGACAATTTTTCAGGGTTGTGAGCCCGCTACGGAAAATCTACGATGTACGTTTGCCAAACAACCGTTTCATAGAATTGAAACGTCGTTACTTCTCAGTCAAGAGGATGGAACGTAAGCTAGAGTTATAAGACGCTGTACGGACAAAGATAGATCATAACAAGCGCAAGTTGTATATTCGCTAGTCTACCCACGAAAAGAGCAAGAACAATAGAGTTTGAACCTGGTACTTACTGTTTTTCGGTATCCAATCCCAATGAACCAGGGAAAATTCGTATGGCCACCGATGCGGCTGCTTCTTTCGGAGGTACCACTCCTGAAATTCGGAATAATGAAAGGACCGTATCAACTGAACGTTTACCTATAGCGATTTACAGGTTTCGAGAACGACAACAGTTTTTGGAGACGACGTAACAATCCCAACTAAAATAGCAATTATGCTACTTAGAAGAGAGTGAAAATTCCACGATTCAGAGCGGCCCAGTGCCGCGTGCGAGGCGAAATTTTGAAAAATTCCATACTTCTTTGGTCCAAGGACCATGCCAAATGTACAAAATTATACCACGAACCGAATGAGGGATCAATCAATTGATAGAAAATTAGACGTTCATTCCATAGCATACATTTTATAATTAGCAAAATTTAGAAAGTAAAATAAGTTTTACATTATTTTTAGCATCTATCGATTTAGCAGATAAAAATTCCTTCTTTGCTTAGCGGCGGTTGAAATTGAACTCCAACTCTATGCTTGCGTATACAATCCCCTCTCCTTTCCGTGTGGCGCTCTCATTGGCCCACGGGTGGGGCATATGTTTGTGTGGTGTTTCTCTTGATCGTTTTCTTGCGTTCATCCTCTCGTTGTTTTCCTTCCTCCATCATCCTGTCAGTCGTACCATCTGTGGGATACAATCTCGAGACAATTCTAGATCAACATGTCAAAAGGGTCTATCTTCTTTGATCGATTCTCTTCACCGTCTTTCTCTTTCGATAACCACGACCTTTCAGACAGATTTTGCTCCAGTTTTGCCATGTAGTTTGATAAACGAGGTCCCCTTTCACACTCCTTGTTGTCGAACACATCATGAAATCCTGTTACTGCTGAGTTATTAATGAAAGAGAATGTAGATGGAGAGAATCGATCGAAGAAGATACCCTTTTGACATGTTGATCTAGAATTGCGCGATTCTTGTTTTTTTTGTCTTTATTTAAGAGACTTTCAGCCGTAGGCTGGTTCGTCTCTGTGAAGTACGACGAAGAGTCCTTAAGGAGTTCATCCAAGTGGCGGGGAATATGGTACCCTTTTATTATTACACCCTACGCATGGGGGCTCAGGGAGCCGCCCAAGTGTAGGGGACTTCGAGTCCTAGATTTCCTTGTTTTGTTTATTCAGTTTCAGTTTTCATTGTCCTTGTCCGTGCTTGGTCTATGCTTGGTGAGTCAGTTGTTGTTGGTTCCATGTCCGTGTCCATGTGGGTTGCCTAGTCTTCAGTGGTTTCGTTGTTAAGTTCATTTGTCTGGTTTCCGTTTCCGATTTGCTGGTCAGTGGTGGTTTCTCCTTGTCGTTACTGTTCCTTGGTTATATTTTGTTATACAGTCCGATGTCCTTCATGAATATGATCACTTTGGTCATTGTCGTGACATCGTCTCCAAGGGCGCCCCTGATGCTTCCAGGGATGTCATAAGTTGTCCTCGGATTTTCGTACTGGGGACAGTGGATAAGTACGTGTTCCACTGTTTGGTGGACACGGCATATGTCACACTGCCTCTTAAATTCCCCTCTACCCATATTGTAAGCGAAGGCTGTATGACCCGTTCGCAATCTAGAGACCACCTGTTGATCTCGGTGACCTCTAGGGTCTTCCCATTTTTTGGTATCGGCCTTTATTTTACGCAGAACATACTCACGTGAGTTTTCTTGTCCGGTTGTGTACCATTCTTTAGCCCACCTGTCTTTGAGCATTTTGGTAGTCCATGCTTTGATGTCATCTGCTGGGACCCTTTTGGTGTAGAACTCCATCAGTCGACCAGACCCAGCGAGTTGATCTGCCTTTTCGTTCCCGGGTATACCGGAGTGGCCTGGGATCCAAACGAAAGCAGCATCCGGACGGGCATCCTCGAATATTTGTTGTATCCAAGGATGCATCGGCTTCTCCGACTCCAGTGCGGCGACAACGCTGGCTGAGTCAGTTAACACGGCTATGGGATGGTTTGATTGGTGTGTCGCGGCGATATATGCGGCAGCCGCCTCTGCTGAGAAAATATTACACGCATCTGGGAGGCGGTAACAGGTGTTGAGGTCGGGACCCGAAATACCTATCCCTACTCTCCCTAACGCGAGTGATCCATCCGAGTATCGAACGGTGTGATTTGCGTACTTAGTCCTCAGTAGCTCCACGACGGTTTTCCGGATGGCTGTGGGGTTCGAACCTGCTTTGTTTTTGCTTTTCACTGTCGAATCTATTTTCATTGGTGTTCGATTCCAGTCCCTCTGGTTCCGCACCAGTGGATTTTGGAGATAGGTGGGAGCTCCAGGTCAATCGTTTCACGGAGAAGGCGATTGGCTTCGACGAGGAGAAAGCCTTCCCTGTCCGACCCTGCTGTCCTGTTGGCGAAACCGATCACTCTATGGCAAATTGTGTTTTTGATGTAAAAACGGAATGGGAGCTTTCCACTCTCGGCGCAGGCTGCATCCGCGGGAGTGGACGGAAGGAGACCCGATGTGGTTCGAATAGCACGATGGTATGTGGGGGCGAATTTATCTAGTAGAGTCCGGATGCCTAGTGTGGTGAGTTCCAGTCCGTATGTGAGGCGAGAGTTCACAATGGCGTTACATACATTCATTTATACGTCCCGGTTGGCGTTAGCGTGCCGGCCAGCAATGCATTTGAGGAGGTTAATGTGACTGAGACAGTCCCTCTTGACACCGTCGCAGTGTTGGTTGAAAGACAGCTTCCGGTCGATGGTGACTCCGAGGATCCGTATAGTTTTTCGTTTTGGAATTCGTTTATCATCGATGTAGATCGAGGTTGTGACCACAAATGTGGGTAAACTCGCTTTTGAAAGGTGATAACTGGAAACCCGCTGAGGAGGCCCATTTAGCTACC
This sequence comes from Toxorhynchites rutilus septentrionalis, assembly GCF_029784135.1. Classification (NCBI taxonomy): domain Eukaryota; kingdom Metazoa; phylum Arthropoda; class Insecta; order Diptera; family Culicidae; genus Toxorhynchites; species Toxorhynchites rutilus. The sequence continues at coordinate 146,014,883 of NC_073745.1, read as the reverse complement.
CATGAAACGGCTTGGATGAGCTTTTTCCTGACCAGCTTGACAGAGGCACCCACTACCATTAGCATCACGTCATCCGCGTATACGAAGATACGAATGCCCCTTGGTAGGTTCTCGAAGATGCTGTTCATTTTTATGAGGAACAATGTCACGGCTAGTACGGAGCCTTGAGGGACTCCAGTTTCCTCGGCGAATTCCCTTGATTTTTCGTTCCCAATCATCACTCGGAAAGAGCGAAGGCTCAAGAAGCCCTTCACAAAGTGGAGCATGTGACCCGCGATACCCCAACTGTTGAGTTGCTGCAGGACCGCCGGTGTCTAAGATCGGTTGTATGCTTTGGAGATGTCCAGCGCAGCTAACTCAGTGTGAAGGTTTTCCGTCCTTGCCTCATTCAGAGCATGACTCAGAGTGGCCAGATAAGTGGTCGTCCCGTAGCCTGGCCGGAACGCGTGTTGACGGAAGTCCAGTAGATGGTTCTCGGAAAGATGCTGCATCAGCCGTCGATTCACCATTCTCTCCATGACCTTGGAGGCGCAACAGGTTAGTGATATCGGGCGGTAGTCTTCTGATGAGTGTCCAGTTTTGTCTGCTTTTTTAATTGGGACAACCAGGCTTTGGGACCATTCTCTAGGGAAGTCATGCTCAGTCCAGATCCTGTTGAAAATTTCCAGCAATTTCGTTTTACCTGCTGGGGTAAGCTTTGCGAGAAGCGGATACCCAATCTCGTCCGGTCCCGCTGATTTACCCTTGGCGACAGATAGTGCCAAGTTGAGTTCGCGTAGATTGAAGAGTTGATTGATGTACGGGTTGGGATCATGATCAGGAATCTTATACCGTTGTATAGCGTTTATTGTAACTTGGTTTCGTTTTGTGAATTCTATGGTGTAGCCTTCCAGTGCCGATAGTGATTGGAAATGGTGCCCCAGAGCGTTCGCGACTGCGAGTGGGTCGGAAACCATACCGTTTGCCGTGGACAGGGTTATTCCCTGACATTTCCTTTTTCCAGAGAGAGCATTGACTCGCCGCCACAACTCGGTCGAGGTGTTGTCGTTGGATATGCCGTCGATGAATTCTCGCCAGCTGTCAGCTTTCGCGCTACGTATTTTGTCCCTACCTTCATTTCGAGCCGTCCGGTAGGCTTCCACTGCTCTCATTTTGTCCGGGTGTTCAGCGGGTAGTCGCCTGGCCGCACGTAAGGCCTTCCTTCTCGATTTTATGGCTGCTTTCACTTCAGGGGACCACCACCGGGTTGCCCTCCTACCAGGTGTAGAGCTGCTTCTTGGTATGGAGGTGAGAGCTGCGTTGAAGAGGCCTTCTGAGAATTGGCCCATGGTTGCTGACCTGGGGTACCGGTTGAGATTATCTAGTAATTTCTTGACATTTGCTTGGTACCCTGTCCAGTCCGCTAGGTCGTATTGCCATCGTGGTCGTCTGGAGAGTGTTGAGGGTTTGTCGTCTGTTCGGATGATGATCGGATAGTGATCACTACCTAACAAATCGGAGTGTGTCCGCCACAGCAGACGGGGCAGCAGGTTGCGACTAGAAAAACTTAAGTCTATCGCCGTTTCGATGCGGCCTCGTATGAAGGTGGGAGACCCGTCATTCAATACTACGAGTGTTGGACTGAGGTTCCAGTGGAATGAAAGGCCAAGTTTAAATAATCAAACAGATGAATTAAAATTTTATTAATAACTAGATGTGTTCACTGCGCGTTCTAATTTTTGAATGAACATGATTGTTCAAGCACACAGCAGAAGGCTGATGGTGTGCTCTCGCTTTGCTATGATGCCACCGTGCGCATACACAAGATGTTCAAATGCACAAGGTGGGTCGTTCGTTGTTCTACCAACAACGAGATCCACCTCCTCTATAGCTTCTGTGATGACAACTCCACGCCCGTTGTCGCTGGGACTACCCCACGTCTGGTGGTGCGCGTTGAAATCTCCTAGGACGAGGGTTGGACCACTGAAACTGCGAAAAGCGCAAATCAACTCGTTCTGTAGGTTGGGGATCCTCGGATTCGGCAAGTAAAGCGAGATTATTGTCACCGGAGTGGGATTAACTTCAGTGAACTTAAATGGCAGGCGAACCCCTACTGCGACAGAATGGTAGAAATTGGAGTGTGTTCTCAGTACCCATCTGTATCGGCCGCCCAATGATCTATTCAGTTTTGTGGTGTCAACCTTGTGAACTTCCTGGATAGCCAACACAATCGGGGAGTATTTTCGGACGAGGAGTTCAAGATCGCCGTAGTTGTTGAAGTAGCCGTTCATGTTCCATTGGATGGCCAGCGTTGAATCCGTACAACGGCTGTTGTGGGGGGTCTCGCCGTGTGTGTGATGCTGAGATGTACGTTGATGAGGGCCTATCGGTACCAGAATAAAGGGTGTGTCACATCAAATTGCATCACGGAAAAAACGCTGTAGAAATTCGCCCAGTAGACCGATCCTTTTGAAAATTTTAGACAGTAAAATAAAAACTATTAAACCACTTTTGGCATTTTCTTTTTATTCATACTTCGAGCCCAAGCCCGTATGCTCGCACCTTCCTCTTTACCCCGTCCATACGGTTCTGTACAACGTCAGGTTGTAGTTTTTTTGAACAGTAATCCATTTTCTCTTGAAGTCCGCCTCCGATTTGACAACTTTTGGGTTCTTCCGGAGGGCCTGCTTCATAATCGCTCAATATTTCTCTATTGAGCTCCGGCGCGTTGGGCGGGTTCATTTCCTTTGGCACGAAGGTGACCCCGTTGGCTTCGTACCGCTCCAACACGTCCTTTGAATAGTGGCATGAAGTGAGATCCGGCCAGAAGATGGTCGGGCCCTCGTGCTGCTTCAATAGTGGTAGTAAGCGCTTCTGTAGGCACTCCTTAAGGTAAACCTGCCCGTTTACCGTGCCGGTCATCACGAAGGGGGCGCTCCGCTTTCCGCAAGAGCAGATCGCTTGCCACACCATGTACTTTTTGGCAAACTTGGATAGTTTCTGCTTGCGAATCTCCTCCGGAACGCTGAATTTGTCCTCTGCGGAGAAGAACAACAGGCCCGGCAACTGACGAAAGTCCGCTTTGACGTAGGTTTCGTCGTCCATTAGCAGGCAATGCGGCTTCGTCAGCATTTCGGTGTACAGCTTCCGGGCTCGCGTCTTCCCCACCATGTTTTGCCTTTCGTCGCGGTTATGAGCCTTCTGAACCTTGTATGTACGCAGGCCCTCCCGCTGCTTGGTCCGCTGGACGAATGAACTTGACAAATTCAGCTTATTGGCGACATCCCGGACCGAACTTCTCGGATCACGTCTAAACTGCTTAACTACGCGCTTGTGATCTTTTTCACTGACAGAGCATCCATTTTTGCCGTTCTTCACCTTCCGGTCGATGGTTAGGTTCTTGAAGTATCGTTTCAGTACTCTGCTGACCGTGAATTGGACGATTCCCAGCATCTTACCGATGTCCCGATGTGACAACTCCGGATTCTCGAAATGAGTGCACAGGATTAATTCACGACGCTCTTTTTCGTTCGACGACATTTTTCCAAATTTACGAAAAATTGACAGTGAAGCATGGCCAACGTGATCTACAACGTGACACTCTTATCTGATTATAAGCGAAAGCTGAAGATATAATTCCTAAAAATTAAATTTCTACAGCGTTTTTTCCGTGATGCAATTTGATGTGACACACCCTTTATAGGGTTTGATACGTGTTGTCGTTATTGGGTTGTTGTTTTTGTAGTTGGGCGTTTAGGTTGGATGGATGCGTTGCGGACCCCGACAGAGCTCCACCGGCAGAAGCAGCCTGATGTAGCCCCGCTGTCGGCAGAGATGAGGGAGCTGCGGAAAAAATTTTGGATGCTTTCGGGTTTCTAGTTTCTAGTGTTGCAGGATTTTTGGTTTCCGTTATAAGGTGCCGTCCTGCTATTCTTGCGGAACGACGAGGGGGATTATTTTGTAGCGATGGTTCGGGAAAAACGTCCGGGTGCCGAGGGGGAGTCTCTAGTTCCGGTCGGCCTGTAACTTCCGCAATAGGGGGGCCCCGACTATCCGGCGTTATGTCCATCTTCGTATGTCCTACGTTGTCCTGCGAGGGATACGGGAGAGAAACCCGCTTGTCCGTCTCACTATTCACACGGTAGCGAAAGTGTCGTTTCGCTGGGTCTGATCGAGCGTTCCTGTTTGTTGAGCATGTTGCAGACCCCAACAGGGGTCTATCGGTGGAGGCGGTCCAAGAAGACCCCGAAGTCGGTGGAATTGAGAAATCCAGGGAAATAGCTCGTGAGGGTCCTGGGACTGGTATTGGGTAATTACCGGTTTCTGCTCTCCACCGGTCGTATACGTAAGCGTTCGTGGTTGCGTCCGGAGGCATGGTAGCTCGTCCCGCAATCCTCGACGACCGTCGGACTTTTCTTATCGGTGGTTTGGGGGAGCACACCGGGCGCCGGAGGGTGTTCTCTAGTTCCGGTTGATCAGTAACTTCCGCACCAGGGGGGCCCGGCTGCCCGGAGCTCCGTCTGTCTCCATCTGTCCCTCGTTGTCCTGCGAGGAATACGGGGGTAGTACCCGCTTGTCCGTCTCGCTGTTGTTCGATAGTCCCTCGTTGTCCTGCGAGGAATGCGGGGGTTGTACCCGCTTGTCCGTCTCGCTTTTGTTCGAAATTCCCTCGTTGTCCTACGAGGAATACGGGGGTTGTACCCGCTTGTCCGTCTCGCTTTTTTCTAATGGGTGTCGGAGGTTGTCTGCCAGTTCCGGTCCTCCAAAGACTTCCGCACTGACAGGGCCCCGGCTACCCAATAGGATGTTGTCGATGGTGAATTCGCGGTTGATTTTGTTGTTTTGGTTGTTCGAATGATCCTTTCTGTCTTGTTGAATGTGAGTGTTCTCTTGGTTGTGTTTGTGAGCCATTGAGGCTTGGTTCGGTGGTTGTCGGGCTTGTGCTGACGGACTAGAGAGGAGGTTTGTGCATGCAACTTACGACGAAAACTCGCTCGGTTCCAGTTCGTCATAGTTTTCTGGATCATCGGTCGAGACATTGAACTCCATATTTATTTCTTCGATCGGTAGGGAAATGTTTCCCTCATCATCGGAAATCTGTATGGTTTGGTGATGAGGACTGGTAGAGGATTTTTTTGTGTTTTTTGGCCGCTGTTTCTCCATTCGGTGTTTTATGTTTTGCCCTTGTTGCACCAGTGACGGGTTTGTTGAAAGGTGGATGGGTATCGGTATTGCAGAAAGTTAGCTCAGGAAGTCTTTCCACACTGGAGTTTTTGTTGGTCCGACATCCGTCCTTGCTACGCTTCTGCAAATTCGATCTATGGGGAAATCGTGAAAGTGATCTTCGATTTAGTGGTATATTGCTGGTCGCAGTCTCTTTTTCCGATTCATTTGTCGTCGGCGTCTGGGGTGTGGTGAATGTGGCAGTGGTCCTAGGTGTTGGAGGGAGATTACTCGTAGCGAATAGAGCGGCTTCTAATTCGGCGATTCGAGCGTCTTTTTCAACGATTACTTTGAATTTATTTTTCATCGCGTTGATTAGGGCGTCTATTTTCTTGTCCCGTTTTGCAGCTTCCTGTTGAAGGAGTGTTATGGCTTGGTCTTTCTTCGTGTTTTCAGTCAGTAGTTGTTCGAGCTTTCCGTTGAGTTGCTTTAAATGAGTGGCGTTGCTTTCAATAACTAGGGCAGCGGTGGTTTTGTTTCGATGTGCTGCGTCGTATAATCGTTTGGCGGCGGGGTAACCAATGCCCTGGTCTACCATTAGATGTTGCACTTCGGTCTCCTTGACGTATACCGGACATTTTTTGCTGCTGACAGCATGTAGGTTGTTGGAACAATGCTTGCAGTAGGCACTCGCTGTGCATGGTGTCTCGGGTGAGTACGGGTGGTTGCCGCTGCATGTGCCGCACACCGGAGATTTGACGGGGCAGCGCTTCCGCGGGTGGCCGTATTCGTAGCACCCATAACACAGTAACGGTGTTGGGTAATATGCCCGGGTTCTCACTCTTATCCAACCGAAATCTGCGGTACCACGGTCCCATTGATGGTAAGAATCAAGGTGGGTGTGGGAATTACTTTGCTGGCTTCTTTTCTCGTTATTCTACGGACATCTATCACTTTCTGTTCTTTCAATTCCTTCTTAATATCTTCTATTTCATATTTCCGGACAGTAGACAACGCATCTACACTGATTCAACGTGGGGTGTTCAGTGATTTTAATTTCCGTTCCGTCTGATAGTTTGGTCATAGTTTTTAGTTTGTCGATCAACTCCTGGTTCCTCATCTTTATTATGTAGGACGCACCTCTGTTTTCAGGCCTCGCATCGGCGATCTTGGTCCTCAAAAACGACTCAACAGATTTACGGATCTCGAAAGGTCTTTTGGGAAGTTCTTTCGAAACCCCTTCCAAACGTAGAATTTGTAGCTCTCCATAATCCCCGTTAGCATCACCCCATTCGGGAAAACTCCTCGTATTTACACCATCTCTTCTGTTTGGGGGTCCATCATTTTCAGGGTCCCCGGGCAGGATCAGCGGGGGAAAGAAACCCCCCGTTGCCATAACGGGAGGTTTATCGGTGGTTTATTCACCAATATTCACTATATTGTGGTGTAAAACAAAACAAAAAGCACTTTCCCCCGCGGGGGATTTCACGCGAATCGACTATTTAGGGACACCGGATCAGTTCGTTAACACCTTCCAGGTAAGTTTTTCGTGATATTCCGCGGATTCACTCCGAAGTAACCGATGAAAATTTTATCAACAGGGAACGCGTATGGTCGCAACGAATGTTTCCAAGGCGAGGGCGATTCTTGTTCATAGCGCTAGTCAACTGAACTAAATACAGTAGAACCCCGATTATCCGATTATTGACGACTGAAAATGGGGCGCAACCACGAAATAAAGATATTTCAGCATGAAAACTATGCTTTATCTATACAGAAATCGTTAAACTATCCATCTATGAGGTCGTGTACATTAGTGATCAGATAATTTGATCAAAACAAAAAAGCAAGTGCCTACTTTTCACTGACAAAATTTTACTATGGAACTCGTTTTCGCGGAAAACCCGTCCCGCGGATAATCGAAGTACCACTGTAGGTAAAAAATAACTGTTAGATAAAAATACTCAGGTCGACCAAGAAGGGGAGTTCAGAACGGCAAACGCAGTTGCAGTGCCCATCTGCGGACCAACGAAAATGTCCTAAAACTTGTGGACTTCGCTGCCTTAAGAACATGGGCATACGTAGCAGTTTTTTTTTCCAGCTTAGCGTCCAATACCGTTACACCTAGAGATCACTTCAGCAAACGAAAACACAAATTGACTGAAATTGCGGGCTCTCAATGCTTCCGAATGAATTCGGATACTCGCAAGAAAGTTGAGAGACTTGCAGTTTCAAGTCTCAGGTTTCCAATCTCTAGTCCGTGTTCTTTACTTGGGTCTAGTCTGATTGTCCTGTCTCAAATTTTTTGTCAATTTTCCTATGCGCTTTATTTTTACGAATGGCTTCTAATGCCTGCCTGCGTGGCCCGAGGACCACCGTGCACAGTTCTGTTCAGAGTCCCAATGATCAGCAGCCTTTGACATGGGGAACAGAAACTGTTTGAGCCGCATCATCAAGTAAACAGACGCTCAAATAGGCCCCCTTCCCTGTTAGCATACGACCAAGATCCCACCGGGGTTGGTGGGGTTCATCACGGTTAGTCGTACCCCAGTCGGCACCGCGAGGAGGTAGGGACAGGAGTTACTGGACAAGAAGCTAAAGGATCACGCATGGGATCTACCTTATGCCTGCGGGTACACTTTGTCCAGTCGTTTACCAACCAAAACAATCGTAAAACAGTTGAATATTGCCAAAACCACTATACGATTCCGTGAGCGGAACAGCGTAGCCCGAGTGGCTCAAACGAAAAGTCGTAGGTGAACTTACAAACGTCAGCTCAATTGGGAACCGTTGAGAAACATCAAAGCCCGATGCCGGTACCGCTCGTAGTACTATTCGAAGGATCCGTTGGCGAGCAGGCTTTCGTTCTTACCGAGCAAGCAAGCAACTAATCAGAACGTTGAAGCATAGTCTAGAGTCCAAAACTGGTGCTTGTAGATTGTATGAGCAGGTTCTGTTGAGGTATCATGGATACCTGCTAGGAATGCATTTCGGACAGTTTCCTGGTCAAACATTGAACTTAACCACGGTACTAGGAAATGTTCCTGACTTTGAACTCTCTAAATCCCATTCTCTATTCTCTACTTTTTACTTTCTACTCTACTCTCTACACTCTACTCCCTACTCTATATTCCTCACTCTCTACACTCAAGAACGATAGAAAAAATGGTTCTCAGAGGAACTTTTACCGTCTCAACTAATGTACTAAAATGTACTAATTGCCTCATTTTATGTAGTACTTCGTTGAGATTTCTTATGTCAAATAACACGCCTTGAATGTATTCGAAGTGGCAAGCTCTGGAATACGCGTGATCACAGTGCAAATCGGAAGAAATTTCATTGACGAACAGGAAACGAACAGGAACCACCGGCAAGATGTATTTGAGGCTAACCTCTCGACCACGGGAACACAATGTATTACTCCTACTCTCATCAAATCCAGAAAAAAATTGGAGATGGATTATGCCGGACTGTACACGTTCAAAGAAAAACACTGTCCATGAATATTTTGAAATATTTTATTTGAAATCATATAAATTTGTTTCATTCAACAGAGACGAATGAACTCTCAGAGTTTAAAGTCTCTCTAATTCAATACCTTCCTTCCTTCCTTCATTCAACAAATATTGAAGCAGCATAGAATATATCTTGAACAAAAACATTAACATCCAGGTTTGTCCATATCCATACGTCCCTCGTTGTAGTCTTGCATCTATAAGGAATAGTTTTGTTACAATTTTGCAAATAGTATACTTGAAATAAATACTTACATCAAATATCAATTGTGTTGCTTCATCCTACGCTCCTCAGGATTCGCTGTTTTTCAGGCGTCAACTTGCTTGAAAGGAACTCAAAACATTTCATGCAAAAAAAAAATAAATAAATAAAACAATAATTAAATCTTCTACGAAGAATTCTATAAATGAATTGTATGAATTGTATTACGACCAAAGCTAAATACAACAAACTAACAAACAATTGAAAAAGCATAAAAAGTCTGACATGAAAATATAACATTAAACACAACAACTAAATATTGAAGGGAAACAAAGCATGAAACAAAACAGAAATGAAAACAATAAAATATATACAATATCAACTAAACTCATGACAAAAGCTAAAGTACAATTAGCAACGTGGAATGATATTACAAAAACAGGATCAAACAACAACTCGCAACAACAACAGGGAACAAACAAAAAATACACAAAACAATGCAACACAACAAACATTCACCACCTAATTCAGTTGATACAATTGATTCAAAATGAGTTAAAAACCGATTCCGCCACCTCGCCCACCATGAATAGCATGAATCGGAAACATAATCGGTTTATTAGGCTTACGCCTTTTTTACCCTTCAATCGCTGGTTCTCTTGCCGAAGTTTCTCGTTCTCTGCTTTTATTTTCAAGAGATCTCTTTCAGCTTTTATCTTCATAAAAACTGGATAGTCTATCTCCGAAATATTTCCTGGTTCCCAGTCAAATACCTCTTCGTCATCATCCTCCAGATGCGCGTCACTGGGAACCGACTCCGGAGGAGTTATATCCTCGATCCTCTCTATTTTAGGTTCATTGAAGTTCGCATACGATACCTTGATGTCACTTGGGACAAGCTGCGGCGATGTTTCTTCTTCAATCCACATCCACCATCCACTGTAGTTGAAAAACCATATTTGATGTTTTTTCTCCATTAGTTGATCGCCTACATGTTCAACACCCTAGAAAAAAAGATTTGTTGAAACAGCTACACTCTCTGAAATGATTTTCCTTACCTTCTTCGAAGAACGATCCGTTTCCTTCCTAACTCCAGTCTCCTGACTGGCCCAAGAGCATATGGGAATCTTTGGTATTGACGGAATTCGTGAAGTAACTGGTCCTCGCTCCATTTTGGCTTCTGGTGAGAATTATAGTTGCTTCTCTCATGTAACTATAATCCTCAGTGAGCAAAATCGTCGCATCAACAAAATGCTTGCTTCGATTGAAAATTAAAATTCGGAAAAAGGATCCCGGCCTACTTTTGCATCGATTTTCATTCTGACATTGTGTCTTGTTTTATTGTTGTGTTTTGCGATGTGATTTTTCACGCAGCTCAAAAATAACATTCTTCCAGAAATTGTAAGTGAATTCTCATCGAAATATTGTTCAAACTGTTTTCAAACGTAGGACTACATTGAACAGAAATACATAGGGCGTACAGTTACTTTCCCAGGTTTGCAACCAACCTTATTTTTAAAGAGAACAAATGAATCCAATACATACGACACTTAACATTTTTCAGGTACTGCACACTGCTTAACATTTTTTGAAGCTGCACACCAACGGGTTCTGCAGCCAAAGGGTTCTTCAAGTGTGACAAGTGCAGCAAAACGTTCGAAATGGCGGATCAGCTCAAATCCCACTTGCTGGAACACCCGATCGATGTGGAGAAGATTTTCAACTATGAGTTCTGCTCGAACACCTTCAAATCGAATGAAGATCTAAAGCGCCATCGCAGATCGCACACAGGTAAGCTAGGATTGGTCGACTCCCGCAAGGACACCTCGGGTAACTTCAAAACGTTTTTGTTTCAGGTGAACGCCCGTTCAAGTGTGACACCTGTCCAAAACCGTTTACCCAGCTTTCGAATCTACGTGCCCATACAAAAATTCACGAGAAGAAGCGAACCGCGTATGGGTGTAATATTTGTCTGTTGGAGCTTGATTCGCTGGAAGCGCATAGTTTGCATCTCAAAACACATCAGTTCCAGCTTTTTGAGTTATGTAAAGAAATGAGACAATAGTTTGTGATTGGACGAAAGTGTCTCGATAAGAATCTGTGTTAACCCGTATCCGTACTATATACATATGCCAATATACACAAGTGTTTTTAGATTTTTGAAACACCCAACTAACAATTCCCCATCAGTGTGACGTTTTGATAATAGTTTTGTTCTGCACTATGTTTGATAATGCCTGAACTATTTGCAATCAAAATGTCTATTCAAACCTTGTTCACGCAAATTAGGAGAAATTATTAAGCTGTTGCCTATATTGTTCGTTAAATGCAAATTAAAAACGATTATCCAACTCCATTGTGTAGCGGAAACGTTTACTCGATCATATTTGGATTCGTTTAGCTCAAATCAGATGATCGTTGTCTGATTTCATTAGTTTTATGAGGTCGATAGAAATTATACGTTACGTTTATTCGACCTGACACAAATGCGAACCAGCAACCAGCAACGTTCACAAAAATTCTATAAATAGAATTCTGTTTTAGCATCTTGACATACGCTTGTTAGAGTCTGTTACAGCTACCAGATAAAATTTGTTCAGCTTTTGATGAGCTATAAAAAAAAAGTTAAATAAAGTGGCCGATTGCTTTACTCTTATTCAATCAGCCCTTCCCTTTGCCATTTGCTATGAATCTCATTCGCATGTATTTTGCTGTGAAAATAGGAATTAGAATTATTTTATACAACACACATACCTTCTTCACTGCCGAGATTCAAACCCATGACATTTGCATCGATAATCCTCCATCGAACCATTTGCTCCGTTAGACCACTTAAACGTTCAATCTAAATCTCTCCTACTACTACAGCAGGGCATTCGCAACGGAATCATTGGTTAACGCAGCTGTATAAATAACGGAGTCGAACACGAGCCTCGAAAACGCTTGCAGCTTGCTTATTTCAGTAGTACGTCATGTGTTGTACAAAAACTGCTTTACAGTTGAAGACACGTTATGAGATATCATCTGGGTACACTGCTCCACGGTACTCGGAATACTGCACACAAACCGTCAAAATCGTTTTTGTTTACAATCTGCTACCAAAGTGGTTCTCTCCGTTTTTCTTGTCCGTGTTAATACGTGTAAAAATGAACAAAGGTTAGCAACTGTTTATAATAAATTCAATAGTATTGTCCAATCTTATCAAATTCATTTTAGGAGATTACTTCAACGTTGTGCAAACATTAGAGGCAGGGACTCCGATGCTGTCGGTGGTTCCGCATCAATGGATAGAAGGGAAGTTTCTGTTATGGCCTGGGAAGAATGCTAGCGTTATATGTAAAGATGTTTCTTCGAAACCTACTGCTTCTTGGACAAAAATTCCCTGTATAGTTAAGAGGAAGTACATTCCAACATACGCTGAAGCGGAACAGGAGGCCGCTGATTTATCGGGAATGTCCACAGATGTATCAGACTACATACCGAAGATAAAACATGCAAAAAACGCCAAGACTGTTGCATCCAGAAAGAGTTATGATTTTAATCACCTCATGGGTAAATGTATGTGTCTCTTTACAAAAAAAAATGTGTTGCAGAGCTTATTTTATCTGTGTTTTTTCACAATTCAGCCGGCTCATGCTCTCCATATTTTCATCAAGATGCATCCACACAAAATCAACTAAATCCTCCAGCTGCTGTCTCTCAGCCATTAGACAGGCTTCGCCTCCAATCTGAACCTACAAAACCGCCGCAGGACTTTCAAGAAGAAGTGAACCGACGATCTTCTCAACAATATCAACAACCTCAGCCAATCTTCGATGTTATCAATCAAGATAACCTTTTGCAGCAGAGCGCAATGGAAGACAACCTTATTTCCGGAGGATACGTGCTGAATATTGAGCAGGTATGGGAGTGCCAAAATACCGATTGATCATTAGTGAAACTTTTTGCTTTAATTTTTAGCCTGTGATTAATGACGATATAATCGTACAGCAGATTTCAAAAAAAATTGAAGACGAATGCAAGAAAACTAAAAACGAAATGATCAGTACGTTTGAATCTATGCTGGCGAAGACTGTAGCCGCATTGAAAAGCGATTTTGATATGAAATTGGCAGCCGCGTTCCGTCTTTGAGAGAACCAGGATAGAGTATGTCATGAAACGAAATTGGCGAAACCTTTATCAACAATTTTGTAAGTGTAACGTGTATCAAATTTACTTAAAATATGTTTTAATTTATGTAATTTCAAGGTCATCTTCATGCAAAAAATCATTGGTCATACTGGAGACAACTGTAATGGATATAACACATGTTACTCTTTGATTGACCAATTCTTCGACCGCAAGATCATGTTGCATTGCTCGTGGAGTGGGGGTAGCAAGAGCGATACCCCTAAATTTGCAATAAAAGAATGCAAAAACATCCTGAACGTATTTTTTAGAATTGTTCATAATGTGAATCCCAACTTTTCTAAAAAATTGCTGGAGGATTTTTTTAAACAAGTTTTGCGGAATTCGAAAGCACGGAGTTAAGCAAAAGGCTTGTGTCAGTCATCGATCCATCGCCGTGGCAAGCGGATGGCGGAAAGGTCCATTAAAAGTAAGATGACTTTGCTTTTACAACTTGTGTCTATAATAATTTATTGAATACTTTTTAGGTTCAAGCGATCTTGATAAATCCAGCCTATCAGAAGGCCATTATCCTAGTACAAATAGAACAAAAGAAGAAAACGTCGAACAGGAATCTGGGAACGTGAAATATGAAGATGATGGAGACACTGATGACAACAATTATGGTGACGATGAAAATGACGGCAACGATGATAGTGAAGTTGACTGATGACAAGATGACAACGATATCGCTTCTCGGCCTAAAGGCTAAGATCAAAGATAAGATGACAAGGATGAAAATAAAGAATATAACGCTGCACGTTACGAACTGCCTAGGTATTTTATTTCTTTCCATAATTTACATATTATTTGAAGCGCTTTTTTTATTTATCGTACATATATATAACTGTTTTTCCTTGTTTTATGTAATAAAAATGTTTGCAGACTGTCTCACGAAAAAGTATATGAATGTAATAAGATTGTGATTTTTGATATATTTCATGATATTATCCTGCACAAATTGTATGGAGAAGTGGAAGTAATACAATGGTGTTTTGTGTGTAAGGAACCGCTACGAATTTGCAAGTAATATCGTTTATGTTATATGTTTTACCTGATTTCAAAAATAATTTTGACGTAGGACTACGTCTAACCGGAAGATATAGGGAGTGAAATGAAAATCTAGGCACTGAACAAGTAGGAAAAAATGCAAGATTTGGAACGCTTATTACTCGAGCATTTCTCAATAGATCGCAAAGGTATTTGCATCAATTGATAGGAAATATATCTACGCATCTATCATAACGAATAACATTTAATTTTTCTTGAGATAAACAATTGAATAATTGTGAAATATCAAGCATTGTCCAAATGCACTATGTGCCCATTTTTGATTGGTCCATTTTGTGCTCCTCAAATCGTACCGACCAAAACGGGCAATCAGAGCAGCAGCGAAATACAACGAAGCACAATTGGAAAGGAAGAAGAAAAAAATATGAACGAAACATTGGTCGCAGTCTCACACATGCGTAATTCTCGAGCCAGCCATTCAGCTTAAAAATCCCCGCTCCGCTGCCGTAACGATCATTCTCATCCAAACCGTACACCACATCGTTTCGCATCACAACACATCAACAAACCAACACAAGCAGCCATGTTTGGACATGACAAAGGAGGAAAAGTGAAGGGAAAGGCAAAATCCCGCTCGAACAGTGTTGGTCTCCAGTTCCCCGTAGGTGTATCCGCCAATTGCTCCGCAAGGGCAGCTAGGCCGAGCGCGTTAGTACCAGGGCACCAGTCCACCTAGCCGCCGTTATACAGTTTCGGCCGCCGAAGTGATCGAGTTGGCTGGCAAAGCTGCTCGCGACGATAAGAAAACCCGCATTCAGAACAGACCACATTCGGTTCGGTGGACATCAAGACAACAACGGGCAGTTGCAGCGAGTGGCGAGTGGCAAACGCAATCACAAAACAGCAGCAGGTAGCAGAAGAAAAAAGTTTGTTCTTTATACAAACTGCTCTGGTGGCAAATCCAGAACAAGGCGGCATCGAGGGCGAGGGCTAATTGGACAGACCTGTAATGTGACATATTTAGTTGGACATTTTTGTAAACATAAAGTTGGGAGCCTAATTATGACCCAACATGTCCCAAGCTGGATGGGAAGAAATTTTGCAACTGTGGAAGCTGTACCACTGTCATCGCAAATGTTCAATTACAGGTTAAAATCGTCTTCAATGCGACACTGAGTGGTGCTTCGGCATATCGCATTAAATGTAATTTACAGTACAACATGTCCCAAGCTGGATGGGAAGAAATTTTCCAACTGTGAATCCTGTGGCGAGTGGCAAACGAAATCGCTAAACACGTTTAGCCGAACAAGATGAGGATATCGAGTGATAACAAAACAATAAACTCTTTAGATTAAAGATGATTTTGTGGTCCTGAAAAGGGCCCTTTTTTGGGTTTGCTCCGAATCTTTATTTGGTGCTAGTATACTTTTTCACCGCTTTGGTACCTTCGGAAACGGCATGCAAGTTCACCGGGCAGCAACAGACTGATTGCGATCTGAATTTCCCACGCCGTAATGGTTAACCGCTTATTGTAGTGGGTCAGACGTGAGGCTTCCGCTACGATACGCTCAAGGATGCATTGACGAAGCTCATGACGCTCATCGCCTTCGATGAGAAACCGATGTCGGAATGATCCTAATTCAGCACCTTATGATGTAGATAGCATATGATCCCTTCTCCTTCTTTTTGTCGGTTTCCGAGATATTCTTCTGCGCCGTACCGAACTTTTTGGCGGCTTTTCCACTATTCCACTAGTCTTCGGTGCCTTTGTGTTTGAACAAATTTTTTTGCCATCGCTGCCTTTTAACGCTCATTCGTTCGTCTCGTTGGACTCGTCCCTTTGGCTGAGTCTGCTGATTTGTCTCTATCCTGTGAGCGTGTACCGCTAAAGTACAAAACGCGCGGACCCGGATCGCATAACATCAACAAAGCAACACAAGCAGCAACGTGGACGTGACAAAGGAGGACAAGTTAAGGGAAAGGCAAAGTCCCACTTGAATCGTGCAGGTTTGCAATTCCCTGTTGGTCGCATTCACTGACTGCTCCGCAAGGGTAACAAGGCCGAACGGATTGGTGCCGGAGCACCAGTATACCTAAAAGCGATTACAGAGTTTCGGCCGCCGGAGTGCTTGAGTTGGCTTGCAAAGCTGCTCACGACAATAAGAAAACCATCCTACAGAACATACCACATTCGGTTCGGTGGCAACAACTAGTTCCAGCGAGTGACAAACGTAATCGCAAAACGGCAGCAGGTAGAAGAAGGAAAAAGTTTGTTTATACAGACTGCTTTGGTGGCAAAACCAGCCACCGTAAAACACGGCGCTTTTCAGGGCCATTGACCTTTTCAAAGAAGAGTTATTAAAAGTTATTCACAATACCAATGCATTCTAAAGGGACATAATATGACATGTAATTTTTTTTTCCAAAATATATATTTTTATAAAGGCTCATATGGCGTTAGCCTCACGGGGCCGGGAGTTCAATACAATT
Organism: Toxorhynchites rutilus septentrionalis; assembly: GCF_029784135.1. NCBI lineage: Eukaryota > Metazoa > Arthropoda > Insecta > Diptera > Culicidae > Toxorhynchites > Toxorhynchites rutilus. Next base: position 145,998,356 of record NC_073745.1, on the reverse strand, counting down.
TTTCTTATTATCTATGTTAGTAATATGTAACCGATTACTCGCGGTTGGCTCGAGGTTAGTATTACAAGTGTTTTCGTAATTGGGATGTTGTTGTCTCCAATGCTCTGTACGTGTGCCCGACACGGGATACTTCCTATTGGGATGCAGCTGACCATTAATCAGCAACGCCCCCCTAGTCTGTACCTCATATCTAGCGTGGTACGTCTTTCTCGACTCGAGGAATCCAGGATAGAATGGTCACTAGCCGGCGCAATCATCAGTTCGTGTAGAGTTGTCATGAGCGGTACAACCTTTGGCTCTTGTTGAATGATCAGTGGACTGCACAACCTTTGGCCCGTGTATCTGTAAAGAGTGTGTGTATGTATTGCCGCGACTAAGTAAAAGTTTATCGATCGGGTAGGAGGGATATGAAACGGGGACACAACGAAGGAAACATCATTAAACGTTGACATCGGCGTTTCTGAGGAACAGGTATAGATGAAGCAGAAGATCAGGATCACGGCTACCTAAGATATCCCGGACGGGGATATCCGATTGTCTGCCTTGTGCTCTTAGTGCTCTAGAGAGCTGAGAGCTGAATTATTTTGTTTATGCTTGTTTTTGAGCTTATCGGTGGTTAGTGTTTTTTAAATTGATCATTCAGCTTTCACAAACCCATATATGGTTTCCGGATGAAAAATGGGTTCAAATTACAACACATTGTATGCAGGATGGCATTAACGAATTTTCTCAATAGCAAGGACTGCTTTCTTTGGTTGATAACTGATGTTGAAAATTGACTGACGTTACATCTGCATTGTATAGAAAAATAACTAAGGAGCAACATGATGAGCTATGTATTTCCTGCTGCTCTGTTCTTATTTTAAAGGACTTTAATCCGAAGGTCATCCGTCCCTGTATTTACTGTTGGTTTTTCAGAACGCTTATAGCTCGTTTATTTCTCGACAGATCGTAGAGTTCGCCTCCAAAACCTCAGTTCTTTTTCATTTTTATTTACTTTGTTTGCGGAGACTACAAATCTTACAATTCATTCGTCTCCGAAACCACAGTTAAGGTACGGTAATGTGCTCAATAGTGAAATATATGATAGTGAATGAGCTGATGACTACCTATGCATTCCCTATCACAGCCATCATTTTGATTGTACGATATGTGTATACGCCAAAAGATGCCCGGCGTTGAACATTGAATAAGGACAAAGCCTTCAGAAAAAACAATGTATTTAAAATATATATTTAGAAAAAGCTGTCCCCTTTGTATAGTCCTACGTCACTCCGGTTATGTCCCTGACATTACCCACCCGTCTTTTTTACTAGAAAAATATACAAATATGATGAACGAATGGGGAGCTCGAAAAAGTTGCAGTAGTTCTGTACGGGACAGCCATGCAAAGTAATACAAAGTTACAATCAGTCGTAGCATCTATCATTTTTACAATCTCTAAATTTTTCGTTAAGAACCAAGCATCTTTAAATGAATTGCTAATCATAAATTCGTTTTTAATTTCACAGCGAACATAAGATCCTCGTCTGATTATTTTCGGACATTTTGTCTCCTCTCTCGTGTATCGCGTTCCTCTCGAGCATCCTGTTTACAACTTGCTCTAAACAATTGTTACCCTGCCGGACGAGGTTTTTGATTTGGAATAAGTAGCTTTCGAATGGGTATGCTGATATAGTATATAAGGAATCAAATTGGTTCACATCTCCAACAATATGTTCTAGATTGTGAATGTTGCTGGTTATGTACTGTTCTCCATAAATTCTAATGAATTCCTCAATAAATTTTTCAAAAAGAGCTTGTGCCAAAGGTCGAAGAGCTACATGAATATCAGTAGAACAAATTGTTACTGCCGTAAATAAAAGTAAGAAATGATTATATAATGTTTCATCCAACACATCCTTTAACACTACAATCCCTAGATAGTTCAGAAATGTGCGCCACTCTGTGCCTTTCCAAAAAAATAGGCAATCGGTACCTCGCATTTTGCGATGGATTTCTTTCGGTAATTTTATGCTTTCTATTGCAGCTGACAACCGTTGTATATGATGACTACTGAATTTTCCTGTATAACCTAGATTACCCACTTGCCATCCTGTTAATAAGCGTTTCATGACTCCTAACTCTAATAGATGCAATGGATCGGCAACCACGAAATCCTTGATCATATCGAGGCCTGGAATTCTTTGTAAAGGTGATTCCTGAGTGGTGTGATGCTTCCCATAACCTTTCCTACGGAATATCGCATCAGTGCGCAATGGACAATGGAGAGAAGGAAACACTACCGTGCGAGACAAATAAGAATACTCTCCATTTATTGTACACTTCAGGCATCCATCTTTTCCGTTGAAGTTCACGACTCCTGAAAATGAAGAGTTCAATATCAGTTGTGCAGTACATTCTTCATACACAGGACATTATTTCATGGGTTAGCGTGATTATATAGCCCATACATAATTTAAGATAATTACTTTATTCACCTTTGACGAAAGCTCGCGCTGGAGAATCGCAAATGAAGCATCTCAATTTTATGCTGATAGTGTGATCATTAACGACAATGCCATTTTCTAGACAAGGAATGATTTCATCTACGAAAGGTGTTAGGAACTCGTTGACGTCTGTAGGTTTGCTCTTCCCATAGAATATTCCTATTGGCAATGCTTGCAAGTAAGGAAATTCATGAACGTTGCATAAAATTGGCCAAAGTTGAAACTTAGAGCTTTTATGTACGGGTAAACCATCAATGTTAATATTGATACTAATCATAATATTAGTAGATAAATTTTAGAACCATTTCTCCAAACATGCTTTAAATCCGTGATGCCAATATTTACCACCCCCTATCGGTATGCACAGTTTACCGGTACTTTGTGGAGTTTCAAGAAGGGTTCTTGGATCCAAAGGCAGGTTGTCGTCATGGTATTGTTGTTTGATCAATATAAGTAAATCTTTTAAAGCATGATGAGTTATATTATGACGAAGCGCCCACATTCGTAGGGCTTCATCTGAATTACTGCTGTGCTGAGGATTATGAAAGTCACTTAAATCTTTAGACGATTCGTTTGGTGGTTCACAAAATGTTTCGTTCGTTGTTCGTTGTTTATGTTTGTTGTCATCATTAGATACTTCAGAGACGAGGTTAATGCAAATATCATTAATACTTGCTGGTGTATTCTTGTCTAGAATAGATATATAAATTTATAATTTGAAACATGTATTCAAGTTTCGTCAATGTATGCTTGTGTTCAATGAATTATACATACGTGTTTCAACATTTTGCCGAATGGAAGAATTTTCTGGTACTGAATCGGAATCTGAGCCATAATTGCTGTTTCCCGAGTAAGTTTGGGAATATAAATGCCTTAGAGTGTTTTCATATTGCTTACGTGTTTTTATCAATTTTCGGTGATACGCTCCACTTTTTTTATACTTTTTATATATTTTATCCATATCGAGGTAAACAAATAGCAGAACAGCGCGAGTAATGAACGTCTTTATACCGTGGGCAAACAGCGAAACAGAAGCAAAATTTTCAGCAAATCTTGACAGAACATTAAAAAACTGTAAAACGTTTATTAAGCATTTGTTAAGTATTCCAATGAGCAAAATGTAAATAGTTGAGTAAAAGCTATATTTCAGAATAAAAATTTCGTTTGTTCAGCTCTTTTCGTGAGTTGTTGAACAAAAACTTTATTTTGGCCTGAACAATCTTTTATGCAATGTATAGTTCAGCATATCGTTTTATTAAGCACTCTTTACTATTGTTCGATCATAATTCAACTGACTAGTTTAATTGCAGCTAGCGATTGTTTGTTGGGCATGTACTATTGTGATCGTATTAGCGAAATAAATGTTGTTGCAACGATAATACATAAAACAATTTTTCTTCAATTGATTAAATTATAACAAAATTTCATTATTTTCATTATTATTTCATTCGGCTAACCACTGTTGCATACAAAAGTTCAACTTTTTGTATGTATAACTTTTTTTTTGTATCGGCAAGCCAACGTAACGTTCTTTTCTCTATCGATATCGAACGGTTAAGACTAGAAGAGGATTCATAGATTCAAAAAATTTGGAAGGTTGACCAAGTTGTCCAACTTATCACAATCATTTATAGTTTCTCAAACAAAAAAGATTAGTATTGAAATCCCACCTGAGAACGCTATCGTAACTTACCATATATAATAATTCATCATTATGTGATCAAACTCGAAATCCAGTTATCTGATTAAAATATGATGTACCGCAAAGTTGTTGTAAAAAATTACAATTTAAATATATTGTTGAAATATCTCTTTCAAAAATTCAATTTCATATCAAAAACTTTTATCTCAAAACACCCCCCCTTTAAAATATTTTTAATATATTTTTATTGTAATACCGCTTTAAATTAAAAAGTGTAGAAATTAACAAAATGTTGATTTAATTTTTTAGGAATTGAAGAAATATCGATATTTTGCGAAATTGTAATCATTTATGAAAAATGGAATCTACTTGCGATGCTCGATGTTAGTGCAAACATGGCTCCATGGCTCCTCGGGCCACTAAAGATACCAAAATGGTGTTATTCCCTTTTATCGTGGATGGGAAGGAACAAGGATCTTCTTGGCTGATCCATTGCTCAGAGTCTGAACTTCAGACATTAGATCCTGAAGAATAGTGCGGTTCTTCTAAGTAGCAGAAAAGCGCTGCTAGTCTCGTTGAATCATCGTTCAAGATATTTCGTACATTCCCGCTGTGTCCATAGAGCTTTCGTAGATCATCGTATTTCGGACAACCACACAGGAAGTGTTCGACGGAGTTGTGTAAAAAAGGTTCTCTGTTGATTCCGTGTGAGACCGAGCTATGACCGGTGCTCAGTCTGAACAGGACTCGTTGTTCTCTCATTCTTTTTACATCATCGAACTTGGCAATCGAGGCCTTGACTTTTCTGAGGAACTGCCATCTCTGCAACCCACCTCTCGATCTAAAAGGTGCGAAAAGAGTTGATGATCCACAACTTCACGTCGTCAAGTGGCACCTACCGAGTGAAAAATGGTCCACTGTGATGCCACTCTGACCGGGGACCCACATGAGCCTAGTGTCGGGCAATAGGTACTTCCTGATGGCATGTACCCATGGTTGTTAGGACCTGGCCGCACCGGTAGCATCAATGGCACTCGTCGAATTGGAGACGATCAACAGCGGCTTGGAAGATGAAATTGCGGTTGCCTCGAAGATGCAAACCACCTCGGCTGACAAGACGAGTTTCTTGCTGAAAATCAGATTGTTATTACCATCGCTTACCCCGAATTCAACTCCTGATGATCCTTTTGAGCCATTGCAGGATCGTTTTGTAAAAGCAGTTAGGTGGGTCTCCTCCCTACCGCTGGTTTTCGACGAGAATCTGGCAGTCCTGGATACTATCGCTGAGCCGATGATGAGGTCGAAAGGAGACTTTCCAATTTCAGTGCAGACAAAGGTAGCTGGTGTTGACGGCAGGATGCCGGAGACAGTCTGTTCGGGCTAGAGCCAAGGAGGAACTCAAAAAAAAACACACTTTATTATCTTCACATCACTTTATTTTTATTATTTTCAAAAAACACAAATAATTTTAAATTACACTATAACTAAAAACTCTAAACTCTAAACTAAAACACAAAAACACAGAAGGCTCACCTGAAACAAAAGAATATGGATTAATTTGTTAATCGAATTGTTACTTACCTCATTTTATTGTGCAGGAGCTCCAAAGGGCACACAATTACCTGAAATGTAAATTGAAGTCAAAGGTATTATTGGAAACAATCAACTTACCTCAAAAGGCGATATCCAAACAATAACAATTCACCAGAGAACAAACTGGTGAAACAGGGACAGAAAAAATCTATTGCTATAATATAAGGTCTATTGTTTATAGCGAACATTCTAGAACAACCCGAGCAAAGATACCATCCACAATAGAATTCACTAGAGCGTGTATCATATAAATAGGGCACGTAATGTACAGAGCATCATTCGTTAATAAACCATCGTAGAGTTAGTCTGACTGACTTCTGCAAATTTAAATTCGGAAGAAGGAAATTCTATACGCTGTCCGGTTAACATTTTCTCCGTCTAAAAGTGAAATTTGGCATAGCCAGAAGTACTGGCGAAAACATTTGGCGCTGTAGACAGGATCCGTGGACACTGAGGACAACACTAAGATGGAGAAACTGTAACTGCGGCGTTCAGCTATCGAAGGACGTCTAGGCTACGTCACTTCTCGAGTCCAAGCAATGCAAATTGCAACTTGTGTGGAAGACCTAGACGTAGAACTGGTTAGCCTACGAGAGCTCTGGCAGGACTTCAGGACAGTCCACGACAAAATTCTCGAACATTGCGTAGACGAGGAATTAGATTATAAGTCATCACATTGAACGATTCCTCGATATTCCTTCTTCCACCGTTGCTTCTGCAAGCAATCTAGCACGCTTGAAGTGAGGAACCACCTATCGTACAACGACGCATTCTGTTCTGTCTTCCTCGCAACCGCTATCGTGAATGTGCTGGATGCTTCAGGAAATCTCTGTCCAGCTAGGGCTCTACTGGATTCCGGTTCACAAGCGTGCTTCATAACCACCGACTTGTCCAAGAAGTTGGGCCTAGACAGACGTCACATCAATCTACCACTTAGAGGAATCTCTGGACTAGCGACCAGAATCCACGAAGCCGTATCGGTGACAATCCAGTCACGTAATTCCGACTTCCGGCAGCAGACGGAGTGTGCTATCCTCGACAAAATCTCCGAACCTATCCCACATCAAGCGGTGAACATCACTCAATGGGGTAGTATAGCAGTTCTCGCGCTTGCGGACGAGCGATTCCACATTCCCGAGAACATCGACCTACTCATTGGTGTCAGCATGTATTACTACCTGTTTGAACCGGAACGGATTTCACTGGGACCATCACAACCAATCCTGCAAAGAACCAAACTAGGCTGGATCGTAGCAGGATTTCATATACCAGAGGAAAGATTAACTCCTACCTCATCCAACTGTTCTACACGAGTAGAAGTGCCAAAAGAACCTGAAAACCTTAATCAGCTACTCGCCAAATTCTGGGAGCTGGAGGATTTCAAGCCGACCACACGCTTAACCGTCGAAGAGCAGTTGTGTGAAGATCACTTCCAAGCACATACTACGCGAGACTCAAGTGGACGCTACGTGGTGAAGCTGCCATTTCGCACAGATCCATCCAGCATAGGCGACACTAGATATTCGGCGTTGCGACAATATCACGCATTGAAAAAGAGACTGAACAACAATCCAGAACATCAACAGCTGAATGAAGACTACGTCGGGGAACTCATTGCTGCTCGACATATCGAACCAATGCCAGCGGGGCCGAGCCTACCATCTTCTTGCCTCATCACGCAGTGTTGAAGGAAGAAAGCAGCACGACAAAGCTTAGAGTGGTATTCAACGGGTCACTTAAGTCATCGAACGATTTCACCCTGAACGATTTGCTAATGACAAGTCCAGTGGTACAAGAAAGTTTGTACAACATCCTGCTGAACTTTCGACTACATCGAAATGCAATTATTGGAGATATCGAGAAAATGTATCTCCAAGTTCGAGTAACAGAAGAGGACTCTTAGCTCATCCGAATGCTGTGGCGAGAACCAGGTCGCCCAATGACAGAGTTCGGGATGCGAACGGTAATTTTCGGCTTGTCTTGCGCACCGTTCTTGGCAACTAGAGCACTGAAACAACTTGCAGTGGACGACGGCGACTCGTTTCCACTGGCCAAGAAGGGAATCAGCGATTTTTACGTTAATGATCTTCTGTGCATCCTCAGTCTCAGAAGGTATCGAGATGCGCAGACAGATGACACGTTTGTTGATGCGAGATGGTTTTACCATGCGAAAATGGGCGACGAACGATCTGGCAGTACTTAAAGACATCCCGGTTGCAGAACGAGCTTCGTTGTCTACACATCACTTCGCCCCAGAAGCATCGCTGAAGACTCTTGGAGTGAGATGGCACGTCAGCGAAGATCTATTTTCTTTCTCTGTAAACTGCAACGCATACTACATGAAACGCGAAGTGCTGTCGACTATTGCGAAAATATCCGACCCATTAGGTCTGATAGCACCTATTGTGATCGTTGCCAAAACCTTCATGTAGGAGCTCTGGAAACTCGACATCGACTGGTCGGATCCATTACCAGAACGATACAATGTCCGTTGGCGTTCTTACCTGGCACATCTGCAAGAGACATGGCACATCAAAATCCCTCGTCGCAGCCTATCCATCGATTTTCTACGGCGTGTGTACCTCCATGGATACTGCGACGCATCGGAGACAGCATATGGTGCAGTGTTATACCTGAGAGCCGTGGACGAAGTAGGTAACGTCAGCTCGCGCCTGCTTTGCTCCAAATCAAAGGTGACACCTATCAATCGCCCAACCATACCGAGGTTAGAACTATGCGCAGCTACGCTACTAGCACGACTCATCAAGACGGTAAAGTCAACGTTACGAACGACCATCCATCAGACGACGGCCTGGAGCGACTCAATGACAACGTTAGCGTGGATAGCAGGAGATCCAGCCAGATGGAAGACATTTGTGGCCAACCGCGTAGCAGAGACCAACTCGACATTATCCGCTGTAAACTGGAGACACATTCCCACGGACGAAAACCCAGCCGATCTACTAAGTCGTGGGCCCACCCCTGTGTCACTAGCGAGCAATAATTTATGGTGGAGTGGTCCTACCTGGAGGCCCGAGGACTCCAGCGATTTCCAGCCTGAAAATCTGTCCTCGACAGTGCAGCACCTCATCGACAAGGAAAGGAGGCAGTCAGCAGTGACTCCAATACACATCATCAACTTCAATTCATCGCTAGATGGATTGCTCAGCCGGTACTCCTCTTACATACGGTTGATACGAGTAACTGCCTGGATACTTCGCTTCGGCACCAACTGCCGTCGAAACCGAACAGACAGGAGAATCGGGCCGCTGCATCCAACTGAATTGTACACAGCACGAGATATACTTGTTCACCATGTCCAGCATCAATACTATCCAGCCGAAATTGCATCATTAGCAGCTGGAAAAGCACTTCCAAATAGCAGCAAACTATGGCCACTAACTCCATTCGTAGGTGGCAACTTTCTCAGGGTGGGCGGCAGACTGGCACGGTCAAACATCAATTACGACTGTATGCATCCAATACTGTTGCCAGAAAAAGGTACTTTGACCGAATTGATCCTGCGGCACAAACATCTCAGCAATCACCATCTTGGACCGGAGGCACTGTTAGCAAGCATTCGAAGGTGCTTTTGGATTTCACAAGGACGTAGAGCAGCACGAAATATAGTATGGAAATGCATTACTTGCTTTAAGGCTAATCCAAACCGGGGCATGCTGGTACAAATAATGGGTCAGCTCCCACCACAGCGTCTGGAAGCTGCGCCACCATTCTATATAAGTATGCGGATTGGATTACGATGGACCCATCACCCTGATACAGAGACGTGGACCTCACCAACAACCAAAGGCTACATCTGCGTTTTTGTATGCTTTACGACGCGAGCAGTCCACTTAGAAGCTGTCAGCAGCTTATCTACGAGAGCATTTTTGGCTGCGCTTCGGAGATTCATCGCTCGTGGAGGTCACTGTGGACACATCCACAGTGACAACGGAACAAACTTTGTGGGTGCTGCAAGAGAAATTAGAGAATGGTACAAAAGGAGAACTTCGAACGAACACAACACACAGGTCGCCAACTGTGTGATATCGAATAAAAGTGCAACCAATTTAAACATGTGTTTTCTGAAATATATAAACGCCGCAGACGTACCTTTAGTTGAGTCGACATAACGACGGTGTAAGAGTCCGACGCCGCACACACTGTTGCTTAGCAACCGTTGGCCCTCGACTTCACATTAACCATCAACCAGCACGAGGTAAGACGTCCCTGCATTAATAAAGTTAAGCTGGGTGATTCCCGAATAATATCTTACTCGAGAAACGATCTGTCGATGGGTGGTACGCAATGGCATTTCAACGCGCCAGCATCGCCACACATGGGTGGTCGATCCGGGTAGACGATCACGAAGACCTGGAACAGGCTTTTCATGGCGACGAGAAAGAGAGCAACAGAACCTTGAGCTCAAAGGTTCGGCGTACGGTGAAGTTCTTGATGAAGTTAAGTAGTTTACCGCCAGCGCCCAAACTCCCAGAGTTTTCAACATTAACGGGGCCCATGTTCTGTTGTACATATTTTCTAGGTCCAGAGCTCTATATGCAGACGATTTCTGTTGGCTTCGGCTATCACGTTTCTAGGGGTCGCGAAGTAGTTGTTAGTGCCCATACTCGGCCGGAAGGCGAACTGCGATAGTCAGATTTTCTGTTTTCGTATAGAAAGGTTCCAGTATCTTGAATGAGCACGAGGCCAACGAAATTTGGCAGTAACCTTTCACATTGTTGCAGCTTCGGCTGACCTTAGGTGTGAGCAGTGGTGTCGAATGTGGGGGGAGGGGGTGCGATGTTTGCGGATCACCCCCCGGTACACGATTTCAGGGGTGCAGAATGGACCGGATTTATAAGAATAAATGGAATAAATATGGCGGGGAATGGGGGTGCTAATCAACTCGTCCGCCCCGAGTGCGAAAGCTTCAGTCGACGCCACTGGGTATGGGTATTATTAGACTGTGTTGTAGCGGTCAGCAGTTTGAATATTCTAGGGCAAAATATACCCTTATGTGTATTTGCCCTAAGGTAGATAATAAATATGTTGGTTGAGCCGATCTTAAAAGCTGTGTAAAGCTTATTCGCCTCACTGTGTTATTATTCAGATCTGAAAGTCCGGGATTATTGTGTATTGTGTATTGGCGTATTGTGTATTGTTTACAAACAAAACACAGTAGACTTCCAAGATGGCTGAAGAGTCGTTTTAGCAAGTTGGCCCACCATAGGATATACTTCTAGGCGCCTTGTTTTGCATTTTCACATGCGAGAGTAGTGGAAATGAGAATGAAATTCTACAAAATCATCCCTTCTTTTTCACATAAATTCGCGAAAGCCGAACATAGTAGGCATCGTTCGAATAAGCGTCGTAGTTGTTTGTAGAGAACCGCCGGCAGCGTTCTGATGCTGTTTGTAAACAATACCGACAGCAATTCCAATATGGCTGAAAGTCCATTTCATATGATTGTTTCACCTGGTATATATAGAGGCGCCTTGGTTGGAAGTATGTGAAGCCATCGAATGCAGGGTTTTGCTCTGTCGGCTCCAGTTGTTGCTCGATTCATCGGAAAATAAAAATTCTATGGCACAAAAACAACCACAACAGCATGTCTCGGCCAAGTCATTCTATGATGATGACCAAGTTCAGTGATTGACTGTATAACGAAGCGGTAGCGACGAGTGCGATAACATTGACGCAGTTTCCAAGTCTCGTCATAGGCTGAAGGATTCTTACGGACCCAAAGATAAACAGGCGATCATTCCAAATAACGACGGTCATAAGCAAGAACTTTTTGCACACATCGGAGAGAAAACAAACATGCCCTGTTTCAGAACGGAACTACGGAATTATATTATTCAATCCGCTTGTTTTTCACTTCGGATATTCACCCTCATTCTAGTTTTTGAACTGGACTTTCTTCAACTGAACTTATCGATGAAATTTGGGTTAATTTTCCAGCCCAATTAACGAACGATCAATGTATGGGTGACACTTTTCTCGTTGCTTTAATGAAATCTTGCATGAATTTTAAATGATGCATGAAATCTTGCATCTGATAGCTTACACATTTTTACGTTCGAAAAAGTTTTTGCTCGAACGGATTCGTACGAAAACAAGAATATATTTTTCGAAATTGTTCGAGTCGAGTCGTTCGAACGAAAGTCAGATATAGCCGTACAACGAACGCTGTATTTGATTCGTGTATCACGTATACGTTTGCATCTTTAGAATCTTCTACAACAAATTACTGATGAAGAGAATCGTTGAAAGCTATCAACGCTTTTATTCATTTGGTTTCTAAATTTATGATTGAACTGTGCTGCCAACTCGCACCAGACTTTCTCCTTCTCACTCAGATTTCGATCACGCTTGAGGTGTGATCGAACTCCAGAACATGCAACAGTAAGGTTTTTAAGTAAGGTAGGTATCTAAATAAATGCAGCGCGGGCCAATATCCCAACATTCTGGGTACTCTACCATATCCGCACTGGTGTGAAGATTTGCCGTATGTTGCAGGCATCTTCGTATTCGTAGCACACTTTGATACAGAGGCTTCCTCTTCTTTATTCTTTATTTCTTCAGTTCATTCGCCTCTAGCGATGGGCCCTTGAGGAAAGAAATGGGCCCTTAGGGAAAAAAAACTCTACTCCATACTCTCCGTTCACTTGTCTTGAGAAAAACAATCCACACAAAACAATGACCACCGAACGAGAAGTGGTGTGAATTCAGGTCAGGTCAGGTAATGAATTATAGAGACTATAAACTTTTTCAGTTCATTCGTCTCTAGCCTTGAAAAAGGCCCTTGGAAAACATTACTCTTCCAGTCCGACACTTCCACCCTCACGGGGTAAAGCGGAATTTCATCTATACCACCATCCGTCGGTACCGGGAGACGGGCTCTGTCATGGACCGTGCGAGATCCGGGCGGGCGCGTTCGGCGAGAAAACCAACAGCCATCAAGGTGACGAGGGAGCAAGTTCGTCGAAAAATGAACCGCTCGATCCGGAAGACCGTAGCAGACCTGGATGTGTCAATCGGGATTTCATCATGACGAAGGACTTGGGATATATGGGGTAACGAAGGCTGTAGCGCTGCACTGATTTTAGTATTGTTGAGCCCCTCGTTTCTATGAGTATGAACGTCAGTTTCAACACAACTCCCGTGTGTAGAATCTGAGTGTCTTTTCATATGTGTATGTTTCGGATGAACTGCAAAGCGAATGCTTTTCCCCTTTCCGATTTCACTGCTAGCTATAATTGAGTGCCAGATGTAACTCGACGGCTCAATTTAGCCAAGACACGTCTCAGAAAATGTCTTAGACACTCGTGTGAGTTTTTTCTAAGAAATTCACGTTTCCTTAACCGGGAGAGTTTTTGGCGGGTTTTCTTGGTATTTGAATTCGGAATCCGGCGAGCGACTCGATTTAAGCTGCGCTCGGGAGATTAAAGATAATCGCCCGAAAATGTTTGAAAAGTGGACAGATGTAGGCAAGGGGGTTGAGGGTAAGACTACGTATTATTAATTGCGTAGTTCCGGTCCTTTTGATCATTGCGCTGATCTGAGGACTTCGAAGAAATATTCTTCCATTTCAACTTGGCCCGTGGAAGAGGCAGCAGTGTGTAGTTCCGTTTGTGAAATCGCGAGTAGTTCAAAAGGTAGTTGGTACTTTTCACGCCATAGTTAGTGTAGCTCATTTGTGTTTTTTTGACGTAGGACTACGTCTAACCGGAAGATATAGGGGGTGAAATGGAAATCTAGGCACTGAACAAGTAGGAAAAAATGCAAGATTTGGAACGCTTATAACTCGAGCATTTCTCAATAGATCGCAAAGGTTTTTGCATCAATTGATAGGAAATATATCTACGCATCTATCATAACGAATAACATTTCATTTTTCTTGAGATAAATAATTGAATAATTGTGAAATATCAAGCATTGTCAAAATGCACTATGTGCCCATTTTTGATTGGTCCATTTTGTGCTCCTCAAATCGTACCGACCAAAACGGGTAACCAGAGCAGCAGCGAAATAGAATGAAGCACGATTGGAAAGGAAAAAGAAAAAAATGAACGAAACATTGGTCGCAGTCTCACACATGCGTAATTCTCGAGCCAGCCAGTCAGCTTAAAAATCCCCGCTCCGCTGCCGTAACGATCATTCTCATTCAAACCGTACACCACATCGGTTCGCATCACAACACATCAACAAACCAACCCAAGCAGCCATGTCTGGACATGGTAAAGGAGGAAAAGTGAAGGGAAAGGCAAAATCCCGCTCGAACCGTGTTGATCTGGAGTTCCCCGCAAGGGTAGCTAGGCCGAGCGCGTTAGTACCAGTGCACCAGTCCACCTAGCCGGCGTTATATAGTTTCGGCCGCCGAAGTGATCGAGTTAGCTGGCAAAGCTGCTCGCGACGATAAGAAAACCCGCATTCGGAACAGAACACATTCGGTTCGGTGGACATCAAGACAACAGGCAGTTGCAGCGAGTGGCGAGTGGCAAACGCAATCGCAAAACGGCATCAGGTAGCAGAAGAAAAAAGTTTGTTCTTTATACAAACTGCTTTGGTGGCAAATCCAGAACAAGGCAGCATCGAGGGCGTTCGAAATGGTTTTTTTCAAAACCACGAGTACTAAGTTTTCTAAATTGGAACCATTCCATAAAACAAGGCGCTTTTCAGGGCCATTAAACCTTTCAAAAAAGAGTTTACGAAATACAGTTCAATGCTTTCTAAAACATCATCCAAAATAATAATAAAACACAAATTGATTTTTTCATAATTTGTTTGCCAGGATCTGATGAGTATGTGAATTTGGCAGTTGTTCTGAGCTTATTAATAGTTGGGGACTGTCCAGATTATTCAATTTTCACCAATTCTTAAATTGTTTCCAGATTGAAAGTACAGTAATTTACAATTAGTTCGACATTTAGCTAATTGGATGGACATGTAATGCGACTTATTTAGTTGGACATTTTTGTAAACATAGAGATCCAAATTATGATCCCACATTGAAAGTCGACACTGTACCACTGTTATCACAAATGTTCAATTACAGGTTAAAATCGCCTCCAATGCGACACTGAGTGGCGCTTCGGCACGTCGCATTGAATGTAATTTACTGTACAACATGTCACAAAGCTGGATGGGAAGAAATTTTCCAATTGTGAAAGCTGTGGCGAGTGGCAACAAATCGCTAAACAGGAAGGTTTAGCCGAACAAGATGGGGATATCGAGTGACAAGAAAACAATAAACTCTTTAGATTGAAGATAATTTTGTGATCCTGAAAAGGACCCTTTTTAGCCTGCATGTGAATCCAACGAGCGAACAAATCGTAATGAATGTATTTTTTTGCCATCGGTCCCTTTTAACGCTCATTCGTTCGTCTCGTTGGACTCGCCCCTCTGGCTGAGTCTGCCGATTTGTCTCTATCCTGTGAGTGTGTACCGCTAGAGTATAAAACACGCGGACCCCAAAAAAATATCTTATTTTCTTTCAAACCGTAAACCCGTGTGGTTGTACGGCATCGGCATCGTGGACGTAACAAAGGAGGACAAGTTAAGGGAAAGGCAAAGTCTCACTCGAACCGTGCAGGTCTCCAGTTCCCTGTTGGTCGCATTCACTGATTGCTCCACAAGGGTAACTAGACCGAACGGATTGGTGCCGGAGCACCAGTATACCTAACAGCGATTATAGAGTTTCGGCCGTCGGAGTGCTCGAGTTGGCTTGCAAAGCTGCTCACGACAATCAGAAAACCCAACAGAACAGAGCAGCTTCGGTTCGGCGCTCATCAAGGCAACAATTAGTTTCAGTGAGTGGCAAAGTATTTCTCCGGCACGTCACATTAAATGTAATTTACTGAACAATATGTCACAAGCTGGATGGGAAGAAATTTTCCAACTGTGAAAGCTGTGGCGAGTGGCAAACGCAATAGCTAAACAGGAAGGTTTAACCGAACAAGATGGGAATATCGAGTGATAACAAAAACACAACACCAAAGGTTCTTTTCAGAACCATCAACATATTCATAAAGAGTAAACAGTAAACTAATCCATTTTTCAGGTAGATAGGTAGGTATTCACGTAGGAGAAGAAAATAAAACAATATATTTAAAATATATATTTAACAAAAGCTGTCCCCTTTGTATAGTCCTACGTCACTCCGGTTATGTCCCCGACATTACCCATCCGTCTTTTTTTCTTTGTTTGTTCTTTTTCTTTTGTTTTTTAGTGAGCGCAGTTAGCTCAATTTTAAATTTAAAATTTACTCCTCCAGTGCGTAAAAGTTCAAATTCAATTGGAGGTAAGCATTGGCTTTTTTTTTTGCAAAATGTGGCTTTATGGTAAATGGCTTGTGTGTGCGCTTTTTTATGTGTTGTTTCTAGGTGGCACCACTTCTGACCCCACGGCTACGTTGGAATTGGCCCTCTCCGTCAACACGAGGGCCCCAGCAAAATTCTCGCGCTCCCGGCGGCTCGTCATCAGCGTAAGTTCATCGCTCTTCGCCGCCGTACCACGTAAATCCATGGTAGTGAGTACCCATTTTTATTTTCCTTTTAACATGCGCATGTAGGGAAATAATACTCAACACGCTAATAATGAGAGGTGCGCTATAGAGCGCAAGAACAGAAGCAACACCACACAAAAGTACACACACAATAGCCATTGAATGTGAGTGAATGGAGAAGCCATAGCAGTATGACTAGAAAGTCAACCGCCATTACCAAATCTTTTTGAATGTGCCTTTAGTGTAGTGAGCTAATTGCTATGTCTGCAAATCCAATGATTTGATGTTCGAGTCTGGAGTTAGATAAAATTTTTCTGTTATGTTATAAATGAGTTGAATTAGTTTTTTGTCGTCACGCTGTTTTCCTGTAATAAATGTTGAGTTGAATATTTTATAGTCTGAGTTATTTACTGGCTAGCGGTGTGGCCTAAGTACCGGCAACTGATTTTGTTGTTGTTGTAAAGGTCTTGAGTCTGCAAAGAGACTCCTTTTTGTTGCAGTTAGTTGAACTCCTACGCTCCGAAGCGAGCTTCGTTGTGGACAATATTTTCGCTAATTGGTCCAGTGAGGAAAATTTGCTGAAATTTGTGGTCTGGGGATCGGCCCACGCACTCTCGGGCTTTAATCTTGTCCTCTGGACAAGCGGTGTTCGGGTTCACTTTACAGCGCAGCTCAAATTGAGAAACAAACCGGGTTTTGGGGGAAGAAAGAAAAACCCGCCCTGGGAGTTCGATTCTCATTGGCCGGGCAACCAAAAACACGGCGGTTGGCCTCCCTTACGGGAGTGGCGCTTAAGCCAACTGCTTGACTGCGCAGAGCCCCGGTTAGGAAGGACTCACACGCCTAGAAGGCGTGTCGGGTTACATTTGGCGCCCAACGTGGTTTTTAGGGGTAGTTTTTTTTACTTTAGTTCTTTAGTACTTAATACAATATTTTCATCATAAAATTTGAATATTATTTCGCATATTTTATATAACCTATTTTCTAAGTATATTAATCACCCGCAAAAATAAAAAATTGATAAAACGAAATTGGGCAATTATTGTTTTCTTCGTACATAATTTTATCTTAAGTATTGTAATTTGCTATTCACGTTCAGATAAGGCTTGTTTTTTTATAATTTTTTTTCTGATCTCTGTATTTTTTTTTATGATTATATATTTCAAAATTCTTATAAACGTTCGTATTGATTGGCAGTTACGGCTCATCTAACCTGAAAATATAAAATACATGTTATTGGTGGTATTGTCTAAATCATTTATTTAAAATGGAAAAATTCCCATTTGCTGAGCACCTCAGTTTAGACGAGGTAGATTATGAACTGAGTATTCGGGGTAAACTCGATGAAGAGACAGTTGGTTTGGGTCTTTCTGGAAAGCAACGGTATTTGAGGAATTTATTCAAAGCAGATGCGAAAGCAGGGCGGAATTATCGTTCCTACTTGAATATTCGGGACGGGTTTCCAGTGCTAGAGAGAAAAATTGACGAAATTAAAAGGATGATTTGGCGAAATGGAGTGGAGGCAAAATTAGAGTCGGCCCTCTTACATTGTTACTACAGGGCAAAGAGAAGTTCAGCCGAAAACGAGGAACAGAAAATTTTGAGAAGGGATTGTGTGTGTACCATTGGAGATCTGATGAGAAAGTACAAGGTTGGTCCACCAGCATCACCGGTAATAAGCAAGATAAACGATATAATTACCGAAGCAGAACAGGCTAAAGCATTGAGCCCGCCTCAAAATCAGAGTGTACAACACCAGTTAGAACCTTCAGATCTAGTAACTCCCATACGACACACTAGCATGGTCAGAAACACGGGTGCAATTCCAAAAGCACGACAAACAGGGGAGAATGAATTACAGAGAGAGAATCAAGAACTGCGTGAAAAGTTGGCACAATTGGAAAAAACGTTAAAGAGCGTCCTGGAAATCTCTAATGGGAAGATATTGACGGGAGTCGGAGAAACTAGGCGTACTGATACAGTAACGCAACAACGGGCGAGTAACGAAGGCAGAGCAGGAGGAGCCCAAATCGACATACCGCGACCTATTTTCAGCGAGAGCATAAACCCAGATGGGACGCATCAGAGGATGCAACCCGGATCATTACCAGGACAAACCCAACAAAACCGATTGAACTCGAGGGGGCGTAGATCGCATAACCCGAGCGAGTCCTCAGACGATTCGTATCCAGAAAGTAACTCGCAAAATGGGCACGGAAGAGCTCTCGAAGGAAGAGAGCGTCGGCGTCGAGATCGGACACTTCAAACCGGAAGAGACTTCTACAGAGTCGAGAAGTGGAAACTCAGGTTTACGGGTGAAATGAGATCGGGGAGTGTGGAGAATTTTTTGTATAAACTCAAAAAAATCGCGGAGCGGGAAGGCGTATCCAAAACACAACTGTTACGAGATGTACACTTGTTACTGGATGGACCAGCTTCGGATTGGTTCTTTACATTCGTCGATCAATTTGATGACTGGCAAACGTTCGAAAATCTGATAAAATATCGTTTCGGTAACCCTAATCAGGATCAGGGCATACGACAGCGGATTCATGAGCGGAAACAACAAAGAGGCGAGACGTTTATAGCGTTTATAACGGATATTGAGAAGTTGATAAAAATGCTCTCCAAACCCCTATCCGAGAGCAGGAAGTTTGAAGTAGTGTGGGATAACATGCGCCAACACTACCGCTCGAGACTCGCGACGATAGAGGTCAAAGACTTGCGGCATCTACTGATGCTCAACTACCGTATCGATGCGGCAGATCCGAGTCTACAAATAGGCTTCCAAGAACCGGCAAGAAGATCGGTAAATAATTTACAAATCAACAAAACCGAATACACAAGTGATGAAGCGGAGTCTATTCAAATGGTACAAATTCGACAAAACCGAGAACGTCAACCTAGCCGAACAGGAATGGGAAATAACAGAGAGAATCAAAACCATAACAGGCAAGTGGAGCAACAGGGAACAGCTACGGGATCAATAAGAAACTGTTGGAATTGCCAACAGCCCGGGCATACATGGCGAGAATGTCCGAGGCCCAAAGCAATATTTTGCTATGGGTGTGGGAGTCTAGGTCGGACAATCCGATCATGCGAGCGATGTTCCTCGACGAATGCATTTCGGAACAGAGTGAATGAATCGGGAAACTAAGAACAGGATGTAAGAAAGGGAATCCTTCCGTCCTTGGTGAGTCTGAGATTCCCAATGACCGATTCAATAATTTTGACCCACTAACAGCAGTTCATCACATAGTAATAAACGCAAGAAAATGTCCACACATAAGAGTGAAAATATTTAATACAGAAATGGAGGCCCTGTTGGACTCAGGAGCAGGCGTAAGTGTGGTGAATTCATCAGAATTTTCACGGAAATATGGACTGAAAATACTTCCAGCAGCGGTACGGGTTAGCACAGCCGATGGTACGGAATATAAATGTTTAGGGTATTTTAACGTACCGTATACTTATAAAAATATTACTCGGGTCATCCCGACAATAATAGTACCACAAATAAGCAGGGAGTTAATTTTGGGGACAAATTTCTGGGAAAGTTTCGGGATACAACCAATGATTGATGTGGGGAATGGTCCAGAAAAGATTGAAACCCTCGAGATTAAACAGACGCAAATCTGTTTCACGGTGGAACCAACAGTAGAGATTCCAAAAATAATGGAAAAAGAGGATGATACGCTGGATTTTCCATCATTCGATCCTCCTACAGAACCGATACCAGAAGAGATTCAAACGGAACATAATCTGACTACAGAGGAGCGGAAGAAACTGGTGGAGACGGTGAAGGAGTTTGCATTTACAGCTCCAGGAAAACTTGGCCGTACAAAATTAATAGAACATGAAATAATATTGAAAGAAGGCGCTCAACCACGAAACCAACCAGTGTACAAATGTTCTCCATACATTCAAAAGGAAATCGATGAGGAAATAGAAAGATTCAAAAGCTTAGATGCAATAGAGGAGTGCTATAGTGAGTGGACAAACCCTTTGGTTGCGGTACGGAAAGCAAACGGAAAAATTCGAGTCTGCTTGGATTCAAGAAGGATTAATGCAATGACAGTGAAGGATGCATACCCGATGCAAAACATGCAGGACATCTTCCATCGACTGGAGAATGCTAAATTCTACTCAGTAATCGATCTAAAAGACGCATACTTTCAAATCCCATTAAAAAAAGATTGTAGAAACTACACGGCTTTCCGGACGTCGAAGGGCCTTTTCCGATTTAAAGTGTGCCCCTTCGGACTCACTAACGCACCATTCACAATGTGTCGGTTAATGAACAAAGTGATCGGGTTCGATCTTCAGCCCAACGTTTTTTGTTACCTCGATGATGTGGTAGTTGCGACTAGAACACTTAGGGAACACCTCAGGTTACTCCGAGTAATAGCGGAACGGTTGAAAAGAGCAGAACTGACGATTTCATTGGAAAAATCGAAGTTTTGTCAGAAGAAAGTGATGTATTTAGGGTACTTGCGGTCGGAGCACGGAGTGTCCATCGATGAATCACGAATACAACCTATTTTAGATTATGCGAGGCCAAAAACGGCGAAAGATGTCCGCCGTCTAATGGGACTAGCGGGGTTCTATCACAAATTTATAAATAACTATAGTGAGATAACTGCACCAATAACGAACCTTCTCAAGAAGGACAAGAAAAAAATATTGTGGAATGAAGAGGCCGAAGATGCATTCAATAAGTTAAAAGCTGCACTCATCTCAGCCCCAATCCTGGGCAATCCCGATTTTTCGAAACAGTTTACAATAGAATCCGATGCCTCCGACAACGCGATCGGTGCCGCCTTAGTACAAGAGCAAGAGGGGGAAACCAGAATAATCAGTTACTTTAGCATAAAGTTAAGTACTACCCAAAGGAAATACGCAGCGGTCGAAAAGGAATGCTTAGCGGTTCTGTTAGCGATAGACCACTTCCGCCATTATGTAGAAGGAACTAGATTTAAAATAGTAACGGATGCTCGAAGCCTTCTATGGCTATTTAAAATAGGAACTGAATCAGGGAATTCCAAATTACTGCGATGGGCTCTACGCATACAGTCGTATGACGTGGAACTCGTCTACCGGAAAGGAAAAAATAACATCACAGCGGATTGTCTATCACGCTCAATAGAGGCAATAGCTGTAATGCCACTCGATCCACAATACGGAGAGCTAATATCTTGAATCGAAACGGACCCTATTCGGTTCAAAGATTATAAAATCATAGATGGGAAAGTGTATAAGTATTGTAAGTCCAACAACACACAATCCGACCCCCGATTCGCGTGGAAATGGGTTGCTCCAGAATCGATGCGGGCTGATGTGATCCGAACGGAACACGGAAAGGCTCATTTCGGGTTTGAGAAAACGCTGGAGGCAATTAAGGAAAGGCATTTTTGGCCTGGTATGGCAAGAGAAATCAAGAAATTTTGCAAAGAATGCCTACAATGCCAAACGAGCAAGGCAGTGAATGTGAATACTACACCTCCGATGGGGTCTCAGAAACCGGTGGAATACCCGTGGCAGTTCATCACATTGGATTACATTGGACCACTGCCAGCTTCGGGAAGAAATCGTAGCACCTGTCTTCTTGTGGCCACGGATGTATTTAGCAAATTCGTACTCGTGCAACCCTTCCGGGAAGCAAAGGCCGAATCGCTTGTAGAGTTTGTGGAAAATATGATTTTTCGACTGTTCGGAGTT
Organism: Toxorhynchites rutilus septentrionalis; assembly: GCF_029784135.1. Taxonomy (NCBI): domain Eukaryota; kingdom Metazoa; phylum Arthropoda; class Insecta; order Diptera; family Culicidae; genus Toxorhynchites; species Toxorhynchites rutilus. The sequence continues at coordinate 145,976,407 of NC_073745.1, read as the reverse complement.
CCAGAAATTGTACTCACGGATAACGGTACACAATTCCTTTCAAAAATATTCTGCCAGCTACTAGCCAAGTACAATGTTAATCATTGGTTAACACCGGCCTACCATCCCCAAGTCAATAACACCGAAAGAGTCAACCGAGTGGTGACCACAGCGATACGAGCCACGCTGAAAAAAGATCATAAACATTGGACTGATAATTTACAGGAAATTGCCAGTGCAATAAGAAATGCAGTACATGATTCTACGAAATATAGTCCCTACTTCATCGTGTTTGGACGAAACCAAATCTCAGATGGGCGAGAATATTCAATTATTCGAGATAACCACCAAACGAAAGACGACAATCAAGATTTGTCGGAAAAACGAAAAGAACTGTTCAAAGAGGTGAAGGATAACTTGGCAAAAGCATACACCAGGCACGAAAAATGCTACAATCTTCGCTCAAACATAAACTGTCCACGATATGTTGTCGGAGAAAAGATTTTGAAGAAAACGTTCGATTTATCTGACAAAGGCAAAGGATTCTGTAAGAAACTTGCTCCTAAGTATGAACTTGGTTCCCACTCCTACGAGCTAGAGGATCACGCTGGGAAACGCATTGGTGTATTTTTTGCAAACCAGCTTAAGAAATTGAACGTTTCTTCAGATTGGTCAAAAACCTGAGTTCTGCAATAGGTTTTCAAGCTATGTATCTTTTTTAAAGAGACAAAAAAATAACAAAAAATACCTACGGGGAAATTAACATTGAATCCCAACGATTGAGGAATCGTCAATTTTTTAGACGATTGCCTGAAATGCTAGGTTGAGAGCTCGCGATGACTTCAAATTAAGTAGCGGAGCTCATGAAGAAAATGAATGAATCGGAGCTATGACCTGTACAAAGTAGTGGTCATGTCACCGCGAAGCCTAAAGCGAGCCCCGATGATGACTTCTTGAACATCAGTAGTGAGCACCATGAAGAAAAGAGGAAGGGAGCGCCTTAGCACTTAGAGCAGTCTGAAGGAGAAGCGACTAGAGTCCCGTTCGGTTGGTTGATTCCAGAAAACAAGCTATGAAACCGAAGTGACGAAGAAATCCCAACGAGAAACGAGAAAAGAACGAGTCGAGTTTGACCTTCGGAACCGAGAATGGGAAAAATCAACTCGGATTGTAGATAAAATTGTAAATATTAGTATTAGATTAGTAGTTTAGTAAATCCTAGTTCCCTATCACTTAGTTTCTAGTTTTAGTCTTAAATATAGTTAGGTTAGTTTGTTAATTAAATAATTTTAATCACTCACGATTTTTCCTTTGTTCGTCTTTTAATTTATACTCGATTCCGATCTTTATAATTGTTGTTTTTGTAGTGTTGTTTTCGAAGAAATTCGTAATTTAATTATTGTTCAACTATTTTGGTAGTCGTCTTAGTTCCTAAAATAAGAGTAGAAATTAGTATTTAGTTATAAATTTTATACTTAATGTTTCATAGTTATCGTTGTGATTCCTCCGTCCGGTTTTGTCAGTAGTCCTCCAGCTCGTATCCTATCCAGTTCCTTCCCTTGAGATTATTCCGTGTTCTTACTTATGTCCTTCCAGCCATCCTGTCCAATCCGCACAATCCTCGTATTTAGTCAAATATTGTATCCGCTTCCTGTATTTTTTTTCTTTCCTGTATTGTTTTTCCAGTGTGTCATCAGCAATCATCATGTCCGATTTATTTGTAGTTTCCTTGTTTTTGCTGCGATTACTGTTCCATCGGTTGTCCTGATTCCTGATTCTAGTATTAGTGTTCGTCTAGTGGTTGTCCTCCCGATCCTGCTCCATCTTTGTCAGATTCGAATGGGTTTTATCCTTTCGTCTGAGTCTGCTTATTAATTGGATTGTTTATCGCGTTCGGTCGGTGATGCTGCTTGTTGTCGAACCAAACCTGGGGAAGAAACAAAGAGAAAAACTTCACATCCAATAATTGGAACGATATGTAATTTATACTTTCCTTGTTTTCGGTGATGCGTCCAGTCCTCGCCGCATTCCAAATATCCGTTTTACGGAATCATCCGTGGGGAAATTATAAAATGAATACTCACGACACTGCAAAATCAACGCACTGGTTTGTTTACATTTCAAATACTGATTAGTTGGCAATGGAGTGAGTGAATTGTGTGAGTGTATTGAATGAACGAATGAATTTTTGTCGCTTTTATGCAAGGGGTGAGTGAATGTTTAATTGATTGATTGATATATTTGGTGATTATTTTAGAATTTTTATTTGTTTTTTTTGTGTCATTTTAGCGTTGGCATGAGCCATCGGTAAAAAATGACCGGGAAAAGAATTTAAGATTTTTCTTCGACCGGATGCTTGCAATCTTTGGTTATGTCCGAGGTAGAATCGGTTTATTTTAAGGTGATTATTGTTTCATTCCTTAATTTCTCGGATATAGTTCTGGGGTCGGAATGACGATACTCACCAGGTTACTTTTTCGACGGAGGTCGATAGTCAAGTTATTTGTACATCTTCAGTGTAACTTCTACCAATCAGAAGTGGAAGATGTATAGTTTAGTTATAGTTTGGTTAAATCTAAGTAAGTTTTTCTTCATTCAGATGTGAATAAGTTTGCCAACTAATAGTAGTTCTTAAAAGATTAAACGAATTGTATTCTTCAGTTGCTCAGTTCAGTAAATCTCCATAATACCACTTTTTTCGGTGGGCGTTAGGAGTCTACTTTTGCTGAATATTCACACAACATTTCGCTGGAGACCGGAGCGGTGAAGCGTTGATGGTCAGTTACAGACAGATCCACAGATCTGATACTGGAAATAGAGGAAGAGTCAGATTCTGACGATGACAACATATGACCCCGATAATGTTCGTGAACAATTTAGTAGAAGGAAGACTTCAGTTTCGCCTTCGAAAATTTGATTGGTTTAGGCCAATCAAATTTTCGAAAATTTAGCAGGGAATGATGTAGCGCTGCACTGATTTTAGTATTGTTGAGCCCCTCGTTTCTATGAGTATGAACGTCAGTTTCAACACAACTCCCGTGTGTAGAATCTGAGTGTCTTTTCATATGTGTATGTTTCGGATGAACTGCAAAGCGAATGCTTTTCCCCTTTCCGATTTCACTGCTAGCTATAATTGAGTGCCAGATGTAACTCGACGGCTCAATTTAGCCAAGACACGTCTCAGAAAATGTCTTAGACACTCGTGTGAGTTTTTTCTAAGAAATTCACGTTTCCTTAACCGGGAGAGTTTTTGGCGGGTTTTCTTGGTATTTGAATTCGGAATCCGGCGAGCGACTCGATTTAAGCTGCGCTCGGGAGATTAAAGATAATCGCCCGAAAATGTTTGAAAAGTGGACAGATGTAGGCAAGGGGGTTGAGGGTAAGACTACGTATTATTAATATCGTTAATAATTGCGTAGTTCCGGTCCTTTTGATCATTGCGCTGATCTGAGGACTTCGAAGAAATATTCTTCCATTTCAACTTGGCCCGTGGAAGAGGCAGCAGTGTGTAGTTCCGTTTGTGAAATCGCGAATAGTTCAAAAGGTAGTTGGTACTTTTCACGCCATAGTTAGTGTAGCTCATTTGTGTTTTTTTTTCTTTGTTTGTTCTTTTTCTTTTGTTTTTTAGTGAGCGCAGTTAGCTCAATTTTAAATTTAAAATTTACTCCTCCAGTGCGTAAAAGTTCAAATTCAATTAGAGGTAAGCATTGGCTTTTTTTTTTTTGCAAAATGTGGCTTTATGGTAAATGGCTTGTGTGTGCGCTTTTTTATGTGTTGTTTCTAGGTGGCACCACTTCTGACCCCACGGCTACGTTGGGATTGGCCCTCTCCGTCAACACGAGGGCCCCAGCAAAATTCTCGCGCCCCCGGCGGCTCGTCATCAGCGGAAGTTCATCGCTCTTCGCCGCCGTACCACGTAAATCCATGGTAGTGAGTACCCATTTTTATTTTCCTTTTAACATGCGCATGTAGGGAAATAATACTCAACACGCTAATAATGAGAGGTGCGCTATAGAGCGCAAGAACAGAAGCAACACCACACAAAAGTACACACACAATAGCCATTGAATGTGAGTGAATGGAGAAGCCATAGCAGTATGACTAGAAAGTCAACCGCCATTACCAAATCTTTTTGAATGTGCCTTTAGTGTAGTGAGCTAATTGCTATGTCTGCAAATCCAATGATTTGATGTTCGAGTCAGGAGTTAGATAAAATTTTTCTGTTATGTTATAAATGAGTTGAATTAGTTTTTTGTCGTCACGCTGTTTTCCTGTAATAAATGTTGAGTTGAATATTTTATAGTCTGAGTTATTTACTGGCTAGCGGTGTGGCCTAAGTACCGGCAACTGATTTTTGTTGTTGTTGTAAAGGTCTTGAGTCTGCAAAGAGACTCCTTTTTGTTGCAGTTAGTTGAACTCCTACGCTCCGAAGCGAGCTTCGTTGTGGACAATATTTTCGCTAATTGGTCCAGTGAGGAAAATTTGCTGAAATTTGTGGTCTGGGGATCGGCCCACGCACTCTCGGGCTTTAATCTTGTCCTCTGGACAAGCGGTGTTCGGGTTCACTTTACAGCGCAGCTCAAATTGAGAAACAAACCGGGTTTTGGGGGAAGAAAGAAAAACCCGCCCTGGGAGTTCGATTCTCATTGGCCGGGCAACCAAAAACATGGCGGTTGGCCTCCCTTACGGGAGTGGCGCTTAAGCCAACTGCTTGACTGCGCAGAGCCCCGGTTAGGAAGGACTCACACGCCTAGAAGGCGTGTCGGGTTACAAGGCTACAACGAAGAAGAAGCTGGACAGAGCCAAGCTGATACTTTCGCGGCACGCAGGTCAGAAGTTGGTGTTTTCTGATGAGAAACTCTTTGTCTTGCAGCAGCCGCACAATGTTTGAAAAAAAAAATCAAAAGTGTATTCGAGCTTATTGAACACCCTGTATATGCACGAAGGTTGACTAAGAAGTATTCTCAACTGAAGGCATTGTCAATAGAACCGCACAACAATGTTCGACCAAAACTGTTGACAATTTTTCAGGGTTGTGAGCCCGCTACGGAAAATCTACGATGTACATTTGACAGACAACCGTTTCATAGAATTGAAACGTCGTTACTTCTTAGTCAAGAGGATGGAACGTAAGCTAGAGTTATAAGACGCTGTACGGACAAAGATAGATCATAAGAAACGCAAGTTGTATATTCGCTAGTCTACCCCCGAAAAGAGCAAGAGCAATGGAGCTTGAACCTGGTACCTACTGCTCTTTTCGGTATCCAATCCCAATAAACCAGGGAAAATTCGTATTGCCTCCGATGCGGCTGCTTCTTTCGGAGGTACCCCCCCTGAAATTCGGAATAATGAAGGCACCGTATCAACTGAACGTTTACCTACACACAAAAAAAAATAATAACAAAGAAATCACAAGACAGGACAATTGGACTAAACCCTAGCAATGAACACGGACTAGAGATTGGAAACTCGGGACATGAAACTGCAAATCTCTCAACTTTCTTGCCAGTATCCGAATCTTTCGAAAATTTTGAGATCCCGCCATTTAAACATGGTATTGCTGCAGGAGGTGTGCTGGAGAGGCTCGATACTGCGATCGTGTCAAGGTGGTTATCTACCAGAGTTGCGGCAACACACACGAGCTGGGTACAGCTTTCATCGTGATGGGAGGGATGCAGAAACGGGTAATTGACTGGTGGCTTTTTTCCAGCTTTGTGTCCAATACCGTTACACATAGAGATCACCTCAGCGAACGAAAACACAAATCGACTGAAATTTGCGGGCTCTCAATGCTTCCGAATGAATTCGGATACTCGCAAGAAAGTTGAGAGACTTGCAGTTTCAAGTCTCAGGTTTCCAATCTCTAGTCCGTGTTCTTTACTTGGGTCTAGTCTGATTGTCCTGTCTCAAATTTTTTGTGAATTTTCCTTTGCGCTTTATTTTTACGAATGGCTTCTAATGCCTGCCTGCGTGGCCCGAGGACCACCGTGCACAGTTCTGTTCAGAGTCCCACGCTGACACGAGGACAATGATCAGCAGCCTTTGACATGGGGAACAGAAACTGTTTGAGCCGCATCACCAAGTAAACAGACGCTCAGATAGCCCCCCTTCCCTGTTAGCATACGACCAAGATCCTACCGGGGTTGGTGGGGTTCATCACGGTTAGTCGTACCCCAGTCGGCACCGCGAGGAGGTAGGGACAGGAGTTACTGGACAAGAAGCTAAAGGACCACGAATGGGATCTACCTTATGACTGCGGGCACACGAAGTACCGATGGCACACTTTGTCCAGTCGTTTACCAACCAAAACAATCGTAAAACAGTTGAATATCGTCAAAATTACCATGTGTGATGCGACTCATACGAGCGGAACAGCGTAGCCCGAGTGGCTCAAACGAAAAGTCGTAGGTGAACTTACAAACGTCAGCTTAATTGGAAAGCGTTGAGAAACATCAAAGCCCGATGCCGGTAACGCTCGTAGTACTATTCGAAGGATCCGTTGGCGAGCAGGCTTTCGTTCTTACCGAGCAGGCAAGCAACTAATCAGAACGTTGAAGCATAGTCTAGAGTTCAAAACTGACGCTCGTAGATTGTATGAGCAGGTTCTGTTGAGGTCCCACGGATACCTGCTAGGAATGCATTTCGGACAGCTTCCTGGTCAAACATTGAACTTAGCCATGGTACTACGAAATGTTCCTGACTTTGAACTCTCTAAATCCCATTCTCTATTCTCTACTTTTACCTTCTACTCTACTCTCTACGCTCTACTCTCTATTCTATATTCTTCACTCTCTACACTCAAGAACGATAGAAAAAAATCATTCAAAACTCAATAAATGTGTGGTACACCTCTTCTTGAATGTCATGGTTCTCAGAGGAACTCTCAGTACTTCGTTGAGATTTCTTATGTCAAATAACACGCCTTGAATGTATTCGAAGTGGCAAGCTCTGGAATACGCGTGATCACAGTGCAAATCTGAAGAAATTTCTTTGACGAACTGGAAACGAACACGAACCACCGGCAAGATGTATTTGAGGCTAACCTCTCGACCACGGGAACACGATGTCTTACTCCTACTCTCATCAAATCCAGAAAATTGGAGATGGATTATGCTGTACTGTCCACGTTCAAAGAAAAACACTGTCCATGTATATTTTGAAATATTTTATTTGAGATCATACAAATTTGTTTCATTCAACAAATATTGAAGCAGCAGAGAATATATCTTGAACAAAAACATTAGCATCCAGGTTTGTCCATATCAATACGTCCCTCGTTGTAGTCTTGCATCTATAAGAAATAGTTTTGTTACAATTTTGCGAATAGTATACTTGAAATGAATACTTACATCAAATATCAATTGTGTTGCTTCATCCTACGCTCCTCAGGATTCGCTGTTTTGCAGGCGTCAACTTGCTTGAAAGGAACTCAAAACATTTCATCCAAATAAATAAATAAATAAATAAAACAATAATTAAATCTTCTACGAAGAATTCTATAAATGAATTATATGAATTGTATTGCGACCAAAACTAAATACAACAAACTAACAAACAATTGAAAAAGCATAAAAAGTCTGACATGAAAATATAACATTAAACACAACAACTAAATATTGAAGAGAAACAAAGCATGAAACAAAACGGAATTGAAAACAATAAAATATATAAAATATCAACTAAACTCATGACAAAAGCTAAAGTGAAATGATATTACAAAAACAGGACCAAACAACAACTCGCAACAACAACAGAAAACAAACAAAAAATACACAAAACAACGCAACACAAAAAACATTCACCACCTAATTCAGTTGATACAATTGATTCAAAATGAGTTAAAAACCGATTCCGCCACCTCGCCCACCATGAATAGCATGAATCGGAAACATAATCGGTTTATTAGGCTTACGCCTTTTTTAGCCTTCAATCGCTGGTTCTCTTGCCGAAGTTTCTCGTTCTCTGCTTTTATTTTCAAGAGATCTCTTTCAGCTTTTATCTTCATTAAAACTGGATAGTCTATCTCCGAAATATTTCCTGGTTCCCAGTCAAATACATCTTCGTCATCATCCTCCAGATGCGCGTCACTGGGAACCAACTCCAGAGGAGTTATATCCTCGATCCTCTCTATTTTAGGTTCATTGAAGTTCGCATACGATAACTTGATGTCAATTGGGACAAGCTGCGGCGATGTTTCTTCTTCAATCCACATCCACCATCCACTGTAGTTGAAAAACCATATTTGATGTTTTTTCTCCATTTGTTGATTGCCTACATATTCAACGCCCTAGATAAAAAGATTTGTTAGAACAGCTACACTTTCTGAAATGATTTTCCTTACCTTCTTCGAAGTACGATCCTTTTCCTTCTTAACTCCAGTCTCCTGACTGGCCCAAGAGCATATGGGAATCTTTGGTATTGACGGAATTCTTGAAGTAACTGGTCCTCGCTCCATTTTGGCTTCTGGTGAGAATTTTAGTTGCTTCTCTCATGTAACTATAATCCTCAGTGAGCAAAATCGTCGCATCAACAAAATGCTTGCTTCGATTGAAAATTAGAATTCGGATAAAGGATCCCGGCCTACTTTTGCATCGATTTTCATTCTGACGTTGTGTCTTGTTTTATTGTTGTGTTTCGCGATATGATTTTTCACGCAGCTCGAGAATAACTTTCTCCCAGAAATTGTAAGTGAATTCTCATCGAAATATTGTTCAAACTGTTTTCAAACGTAGGACTACATTGAACAGAAATACATAGGGCGTACAGTTACTTTCCCAGGTTTGCGACCAAACTTGTTTTTTAAGAGAACAAATGAATCCAATACATACGATACTTAACATTTTTAGGTACACATGAAACTGCTCACCAAAGCCAACGAGTTCTTCAAGTGTGACAAGTGCAGCAATACGTTCGAAATGGCGGATCAGTTCAAATCCCACTTGCTGGAACATCCGATCGATGTGGAGAAGGTTTTCAACTGCGAGTTCTGCTCGAACACCTTCAAATCGAATGAAGATCTGAAGCGCCATCGCAGATTGCACACTGGTAAGCTTGGATTGGTCAGGGCCTACCAGAACACCTTGGGAACTTTAAAAACGTTTTTGTTTCAGGTGAACGCCCGTTCAAGTGTGACACCTGTCCGAAAGCGTTTACCCAGCTTTCGAATCTACGTGCCCATACAAAAATTCACGAGAAGAAGCGAACCGCGTATGGGTGTAATATTTGTCTGCTGGAGCTTGATTTGCTGGAAGCGCATAGTTTGCATCTCAAAACACATCAGTTTCAGCTTTTTGAGTAAATGTGTTTTATGTAAAGAAATGAGACAATAGTTTGTGATTGGACGAAAGTGTCTCGATAAGAATCTGTGTTAACCCGTATCCGTACTATATACATATGTCAATATACACGAGTTTTTTTAGATTTTTGAAACATGTACTATTGTGATCGTTTTAGCGAAATAAATGTTGTTGTATAGAATAACGATAATACATAAAACAAGTTTTCTTCAATCGATCTTCAAAATTATAACATAATTTTATTATCGAAAAAAAAACACATAATAAATACATATTCGGCTAACCACCATACAAAAGTTCAACTTAATACATACATACATTCAACTATTTTTTTGTATCGGCAAGCCATCGTAACGTTCTTTTCTTTATCGATATTGAACGGTTAAGACTAGAGGAGGATTCATATATTCAAAACATTTGGAAGGTTGACCAAGTTGTCCAACTCATCACAATCATTTATAGTTTCCCAAACAAAAAAGATTAGCATTGAAATCCCACCTGAGAACGCTATCGTAACATACCATATACCATCATCTTTCGAAAGTAAAACGATTGAATTATTGTTCTAAATTTTCATCATTATGTGATCAAACTTGAAATCCAGATATCTGATTAAAATATGATGTACCGCAAAGTTGTTGAAAAAAATTACATTTTAAATACACTGTTGAAATATCTCTTTCAAAAATTCAATTTCATATCAAAAACTTGTATCTCAAAACACCCCCCTTTAAAATATTTTTAAAGCATTTTTATTATAATACCACTCTAAATTTAAAAAAAAATTGCCGTGCAGAAATCAACAAAATGGGGATTTGGGAATGGGAATTGAAGAACTTTCGATACTTTGCGAAATTGTAATTATTTATGAAAAGTGGAATCTACTTGCGATGTTCGATGTTCGTGCAAACATGAAAAACTAATAATAATGATTTATCGTAGGAACTAAGCCATCCCACAATTGTTTTCCAAATTCATTGCGACCGATCCCACTTCCTCGTAATTCACGTGCATAGGCAGTGCAACTCGTTATTCTGTCAAATACCAACCAACGTTTTACTAGCTCTGACCATCTTATTTTTTTCATTCTATATTTGAGAGGCTTTCAGACTCCTGACTGGTTCGCCTACGTATCGATGACAGTGGACAGGCTTGGTTAGAAATAAATCATTTCACTTAAAATGGTTACATCAAAGTTGAACTTCAAATGACAAGAAAATTAAACACATATAAAAACATTTTAGAAACTTTTAACAAAATAGATTGCTGGACTAGAAGGCAATGATGTCCTCGGGCCATGGCTCCAGGCTAGTGGAGAGGGAGCCGTGCTGCTAAAGATACCAAAATGGTGTTATTCCCCTTTTATCGTGGATGGGAAGGAACAAGGATCTTCTAGGCTGATCCATTGATCAGAGTCTGAACTTCATACGTTAGATCCTGAAGAATAGTTCGGCACTTTTAAGTAGCAGAAAAGCGGTGAATCGTCGTTCAATCGACAGGGGCTTGTAAGATGAAATTGTGGTTGCCTCGAAGATGCAAACCACCTCGGCTGACAAGACCTAGCAGCGAGTTTCTTGCTGAAAATCAGATTGTTACTACCATCGCTTACCCCAAATCCAACTCCTGATGATCCTTTTGAGCCGTTGCAAGATCGTTTTGTAAGAGCAGTTAGGTGGATCTTCTCCCTACCGCTGGTTTTCGACGAGAATCTGGCAGTCCTGGATACGATCGCTGTACCGATGATGAGGTCGAAAGGAGGTTCTCCAATTTCAGTGCAGACAGAGGTAGCTGGTGTTGACGGTAGGATGCCGGCGACAATCCGTAGTGCCTTGTTGTAGATCGGTGCCAGAGTGTTTGGGAGTTTGTCTCCAGTCAAACACGTCAGTTCGAAGCCATAGATGAGGCGGCTGCTTTTCAACAGATTCAACCGGTTGACAAAGCTCTCCTTAACGGAGGAAGCTAAGGTTGTTGTCAACCAACACTCCAAGGATCATTAGCGTTTTTCGGCGAAGGATGTAGTTTTTGTATAGTCAGACCCTGGAGTCCTGCATATCACTATATGTCCGCTCTTCTGCACTGGAAGTCTAAATCCTCTTCCGGCAGCCCATCGCCTGATGGCATTGGTAGCTGCCTGTATCCTGATGCGTGGAATTATGTGGGTAATGGAAGGAACAGAACCTTGGGTTACTCTTTTCTCTTCGTGGAAAATTCGGGGGCTGATGTTACCAATTTTGACCTCAAAGGTTCGGCGTGCGGCGATAGTCCGATTTTCTGTTTTCGGACAGAAAGGTTCCAGTATCTTGAATGAGCACGAGGCCAACGAAATTGGGCAGTAACCTTTCACATTGTTGGAGCTTCGGCTGACCTTAGGTATGAGCAGTGGCGACGAATGTGGGGGGGAGGGGGTGCGATGTTTGCGGATTCGGGGAATTCGTGTGTGCCCAAAAGATCGTAGATGCTGAGAATGACGTTCTGTCCGAGTAGAGATAGCTGTTTCAGCATCTTATAACCGGTACTGTTAGGGCCTGTTGACTCACCTTTGGGAGAACGTAGGGCGACGGAAAGATCCTCGATGGTGAAGTACTGTCCGAAAGGATTATTGGGCACCGAGACCACTAAGTTGCTGGCCGAAGTGGTATTCGCTCCCTGTCGACAAATGAAATCCCCGAGCGTGTTCGAACTGTCTGCCAGATCGCTGAGGATTATACTGTCCACTTGAAGAATGAGGTTGTGTGGCCTTTTCCTTCCATTCAGCGTGTTTACTGTGTGCCAAAAGCCCGTAGAGAATTGGTTCTTTGATAGATAGGATTGATAGGATTTAGGATTGATAGACTCCAGAAAAAAAATCCGAGGTTGATGGTTATCGATTAGTGGTTGTTGCCAAGAAAATCGGCTTTGTTCTATTCTACCCTACCCACCAAAACTGGGTGCTGAAATATACTGACGTTCTGTCGATTCTCTCGATTCGATTAAATTGCCTGTTGAGCTTCGAATCAGTTTTTGCTCGATTCATCGAAAAATATCAATTCTATGGCACAAAACAACTACAACAGCATGTCTCGGCCAAAAGGCATCCGCGGAAACCGGCAGTTGAGTCATTCCATGACGATGACCAAGTTCAATGACTGACTGTTTAACGAAGCGGTAGCGACGAGTGCGATAACATTGGCGCAGTTTTCAAGTCTCGTGATAGGCTGAAGTATTCTTACGAAGCCAAAGATAAACAGGCGATCATTTCCAATAACGACGGTCATAAGCAAGAACTTTTTGCACACATCGGAGAGGAAACAAACATGTTTCAGAACGGAACTACGGAATTATATTATTCAATCCGCTTGTTTTTCAATTCGGATATTCACCCTCATTCTTGTTCCAAATTTTTTGTGAATTTTCCTTTGCGCTTCATTTTTATGAATGGCTTACAATGCCTGCCTGTGTGGCCCGAGGACCACCGTGCACAGTTCTGTTCAGAGTCCCACGCTGGCACGAGGACAAGGATCGGCAGTCTTTGACATGGGGAACAGAAACTGTTTGAGCCGCATCACCAAGTAAACAGACGTTCAGATAGGCCCCCTTCCCTGTTAGCATACGACCAAGATCCCACCGGGGTTGGTGGGGTTCATCACGGTTAGTCGTACCCCAGTCGGCACCGCGAGGAGGTAGGGACAGGAGTTACTGGACAAGAAGCTAAAGTACCGATGGCACACTTTGTCCAGTCGTTTACCAACCAAAACAATCGTAAAACAGTTGAATATCGCCAAAACTACCATGTGTGATGTGATTCTTACGATTCCGTGAGCGGAACAACTTAGCCCGAGTGGCTCAAACGAAAAGTCGTAGGTGAACTTACAAACGTCAGCTTAATTGGACCGAGCAAGCAAGCAACTAATCAGAACGTTGAAGCATAGTCTAGAGTCCAAGACTGGCGCTCGTAAATTGTATGAGCAGGTTCGGGTACCATGTATATCTGCTAGGAATGCATTTCGGACAGCTTCCTGGTCAAACATTGAACTTAGCCGCGGTACTAGAAAATGTTCCTGACTTTGAACTCTCTAAATCCTATTCTCTATTCTCTACTCTTAACTTTCTACTCTACTCTTTACACGCTACTCCCTTCTCCTTATTTCTTACCCTCTACACTCAAGAACGATAGAAAAAAATCACTTAAAAACTCAATAAATGTGTGGTACACCTCTTCTTGAATGGCATGGTTCTCAGAGGAACTTTTACCGTCTCAACGTAGTACTATTTGCCATATTTATGTAGTACTTTGTTGAGATTCCTTATGCCAAATAACACGCCTTGAATGTATTCTAAGTGGCAAGCTCTGGAATACGCGTGATCACAGTGCAAATCTGAAGAAATTTCTTTGACGAACTGGAGACGAACACAAACCACCGGCGAGATTTATTTGAGGCTAACCCCCCGACCACGGGAACACGATGTCTTACTCCTACTCTCAGCAAATTCAGAAAAAAATAGGAGGTGGATTATGCTGTACTGTACACGTTCAAAGAAAAACACTGTCCATGTATATTTTAAAACATTTTATTTGTAATCAACTAAATTTATTCCATTCAACAAATATCGAAGCAGCATAGAATACATCTTGAAAAAAAAATATACCATCCAGGTTTGTCCATGTCCATACGTCCCTTTTTGTAGTCTTGCATCTATAAGAAATAGTTTTGTTACAATTTTGCAAATAGTATACATGAAATGAATACTTACATCAAATATCAATTGTGTTGCTTCATTCTACGCTCCTCAGGATTCGCTGTTTTGCAGACGTCAACTTGCTTGAACAGGAACTCAAAACATTTCATGCAAAAAAATAAAAATAAAACAATAATTAAATCTTCAACGAAGAAGTTCTATAAATGAATTGTATGTGATTTACGATCTAAACTAAATATAACAACCTAACAAACAATTGAAAAAGCAGAAAAAGTCTGACATGAAAATATAACATTAAACACAACAACAGAAATTGCAACGAAAACCCAATAGTAAATAAATAGCATAACAATAAAATTGAAAACAATAAAATATTTAAAATATCAACTAAACTCATGACAAAAGCTAAAGTACAATTTGCAACGTGGAATGATATTACAAAAACAGGATCAAACAACAACTCGCAACAACAACAAAAAACAAACAAAAAATACATAAAACAAACATTCACCACCTCATTTAGTTGATACAATTGATTTAAAATGAGTTAAAAACCGATTCCGCCACCTCACCCACCATGAATAGCATGAATCGGAAACATAATTGGTTTATTAGGCTTAAGCCTTTTTTAGCCTTCAATCGCTGGTTCTCTTGCCGAAGTTTCTCGTTCTCTGCCTTTATTTTCAAGAGATTTCTTTCAGCTTTTATCTTCAGCTTCTCCGAAATATTTCCTGGTTCCCAGTCAAATACATCTTCGTCATCATCCTCCAGATGCGCGTCACTGGGAACTAACTCCGGAGGAGTTATATCCTCGATCCTCTCTATATTAGAATCAATGAAGTTCGCATACGATACCTTGATATCACTTGGGACAAGCTGCGGCGATGTTTCTTCTTCAATCCACATCCACCATCCACTGTAGTTGAAAAACCATATTTGATGTTTTTTCTCCATTTGTTGATCGCCTACATTTCCAACACCCTAGAAAAAAATATTTGTTAGAACAGCTACACTTTCTGAAATGATTTTCCTCACCTTCTTCGAAGAACGATCCTTATCCATCCTAACTCCAGTCTCCTGATTGGCGCAAGAGCATATGGGAATCTTTGATATTGACGGAATTCGTGAAGTAACTGGTCCTCGCTCCATTTTGGCTTCTGGTGAGAATTATAGTTGCTTCTCTCATGTAACTATAATCCTCAGTGAGCAAAATCGTCGCATCAACAAAATGCTTGCTTCGATTGGAAGTTAAAATTCGGAAAAAGGATCCCGGCCTACTTTTGCATCGATTTTCATTCTGACGTTGTGTCTTGTTTTATTGTTGTGTTTCGCGATATGATTTTTCACGCAGCTCGAGAATAACTTTCTCCCAGAAATTGTAAGTGAATTCTCATCGAAATATTGTTCAAACTGTTTTCAAACGTAGGACTACATTGAACAGAAATACATAGGGCGTACAGTTACTTTCCCAGGTTTGCGACCAACCTTGTTTTTTAAGAGAACAAATGAATCCAATACATACGACACTTAACATTTTTCAGGTACACATGAAACTGCTCACCAAAACCAATGGGTTCTTCAAGTGTGACAAGTGCAGCAATACGTTCGAAATGGCGGATCAGCTCAAATCCCACTTGCTGGAACACCAGATCGATGTGGAGAAGATTTTCAACTGTGATTGATCGACGCCCGCAAGGACACCTCGGGTAACTTCAAAACGTTTTTGTTTCAGGTGAACGCCCGTTCAAGTGTGACACCTGTCCGAAAGCGTTTACCCATCTTTCGAATCTACGTGCCCATACAAAGATTCACAAGAAGAAACGAACCGCGTATGGGTGTAATATTTGTCTGCTGGAGCTTGACTCGCTGGAAGCGCATAGTTTGCATCTCAAAACACATCAGTTCCAGCTTTTTGAGTTATGTAAAGAAATGAGTCAATAGTTTGTGATTGGACGAAAGTGTCTCGATAAGAATCTGTGTTAACCCGTATCCGTACTATATACATATGCCAGTATACACGAGTGTTTTTAGTTGTCTGAAACATGTTCTATTGTGATCGTATTAGCGAAATAATTGTTGTTGAATATAATAAAGATGATACATGAAACAAGTTTTCTTCAATCGATCATCAAAATTATAACATAATTTTATTATCGAAAAAAAAACACAAATACATATTCGGCTAACCACTGTTGCATACAAAAGTTCAACTTAATGCATACATACATACAACTTTTTTTTTGTATCGGCAAGCCATCGTAACGTTCTTATCTCTATCGATATCGAACGGTTAAGACTAGAGGAGGATTCACATATTGAAAACATTTGGAAGGTTGACCAAGTTGTTCAACTTATCACAATCATTTATAGTTTCTCAAACAAAAAAGATTAGCATTGAAATCCCACCTGAGAACGCTATCGTAACATACCATATAACATCATCTTTCGAAAGTAAAACGATTGAACTACTGTTCTAAATTTTCATCATTATGTGATCAAACTTGAAATCCAGATATCTGATTAAAATATGATGTACCGCAAAGTTGTTGAAAAAAATTACATTTTAAATACACTGTTGAAATATCTCTTTCAAAAATTCAATTTCATATCAAAAACTTTTATCTCTCTTTTGTCTTTAAAATATTTTTAATGCATTTTTATTATAATACCGCTCCAAATTTAGAAAATTGCCGTGTAGAAATCAACAAAATGGGGATTTGATTTTTTAGGAATTGAAGAAATTTCGATACTTTGCGAAATTGTAAATATTTATGAAAAGTGGAATCTACTTGCGATGTTCGATGTTCGTGCAAACATGAAAAACTAATAATAATGATTTATCGTAGGAACTATGCCATTTCACAATTGTTTCCCAAATTCATTGCGACCGATCCCACTTCCTCGTAATTCACGTGCATAGGCAGTGCAACTCGTTATTCTGTCAAATACCAACCAACGTTTTACTAGCTCTGACCATCTTATTTTTTTCATTCTCTATTTGAGAGGTTTTCAGACTCCTGACTGGTTCGCCTACGTATCGATGACAGTGGACAGGCTTGGTTAGAAATAAATCATTTCACTTAAAATGGTTACATCAAAGTTGAACTTCAAATGACAAGAAAATTAAACACATATAAAAACATTTTAGAAAATTTTGACAAAATAGATTGCTGGACTAGAAGGCAATGATGTCCTCGGGCCATGGCTCCAGGTGCCGCTAAAGATACCAAAATGGTGTTATTCCCCCTTTATCGTGGATGGGAAGGAACAAGGATCTTCTAGGCTGATCCATTGCTCAGAGTCTGAACTTCAGACGTTAGATCCTGAAGAATAGTTCGGCACTTCTAAGTAGCAGAAAAGCGTTGAATCGTCGTTCAATCAACAGCGGCTTGGAAGATGAAATTGTGGTTGTCTCGAAGATGCAAACCACCTCGGCTGACAAGACCTAGCAGCGAGTTTCTTGCTGAAAATCAGATTGTTACTACCATCGCTTACCCCAAATCCAACTCCTGATGATCCTTTTGAGCCGTTGCAAGATCGTTTTGTAAGAGCAGTTAGGTGGATCTTCTCCCTACCGCTAGTTTTCTATGAGAATCTGGCAGTCCTGGATACGATCGCTGAGCCGATGATGAGGTCGAAAGGAGGTTCTCCAATTTCAGTGCAGACAAAGGTAGCTGGTGTTGACGGTAGGTTGCCGGAGACAGTCCGTAGTGCCTTGTTGTAGATCGGTGCCAGAGAGTTTGGGAGTTTGTCTCCAGCCAAACACGTCAGTTCGAAGCCATAGATGAGGCGGCTGCTTTTCAACAGATTCAACCGGTTGACAAAGCTCTCCTTAACGGAGGAAGCTAAGTTTGTTGTCAACCAACACTCTAAGGATCATTAGCGTTTTTCGGCGAAGGATGTAGTTTTTGTATAGTCAGACCCTGCAGTCCTGCATATCACTATATGTCCGCTCTTCTGCACTGGAAGTCTAAATCCTCTTCCGGCAGCCCATCGGCTGATGGCATTGGTAGCTGCCTGTATCCTGATGCGTGGAATTATGTGGGTAATGGAAGGAACAGAACCTTGGGTTACTTATTTCTCTTCGTGGAAAATTCTATTTTTTTTGTTTCAGCGAACATTGTGGTTTGTGTATCTTTATAGTGCTGAATTTAAGGTGTTTTTTTGTGGGAAATAGACGGCTGGAATTAGAACAAATTTGTTCCACCGACGGCGAATTTAAAATATTGTCAGGATAAGTACCTATTGATCGCATGCTGATAATTATTGTGCGTTTTTAAATCAAATTATAATCTCGGCTCTACGGCTCGCTATCGCTCAGGATAGCCACCGTAGCTGCTTGTGCTGTGTTGTGTATCGTTGTATTGTTTTTTTGTTGTCTCTGCTTTTGCCATTGCTGCCGCGCGGGGCACTCTTGAGCGTGTGGCGACAAAGTAATGATCAGTGATGATCCTGTTGTTTATGGAAGTAAATGCGGTGTTCGATTTCATCGGCGCTGTACTTCGCTTACAAAAGCAACAGCGAAACTGATAACAGAGAATCCGAATGTTGATGACCCACTATGCAAAGCGTTTGTATGCCCTTGCAGCAAAATAATTTCGCCTGATTTCAGGGATTAAACACCAGCGTATCTGGCAACTCTGCATTTTCGCCGCTGATTTATATTTACATATTGCAATAAATTGACAGACATTTTTAGAGGCGAATGAACTGCAAAGTTTAAAGCCTCTTAAAAACAAAGAAAGAAGAAGAATTGACAGACAGTTCACACAAAACATTCAATCGGACAGGACGTTTTTATTGATAGTGAAGAAAGTGGATATTGATGATAGAGGAGAAAGTAAAGTTGAAAGTGAATTGGAAAGAAAAGTGAAGTGATTGAAAAAAAGCAAACAAGGACAACACAACGTAGGAAACGAAAGGCATGGATTCAACAATCAAATCTCTGCAATGGTTAAAGCAAACCTGGAAATCGAAACAGAACCTGAAATCGTGAAATTGGTTGCCAAAGGAACAGACACCAACAACTTGCGCTTCGTCTCTTTCCAAGTTGGTCTTGATCCGGCTTTGAAGACGAATGCCTTGGATCCGTCGTCGTGGCCGGAAGGAGTTCTTTTTCGTGAATTCGAAGACCACTCGGCTCAAAAATTTTGGAGGCCATCTGCTGTGAACCAAACATTCAAGCCGGCAGCGACCATCTCAGCCACAACATAGACGATAAATGGACACCGGGGCGCACTCAAATAAGCATTTTGGAAGCCTCCTATCCACTTAGCACAGTCGAGCCCATTAGCCATGTATGCAGCCGTAGTCGCCCCGGCCCTGTGTCTGATGTGAGAGAAGAAGTCTTCCGACTTGCTTGTCTAGGCAAGTATGGATGTAATTTTCAACCTATCCTGCCTGATGATGTTCCCCCCTTCAGATTTCCAAACTATTCCAGTCAACATGAGCAACGCTTCGAACCATCTCGTGTCAACAGACGTGTGACCACCATCATAAATGATGTCTGGATGTACTTCCAGAATGTACGCGGTCTGAAAACAAAAATCGATGACCTCATCGTAGCGATTTGTGATTGTAATTACGAGGTCATTATCCTGATCGAAACCGGTCTTGACGACAGTGTCAACTCGCTACAACTTTTTGGAACCGACTTTAACGTTTTTCGTTGCGACCGTAGTCCACGTAATAGTCTGTAGTGGTGCCGTGCTGCGCCTTCCCTTGATTCGAGTGACGATTCGCGCTTCGCGCGGCCACCTGGTTTGACTGATGTAGTGGTGAAAATTCAATCTTCGATCATGGGGTCAGGATACGGCTCCTTCCTACACACAACAAAGATTAAAACACCACACATATGCCACAATTAATTTTAGCATCAGCCACATGTCTTGGAGCTCTAAGCTTACCTTTGATTTGGCTAAACGGGAACACAAGCGAAGAATTACACTTTTCGATTTCTCGGAAAAACTTATTTTAAACTAACTAAACATGAAACAAAGAGACAAAAAAAAAACAGAAAAAAAACCAAAAAAAACTTTAGTCTACTGACTAGCACGTGTAGCCTTTCACCTACGGTACCTTTTTACCGTCCACTCGCGATGCAAAAAAAACTGGTCCGCCCTGCCTATTCCACGGTCGAAGTCGGAATGGGCAAGCATATCTCAAGATCCTCAGATCAGCGAGACATTCATTGGAACCGGAATTACGTAATAGTTAACGATGTTAACTATTCCGTATTCACACCGAAATTCCCCTGCGCTTTCATTGGTCGCGCATTCAAGCATTCGCGGGCGATACCCTTTAACCTCCCGAGCAGAGTTCAAGTCGAAGCGCTCGCCGGGTTTTGAAATTTGAAGAACAAGAAAAACCCCGCCGAAAGACTCTGCTATTTGGGGGAAATATCCAAATGAAAAAATAGCAAAAAAAAGAAAGCATGAGTCTTTCGGAGTGTTGGTATGTGGGTGTCTTGGCTAAAACAGCCGCCCAGTCACATCCAGCACCCATTATGGCTAGTTGCTCAAATCTAAAATCGGGAGCGGCACTCGCGTTGCCAAACATCCAATACATAGAAAGCAGAGATAATCCCAGATCCACACAGGAGAGATTGTGTTGGATCTGAAATTCAAAATAACGAAACGAGGGGCTTCCAAAAGTCGAAATCAGTACCGTGCTACATCATTCCCTGCTTAATTTTCGAAAATTTGATTGGCCTGCACCAATCAAATTTTCGAAGGCGAAAATAGAGTCTCCCTTCGCAGAATTGTTTAGTAACATTTTCGGGGTCATATGTGGTCATCGTCAAACTGAATTGACTCATCCTCTATTTCCAGTATCAGATCAATTGATCTGTCTGTAACTGACCATCAACGCTTTGCAGCTCCGGTCTCCAGCGAAATGTCATGTGAAACCCTGCAAAGGTTAACTCTAAACGCCCATCAAACATTACTGGTATTACCGAGAACTAACTAACAGAAAACTACTGAACTGAGAAACAAGAAAAAACTCGAAAAAAAAACATCAATCGATCTGACCTTCCAGGGCTACTATTTAGTTGACAATCCTATTTACACAAAATGAAGAAAAAATATACTCGAAATTACTCAAAACTATAACTAAAATCTTTACATCCTCCACTTCTCAGGGAGACTAATAGAAGTATTTCTGGAGATGTCAAAAGAACGTACTATCGACCTACGTCGAAAAAATAACTCAATGAATATTGTTCATTCCGACCTCAGAACTTTATCCAAGTAAAAAGGAATGAAACAATATCCATCTTAAATTTGCCCGAAATTTCTTCGGATATGGAAGCTACTCTGGAAAAATCCAAAGATCTCCTGCTCCCATCCGAAGAAAGATCTTAAAGTTCGTCATTCTCAATCGTTGGCATGCTACCAACGATGAGATGACCTTTTTCCTAACAAAATCACAAAACGAAACTAAATATTCAACCAATCCAACATTCACGCGACGGCGCCAGTGGTTGTATGGTTAGCGTAACAGCCTCACAATCCGATCGGCCTGGGTTCAATCCCAGCTGGCGTCGTTGGGATTTTCTGAGGCGAAAAATCTCTGGTTACGTCTTCCTTCGGAGCGGAAGTAAAAGAAGTTGGCCCGGCTCATGAGTTGTTGAGTCTGATAGGTAGGAACAGGTGGAGTCGCCTCCCTGATGTCGGTGATTGGCACTAAAGTGGCGGAAATAGGCCGACGAAAAATAAGCGAAGATAAAAAAAAAAAAAAAACATTCACGCACCCCTCGCTTACAAGCGATGTACACTCATTCTCCCAATACACTCACACAATTCACTCACGCTATTGCCAACTAAAAGAGTGTTCGAGAAGTAAACAAACCGGTGCGATGGTTTGTCAGTGCAGTGGAAGTTCGAGTTTTAATTTTTTTTATTACACGGACGATTGAGTGTTTTTTTTTTTTTTTTGAGAAGGAAATAACCGAATCAGGACAATAGTGAAACACTTCCCCGACGAGAAACGGGACTACTCTCAAGACAAGGAAAGGGAAACAAGCTGGAGGATAATGACGAACCGGAACCACAACGATGATTATAACAAGTAAATTATAAAATCAAAATATTTATTAATTTTTACATATTATTTTAGGAACTAAATCAGGAAGTCATTCTACAAAAAAAAACTAAAGAATTTCTTCGAAAGAAAACAACAACAAAAATGGAATACTGGAACGGAAAAGTGACGATGAAACAAACTAAGCAAAAAAAGGACCATAAACGAGGAAAAAACGTGAGTGACTATTACTTTTTAATAATTTAACAACTAATTTAACTAGATCTAGGACTAATAATAGAAAATAAGGGTTAGGGAAATAGGAAGAAACCTAATGAATTAATCTACTACTAATAATTACATTGTATTTACAATTCGAGTCGCGTTGTTCACTCGATTCGGTTCCGAAGGTCGGTCTCTTTTTGATGTTTTCGTTGGGATTCCGTTTGTCACTTCGGCTACAAAGCTTTCAAAAAAAACTTGATTCTACGGAATCAACCAATCGAGAGGTTTATCAAGTCTCTTCTTCTTCGGACTGCTCTCTAGTGCTGAGGCGCTCTACTCTTCGTTTCTTCACAAAGTCCACTACTGATAATTTCGAAAGTCATCATCAGTGCTCGCTTTACGCTTCACGGTACCATGACCGCTACTTTGCACAGGTCATAGCTCCGACTCGTTCATTTTCTTCGTGAACTTTGCTACTTTTCCCGGATCATTGTGAGCTCTCAACTCAGACTTCAAGCAATCTTCCAAAGAATCAACGATTCCTCAATCGATGGGATTCGACGTAGGACTTTCCACATAGGTGTGTTTTTTGTTATTAGTTCCTTCATGAAAGGTACATAGCTTGAACGTGGTTTTTGGCACGTAGCCAACGTGGTTTTTGGCACGACATTTACGGTCATTTGAAAAATAATTTTGGGAAATTTATTTTGGAAAATTATATTGATTTTTCCAGTTTTTCGGGAAAATTTGTTTTCGGTGAAAAGAATTATTTTTGTAGTATAGAAATTTAATATTTAATATCGGTGTAATATTGAATTATAAATTTTGTTTATTTTTTTATTAAGATTTCTTTCAACGATTATACATTTTTTAAATTAGTTATAAAAAGGGTCTTCAAGTGAATTATACAAACATCTCGCATCTAGTCTTCATGGCACATTCATCATTCCTCGCCATCTATATGAAACGATATCGGGCAATTTGTTTTTCTATTTGATCACTTCTAAGTTTTTTTTTTCTTTAGAACATTGACATTTTTTCGGCATTTTTCAAGCACTGTATTTTTGACATCTTTTTGAAGATTTAAACAATCCGTCACCTATCAGCTGCATCATTTTTACCCTGAAAATAAATTGATTATCGAATATTAGTGGTATTATTTGAACGATTCAAGATGGAATTCCCTTGTACTGAGCATCTCAGCATGGAGGAAATTGATTACGAACTACGTATTCGGAATCAACTCGATGAGAATATGGTTGGTCTAGACCTTTTAGGGAAGCAACGGCGTTTGAGAAAGCTTTTCAAATCGGATGCGAAGTCAGGACGCAAATACTCTTCGTCCATCAATATCCGAGATGAACTCAATGTCCTCGAAAAAAATGTGGCGGCGATTGGAAAGGAAGTCAAACAGAAAGGGTTTGAGCCGTATCAGAAATCCAAGTTGATACATTACAGGTATAGAACAGAAAGATGTACGGTTATCGATGAAGGGGAACAGCTGCTGAAAGATGGAGTGTTGCGTTGTTTAAGTAAAATGATTGAAGAATATGATGCGAATAAAGTATCAGGTAAAGCGGAAAATGATAGTACGAATGTCAATGCGATGTTAGAGGTAGAGTGTCCGAGAGAGTCGGATTCGCGAAGAACTAAAATTGAAGTAAATAATGAAACAAAAATGCTACAAGAAATAGCTGAATTACGCGAAAAGGTCGCATATCTGGAGAGAACATTAGGAGATCTTATATCAATTCTGACGATGAAAGAGGCAACTAAGAAAAACAATGTTTCAAAACAGAATGATGAGGGAAACACATCCAACCAACTTTGTCAGGAAAGTGCAAAAAGCAGTCAGGAAGAGGATGAAATAGATCCATGTCAAAATAGATTATCAAAGGAAAAAAGAATTAGAGGAAATGTTGACGCAGATGATTCGGATTCTTCAATAAAATCCCAGTTTTCCAATATAAGTAAAGCTAGACAACGAAGAAGAAAACGACACTACTTCGAGGATAATAGAGATAACATAAGAGACAGAATAGAGAAATGGAAGTTAAGGTTCTCAGGACATCCTAGAACATTGAGCGTTGAATGTTTTTTGTATCATTTGGAGAAAATTGCGTATAGAGAGGACGTGCCTGCTAAGGATATTCTGAAAAGAATTCATGTACTGTTGGATGGATCAGCGCTAGAATGGTTCTTCACGTACGTAGACGAGTTGAATGATTGGGATTCGTTTGAACGTCGGATTAGGAATCGTTTCGGTAACCCTAATTACGATCAAGCAATCCGTCAGAATATATTCGACCGAAAGCAGCGTCGAGATGAAACATTCGTTGCATTTGTGGAGGGAATTGAACAGCTCAATAAAATGCTGTCAAAACCACTTTCAAAGCGACGAAAATTCGAAATTATTTTCGATAATATGAGACAACATTATCGTTCAAGGATCTCTATTATTGATGTGAATGATCTGGACCATTTGATGGACCTGAATTATCGAATCGATGCAACTGATTCTGCCCTCCAAAAGGCATGGGAAAGTTCCACTCTAAAACCAATTCATTGCATTGAGACGATGGAAAGCAGAAATGAAGAAGCCAATTGGATAGTAGATAGAAGAAGAACGAGAAATTCTAGTACCACAAAGACCTGTTGGAATTGTCAACAACAGGGGCATTGTTGGAGGAACTGTAATGAACGGAAATTAATTTTCTGTTATGGTTGCGGAAATATGGGCAGAACGACACGAAGCTGTGAACGTTGTACTGTTCATAATAGAAATGAGAGAAATCTGGACAATAATGTGTTGACACAAGGCAGAAGACGTGATAGATAGGCATCCTTCTCTGTTCGCCTCTCCATAATCCTTCTTCCTATGTGTATATTCGTGTGTATATGTTTGTTGTTCAAGCTATGTACCTTTCATGAAGGAACTAATAACAAAAAACACACCTATGTGGAAAGTCCTACGTCGAATCCCATCGATTGAGGAATCGTTGATTCTTTGGAAGATTGCTTGAAGTCTGAGTTGAGAGCTCACAATGATCCGGGAAAAGTAGCAAAGTTCACGAAGAAAATGAACGAGTCGGAGCTATGACCTGTGCAAAGTAGCGGTCATGGTACCGTGAAGCGTAAAGCGAGCACTGATGATGACTTTCGAAATTATCAGTAGTGGACTTTGTGAAGAAACTAAGAGTAGAGCGCCTCAGCACTAGAGAGCAGTCCGAAGAAGAAGAGACTTGATAAACCTCTCGATTGGTTGATTCCGTAGAATCAAGTTTTTTTTGAAAGCTATGTAGCCGAAGTGACAAACGGGAATCCCAACGAAAACATCAAAAAGAGACCGACCTTCGGAACCGAATCGAGTGAACAACGCGACTCGAATTGTAAATACAATTTTCAGATAGGTCACGAGCCCAGGGTTGGGGCTCCTCTTCTGTTGTGGACAACTTTTCAACCCCCGCACCTCGTCCTCTGAAACTTCAAGGTGGGTGGGTTTGGCATCATTGCGTAGGTCCAATGATGAGAATTTTGGCATAAACGGTGTTCATTGGAAACAACCGTATTGCCTCTGTTGCCTGAATTGTGGAACGCGGACAAACGGTGTCGCGGGTCCTTCTTAGCGCAGAAGAGTCGCGGAAATAACCGGGTTTGTGAGAAAAAGGACAAACCCGCCCTCAGTGGGTGTCTCATTGCCGGGCAAGGATAAAACACGGCGGTCGGTCTCCCTCGCGGGAGTGGCGCTTAAGCCGACCGCTTATCTGCGCAAAATCCCCGGTCGCGACGAACTCGCGCGCTTCCCCGGCGTCGCGGGTTACATTTGGCGCCCACCCACATTTGGACATGTTATTTACATGCGCATGTTATTTTTAGCTATTATGGCTAGTTGCTCAAATCTAAAATCGGGAGCGGCACTCGCGTTGCCAAACATCCAATACATAGAAAGAAGAGAGAATCCCAGATCCACACAGGAGAGATTGTGTTGGATCTGAAATTCAAAATAACGAAACGAGGGGCTTCCAAAAGTCGAAATCAGTACCGTGCTACAAGTCGCAAAACTACATTAGGAGGAGTGCTTATTGCAGTGTCAAGTCATCATAAATCTGTTGAGGTACGCACAATGCATGGCAATAATCTCGAACAAGTTTGTGTGTCTGCCTGTATTCGTGAAAAGCGGTTAATGCTTTGCGCCGTTTATATACCTCCCGATCGAAGTCAGAATGTAGGTGTATTGATGTGCATCTATCTACGCTGCATGAGCTACGTGACATAATGCCTGATGGTAACCTTCTTCTTGCTTGTGGCGACTATAATCAGCCTAACATCACATGGGATTTGCTTGACGACGAAGCCTTAAGTCAGGAAGCTTCCACGATGTCTGCTGCCAGCGCTGCTCTAGTTGATGGTTTGAATTTCCTGCACTTTCGGCAATACAACTCAGTTCGCAACATTCGGGGTCGGATCCTGGATTTGGTTGTATGTGATGCTGATTGCAATATTGTTGTGAACGAAGCGATATGCCCATTGTTACCTATTGATCTGTATCATCCTCCGCTATTATTCTCCTTACCAACTCTAACCGATTGTGAGGACCGTGCTAACTGTGAATCATCTGACCCTATTCAACAGCCGCTAGACTACTCCAAAATCGATTTTGCCATGCTCAACGATTATCTGCAGAGTTGTGACTGGCGTTAATGATATGGTTGCAACATTTTGCCATATTATTTGCAATTGGCTTAATGACAATACTCCGAGACGAAAACCTGCTGCCTCTCCTGTTTGGAGCTCTCCTCTCCTGCGACTTTTGAGATGCGACAAAAATTCCTGTCAGCGTAAACTCCGCCAATATCGAACCACTGAAACTAAACGCAACTTTCATCGTACTTGCAACGCCTATAGAAAGCTCAATTCAGCCCTCTACAAGTCGTATGTCTTGCGTGTTCAGACCAATTTGCGTCGAAATCCCAAAAGTTTCTCTAACTTTGTGAACTACAAACGTAAATCATCGACTATTCCAAAGTCCGTGTTTCTGGGCAATTTGGAGTCAACATCTGTGCTCGAATCATGCAACCTTTTTTCTCATCACTTCAGTTCCGTTTTTTCGAATGCAACTGCGAATACGGATGAAATTGTAAAAGCAGCTATCAATGTTCCAGAGAATATCATTAATCTGCGCTTATTTGGGATTAGCTCTACGGATGTCACTAAGGCCGTTAAGAAATTAAAGAAATCGGTCTCTCCGGGTCCCGACGGTGTACCTGCAATAATTTTTTGCCTGTATCTTTACTGCATCGTTGGATCAAGGAATTTTTCCCGAGATTTGGAAGCATTCCTTTATGTTTCCTGTTCATAAAAAGGGCGACAAACGAGACGTAACAAACTATCGGGGTATAACAAGTCTTTCTGCTGCTTCAAAAATATTTGAGATAATTGTGAAAGAAGCTATCTTCTTTCATGTCAAAAGCTACATCTCTCCGTCGCAACACGGTTTTATGCCAGGGCGCTCTGTGTCATCGAATCTGTTGGAATTTACGTCAACTTGTATTGCACATTTGGAAAACAGAGTTCAAGTGGATACCGTTTACACAGACCTGAAAGCAGCCTTCGATCGCATCGATCATGGTATCCTTCTGCGGAAAATGTCTCGATTGGGAGTCTCTGATAGTCTAGTGAATTGGCTCGAATCATACCTGCTCAATCGAACTCTCCGCGTTAAGCTGGGATCTTGTACCTCTGCGCCATTCATCGCAACATCGGGCGTTCCTCAGGGCAGCAATTTACGACCATTGCTGTTCATAATATTTTTCAACGACGTGACGCTCATTCTTCTAAGTGGTTGTGTGCTCATATATGCCGATGACCTAAAAATCTACATCGTCGTCAAGAACATCGAAGATTGCCTTCGGCTTCAAGAAATGTTGAATCTCTTTGTTAACTGGTGCCGCTTGAACAAACTTTCTGTCAGTATATCTAAATGTGTAGTAATGACTTTTCATCGAAAATGGACACCTATCACATTCGACTACTCGATTGATGATGTTGTACTGGAGAGAGTTGAACAAGTAAGTGACTTGGGGATAACGTTGGACCCAAAGCTTTCGTTTGATTTGCATCGATCAATGGTAGTCACTAAGGCGAATCGACAGCTAGGATTTATATCCAGGATTTCGAGGGATTTTTCCGACCCGTACTGCCTAAAGGCACTATACTGTTCACTTGTGCGACCAATTGTCGAGACTGCGTCTGTGGTTTGGATTCCGTACCAACTGTCATGTAGCATCAGAATTGAACGTATCCAGATAACTTTCATTCGTCGAGCCCTAAGGCAACTTCCTTGGAGAGATCCTTCAAATTTGCCTCAGTATGTTGAAAGATGTCGTTTGCTGAGTATGGATACATTAGAAAGCCGACGGAAAATTCAACAAGCAACTTATGTCGCAAAGATTTTGGCCAATGAAATCGACTCCTTTTACCTACTCTCGCGCTTGAATCTGCGTGCACCAAGCAGATCTCTCCGGTCAACGTACCTGTTGCGGCATGACCCACACCGCACTTCATATGGACAACACGAGCCTGTTACGAGCATGATCCACACATTTTCTTCAGTTGAGGAGCTTTTCGAGTTTGGAGAACCTGCAGCTCGTTTCCAGCGACGTATTACTAGTTCTAGGCTCATATAATATTAAACCCTCTAGTTCATTAAGACTTATGTCAGATGAATGTATCTTTTAATAAATAAATAAAATAAAAAACACCGAACATTCAGTTTATTTGTGATGAATGTTTGTCGGACCAGAAATGTGGCGTGCGATGTGATGCTTTAGACGTTGGTGGATTGCAAAGGGAGATGGAAAAGATCTTACTTTCGCTCTCTGATGTCCGAGAAAGCTTCACCGAGCAAATAAACATCGCGTTTGAGAATGAGCGAGATAAGCTTATCAGAACTTTCGACGAGCTTTAAAAAGAAGTTGGCATGTTTCGAGAGCAGTGTTGCCAAAAAGTTGTAAAATATGAAAAGCTTATTCTCTGATAAAATAAATGTTGACAAAAATTTAGCTGTTATGAACAGGAAGCGACAGGTTAGTCCGAGCTCAATTAGTACGTTTAGAAATAATAATAATAATATTGAAAGTCTCGCGAATGTCGTGGCTCGTTAGACTCGTCCAGTCATTGTGGTAAAGCCAATAGAGTCTGACAAGAAAAATTATGAAACAAGAAAAATGTTGAAGACTAAATTAGATCCTAAAATACACAAAATAGAGAATTTCAGGAACGGGAAAAATGGCTCGATTATTGTTGAGTGTGCAGCAGGGGATAATATTGAGCATGTGAAAAGTGGAATTGAAAGCAATCTTGGAGAAGGTTTTAGTAGTTTTATTCCAAAGCCAATAAAACCAAAATTGAAAATTATTGGGATGAGTGATCGATATTCCTCTGATATTTTCATTGACTACTTAAAGAGACAAAATGAAAACATTTCGATCAAGGATGTCAAGGTCGTTGTTGAATATGAAAATCCACCCTTGAAGTACAATAAATACAACATGATAATTGAAATTGACCATGATACATGGGATAAATGAGATAAATGAAGGATAAATGTAGCGTGGTTGAGGCCTTTAATGTTTTACGCTGCTTTAAATGTGGAGAATTTGGGCATAAGAGCACAGATTGCAAGAAAGAACAAACATGTTCAAGGTGTAATGAGAAACATAAAACATCTGAGTGCTCATCAACTAAATTGGAATGCATAAATTGTTTCAAAGTTAATAATGAACAGAAATTGAATTTGGATGAAAATCATCCAACTTATAGCACCCAGATCCTGTCTATCGGAGACTACTGGAGAAGAAAAGAAGCTAATTTTTCAAACCAAATAGCAATTTAAAAAAAAAGTGTGAATAAGTTAGCAATAATTTATCTGAATATAGCTGGGCTTTCTACAAATTACGCAGAAATGCGATATCTTGTAGAATGCATGCGTCCTCAGATGGTTTTTCTTTCTGAAACTCACATAATCGATGGAGAATCATATAATAAGTACAAAATTCCGGGCCATAAAGTCGCACTCCAAACACACTGGAGGTGTTGCAATTTACGCAAAAGAATCAGTCAAATTCAACATTCTGTTAAACGAAGCTGTTGAAAATAACTGGTTCTTGGCTATTTCAGTTGAAAAAGGCATGCAGATGGGAAATTATGGAATTATATATCATTCCCCCAGTTCTAGTGACCAGCGTTTTCTAGATATTTTAGAAAACTGGTGGGAAAGCATTGTTGATTGCTGTAAGTTAAATATAATTGCTGGTGATTTTAACATTGACTGGCTTAATGCCCGAAGTTCGAATCAATTGAAACAATTATCACATTACATTACCTTAAAACAATCTGTCAACGAAGCCACTAAAATATCTAAATATAGTAGAACTCTAATAGATCACGTGTATTCAAATTTTGCGACTATCCATTCTTCTACAGAGGCCAAATTCAAAATAACTGATCATGAGACAATTTTTGTTTACATTGAGAATGGACAGGATGACCGTGATGGAAACAGAATAAAAATTAAAAACTGGAATAGATATTCCAAAGAAGCCATGTCTCAACTTGTTTCGACAAGCCTGGATTTTGAAGCAATGACGGGACATCTGAATGATAATGCAGCTGTTCTGATCGATATTCTGATAGAGTGTACCAATAAATTAGTGGTTGAAAAATATATTGAATTAAACAATTCGAACTGCTGGTGCTATTTTGATCAGCTGCGTCTCAAAGATAAAAAGTACAGAAAGTTTATAAAGGTGGCCGTACACTGTTTGCCCGGAGGTCAAATATTTGATATTTTTTGACAGATAAGGTTTGATTTGATATTTGTACAAACACTATTTTGTTTTCCACTCTTCAATTTTAAACAGTAGTAAACAATATCAAACACCGAACATGGAAAAAAATCAACTGAAATATCCAAGGTAACCTAACCATGTACCGACAGGTTCGAAGAACAGACTGAAAAAATATTTTAGGCATCCAATAATTGAATATTTGCTTGTCGTGTTTTGTGTAGAATATATTTGATCAGTACACGTTGACCAAATTTTATCTGTCAAAAAGAGTCAAATATTTGGCTTCGGTCAAACAGTGTATGAGCACCCTAAGAACTAATTTAGAAAATGATTGGAATAGGTACACCTTCGCGTGGAATGTATATTTACAGGTCTTGAAAAGGACTAGAAGTGAATATATACAGAGGAAAATCGATGAACATGAAAATAATAGCAAAGAACTATGACAATTATTGAAAAAGTTATTAAATTCCGCGATCCATAGTTTTCGAAGGGTCAGAAGAACAGTCAGACCAAACTATTGCCGATAAATTCAACAGTTATTTCGTTAATAGTGTTCTGCTGATCAACCAAAGTATTGATTTGGTCAGCGAACCTGACGAAATAATACAGCCGATTAATATCAATTGTAGACTAGATTGTTTTTCACCCATAACTTTTGCTGAGTTAAGAGATATTTGTTCTTTATTGCAAAAATCGACTGGTATCGATAATGTCAACGCAAAAGTGATACAAGATTGCTTTCATGGCATTGGACACGATCTACTAGACCTAATTAATGAATCTATACGAACTGGGCACGTGCCAACAGTTTTGAAGTGATCCCTTGTGATTCCGATCCCCAAAGTTAATGGGACGGATAAAGCCGAAGAGTACCGCCCTATTAACATGTTGCACACATTAGAAAAAATACTAGCACTTGTTGTGAAAGTCCAGCTGATGCACTTTGTAGATAACAACAATTTGCTAATACCAGAACAGTCGGGATATCGAGAGGGACCCTCTTGCGAAATCGCTCTGAATCTGGTGTCTGCAAAATGGAAAGAGAATATCGAGGAGAAAGAGACTATATTTGCGGTATTTCTGGATCTTAAACGCGCTTTTGAAACGATTTCTAGGCCCTTATTGTTACAAACATTGGAGCGCAATGGAATTGTAGGAATGTCGTACAAATGGTTCGAAAGCTACTTGTGCGACAGAACTCAAAAGACTCGTTTTAATGATTCTGTTTCCGATCCCATCGGCAACTCACTCGGGGTGCCGCAGGGAAATGTCTTAGGGCCCATTTTGACGTAGGACTACGTCTAACCGGAAGATATAGGGGGTGAAATGGAAATCTAGGCACTGAACAAGTAGGAAAAAATGCAAGATTTGAAACGCTTATAACTCGAGCATTTCTCAATAGATCGCAAAGGTTTTTGCATCAATTGATAGGAAATATATCTACGCATCTATCATAACGAATAACATTTCATTTTTCTTGAGATAAATAATTGAATAATTGTGAAATATCAAGCATTGTCAAAATGCACTATGTGCCCATTTTTGATTGGTCCATTTTGTGCTCCTCAAATCGTACCGACCAAAACGGGCAACCAGAGCAGCAGCGAAATAGAATGAAGCACGATTGGAAAGGAAAAAGAAAAAAATGAACGAAACATTGGTCGCAGTCTCACACATGCGTAATTCTCGAGCCAGCCAGTCAGCTTAAAAATCCCCGCTCCGCTGCCGTAACGATCATTCTTTGTGTGGATACCGACTGGACAACATCGTTGCTGGACGAGCTGGACGGCGAGGGATCGAGTGCCTTTCTCAAGGCAAGAGGGCGGAGGGCGGAGGTGGTAGCGCTGGAGTAGAGTAATAGAGTAGAGTAGAGTTTTCAAAGGGCCTTTCTCAAGGCTAGAGACGAATGAACTGCAAAAGTTTGAAGTCTCTATAATACAAGACCTTCCTTCCTTCCGTAACGATCATTCTCATTCAAACCGTACACCACATCGGTTCGCATCACAACACATCAACAAACCAACCCAAGCAGCCATGTCTGGACATGGTAAAGGAGGAAAAGTGAAGGGAAAGGCAAAATCCCGCTCGAACCGTGTTGATCTGGAGTTCCCCGCAAGGGTAGCTAGGCCGAGCGCGTTAGTACCAGTGCACCAGTCCACCTAGCCGACGTTATATAGTTTCGGCCGCCGAAGTGATCGAGTTAGCTGGCAAAGCTGCTCGCGACGATAAGAAAACCCGCATTCGGAACAGAACACATTCGGTTCGGTGGACATCAAGACAACAGGCAGTTGCAGCGAGTGGCGAGTGGCAATCGCAATCGCAAAACGGCATCAGGAAGCAGAAGAAAAAAGTTTGTTCTTTATACAAACTGCTTTGGTAGCAAATCCAGAACAAGGCGGCATCGAGGGCGTTCGAAATGGTTTTTTTCAAAACCACGAGTACTAAGTTTTCTAAATTGGAACCATTCCATAAAACAGCGCTTTTCAGGGCCATTAAACCTTCCAAAAAAGAGTTTAGGAAATACAGTTCAATGCTTTCTAAAACATTATCCAAAAAAATAATAAAAAACGAATTGATTTTTTCATAATTTGTTTGCCAGTATCTGATGAGTATGTGAATTTGGCAGTTGTTCTGAGCTTATTGATAGTTGGGGACTTTCCTGATTATTCAATTTTCACCAATTCTTAAATTATTTCCAGATTTAGGGTACAGTAATTTACAATTAGTTCGACATTTAGCTAATTGGACGGACATGTAATGCGACATATTTAGTTGGACATTTTTATAAACATAGATATCCAAATTATGACCCCACATTGAAAGTCGACACTGTACCACTGTCATCGCAAATGTTCAATTACAGGTTAAAATCGCCTCCAATGCGACACTGAGTGGCGCTTCGGCACGTCACATTGAATGTAATTTACTGTACAACATGTCACAAAGCTGGATGGGAAGAAATTTTCCAACTCTGAAAGCTGTGGCGAGTGGCAAACGCAATCGCTAAACAGGAAGGTTTAGCCGAACAAGATGGGGATATCGAGTGATAATAAAACAATAAACTCTTTAGGTTGAAGATAATTTTGTGATCCTGAAAAGGACCCTTTTTAGCCTGCATGTGAATCCAACGAGCGAACAAATCGTAATGAATGTATTTTTTTGCCATCGCTCCCTTTTAACGCTCCTTCGTTCGTCTCGTTGGACTCGCCCCTCTGGCTGAGTCTGCCGATTTGTCTCTATCTCGTGAGTGTGTACCGCTAGAGTATAAAACACGCGGACCCCAAAAAAATATCTTATTTTCTTTCAAACCGTAAACCCGTGTGGTTGTACGGCATCGGCATCGTGGACGTAACAAAGGAGGAAAAGTTAAGGGAAAGGCAAAGTCTCACTCGTACCGTGCAGGTCTCCAGTTCCCTGTTGGTCGCATTCACTGATTGCTCCGCAAGGGTAACTAGGCCGAACGGATTGGTGCCGGAGCACCAGTATACCTAACAGCGATTATAGAGTTTCGGCCGTCGGAGTGCTCGAGTTGGCTTTCAAAGCTGCTCACGACAATCAGAAAACCCGCATCAAGAACAGAGCAGCTTCGGTTCGGCGCTCATCAAGGCAACAATTAGTTTCAGTGAGTGGCAAAGTGTTTCTCCGGCACGTCGCATTAAATGTAATTTACTGAACAACATGTCACAAGCTGGATGGGAAGAAATTTTCCAACTGTGAAAGCTGTGGCGAGTGGCAAACGCAATAGCAAAACAGGAAGGTTTAACCGAACATATCGAACATAAGATGGAAATATCGAGTGATAACAAAAACACAACACCAAAGGTTCTTTTCAGAACCATCAACATATTCATAAAGAGTAAACAGTAAACATCCATTTTTCAGGTAGATAGGTAGGTATTCACGTAGGAGAAGAAAATAAAACAATATATTTAAAATATATATTTAACAAAAGCTGTCCCCTTTGTATAGTCCTACGTCACTCCGGTTATGTCCCCGACATTACCCACCCGTCTTTTTTTTGTTTATTTTATATATAAACGATCTGCGACGGGTTTTACGATATTGTCATATTAATTTGTTCGCGGATGATACTGTCCTGTTCATTGCAGCTAAGGATATAAAAGAAACCGAGGAACACATAAACGAAGATTTGCATTCTTTGGCTCAGTGGCTTAAATTTAAACAATTGAAATTAAATGTTGGGAAAACAAAATACATGCTAATTTCTTCAGTAAACTCCAGTATTGACGTAAATTTTGAAATAGATGGTGAGACATTAGAACGTGTGAATGAAATCAAATACCTAGGAGTTATCATTGATGACAATTTAACTTTCAAGTCTCACATTAAAAATGTCATCAAGAAGATTGCCAAGAATATAAATAATACACAATTAACGAGATTGCAGCGTTTACAAAATAAGATTATGCGTTTGGTTTTAAGATGTAGTAGATACACTTCCTCTAATTTGATGTTGGACGCGCTACAGTGGTTATCTGTGAAGCAAAGAATTTATTACTTGAAAATGGTGTTCGTCTTCAAAATTTTAAACGGACACTTGTGTGATCGAACTGAAAGAGGAAGTGATGTTCATAGATACAATACTAGAAATGCGGATGATGCAAGAACACCTAACTTTATATTCAGTAGGGAAGGAAGGTATTGAATTAGAGAGACTTTAAACTCTGAGAGTTCATTCGTCTCTTATATTCAGTAGGTCGCAGAACTCGTTGTTATACAAAGGAATACATGTTTCCCATTCGATGCCCAGAGAAATAAAACGAGCGGCAACAATGGCAGAGTTTAAGAGAATGTGTATTTCCCACGTAAAATCTGTTTTAAAAACAGGTTTTCGTAATTTTTTTTTTGTTTATTATTATTTATGTTTAATATTAATTGAAATTAGAAAATTTGTTTACAGGTATCTCAAACTGCCATGTTCGTACTGATGATGATGATGTTTTTTTTGTATTTGTATTGTTAAATTTGTTAAGATTGTTAAAAAAATTTGCGTTGTCTACGAATGTTTGAGCAACGCGCCCGTTTGGTGGGACTGGACGAATGTTAATAATGAACACTGGCAGAAACCTGACACATGATGAATTTTTTTATATAGGGTCTGGAGTGGAAACTGGAATTGGGATAGCTCATTCGGAATTGTCCTAAACTATCTTTCAGCAGAGGGTTATATCCATTATTTCTGATTGTAGCAGATCTCTTTTATGTTCTAAGTACATCCAAACTAGCGTTGGCAGAAAACATGCCATCTTTGACAGAAAAGATGTCATTTCTTGGTCATGAGAGTCAAATGCGCAAATAATGAGCTATTTTGAAGCTTAAAAATGGTTTATATGTATGCGAGCAGACATCTGTTTCTGTTTTCTTCTCTCTTTTCATTTGGGATTGTGCAAAAAAAAGTCCATACGACGTCAATGGGAATCGAACCGAGGTCGGCTGGAATGCGAAGTTACTTTACACGACCACGCTATCCGTATAGATGCCAGCGCTATTATAAAGGAGCGTGATAATATTACACCTCATCATAAAATGAAATTGGAAGGTGTTTTCTAAGCCGATAAAGAAGAACATGAACGAGAATATATCTTTCTCTGTCTGGGCCGTGTATTTGGCAAACTATACGAAAAGCTTCCATTTAAATGTGTCTACTGTTTCGCTCCCTCATATTGGCTCTAGCATATATATTATACAAATGATATACATGTATTGGGGAGTAGAACATTTTATGTTATTTCTCAGCTCATTTAATGTAATAAATCGGGATGCCAGAAAATGTGCTAAAAATTAACTTTGGGTGTAGAAACTTTTAGATATTGGGTTCAATTCCCAATCAGTCAACGATCTTCCCGGGTTGGAAATTTTCTTGACATGCCTTAGAAAAAAACATTGGGCCTGACGTTGAGACTATGACTATTTTTTTTCCAAAATATATATTTTTATAAAGGCTCATATGGCGTTAGCCTCATGGGGCCGGGAGTTCAATACTTTGACAATTTTTCTTATTATCTATGTTAGTAATATGTAACCGATTACTCGCGGTTGACTCGAGGTTAGTATTACAAGTGTTTTCGTAATTGGGATGTTGCTGTCTCCAATGCTCTGTACGTGTGCCCGACACGGGATACTTCCTATTGGGATGCAGCTGACCATTAATCAGCAACGCCCCCCTAGTCTGTACCTCATATCTAGCGTGGTGCGTCTTTCTCGACTCGAGGAATCCAAGATAGAATGGTCACTAGCCGGCGCAATCATCAGTTCGTGTAGAGTTGTCATGAGCGGTACAACCTTTGGCTCTTGTTGAATGATCAGTGGACTGCACAACATTTGGCCCGTGCATCTGTAAAGAGTGTGTGTATGTATTGCCGCGACTAAGTAAAAGTTTATCGATCGGATAGGAGGGATATGAAACGGGGACACAACGAAGGAAACATCATTAAACGTTGACATCGGCGTTTCTGAGGAACAGGTATAGATGAAGCAGAAGATCAGGATCACGGCTACCTAAGATATCCCGGACGGGGATCTCCGATTGTCTGCCTTGTGCTCTCAGTGCTCTAGAGAGCTGAGAGCGAGCAGCATGGAACCGGATACACGACCAGACAACATGCTCGATGTCGTGGTAGCCATCGCCACAATCACAAAGATTGTTTGCTGCGAGCCCAATGCGATAGAGATGCGCGTTTAGGTTGTAGTGATTGGACATAAGCCGAGATATCACGCGAATGAAATCACGACCTACATTCAATCCCTTGAACCATGCCCTCGTCGAGACCTTAGGGATAATCGTGTGTAACCAACGACCGAACTCATCTCCACTCCCATGCGCTGCCAACTTACGAGCGTATACTGACGAGGAATGTGGAAAAATTCATTATAAGCAATTTGCCTTTCAAAAAGTGTGCCTTCTAAAGCGCCCACCTAAGCTAGCGAGTTCGCTTTCTCATTCCCCGGAATCGAGCAATGAGAGAGAACCCATGCTAAGGTAATCTTGAATAATTTTTCGACCAAAACACTCAATAGTTGTTTTATTCTTGTTAGGAAATAAGATGAGCGTTTATTAACCTTCATTGAGCGGATAGCCTCTAATGAGCAGAGACTATCTGAAAAAATAAAATAGTGGTCGATGGGCAATTATAGAGACTTTAAACTTTTTCAGTTCATTCGCCTCTAGCCTTGAAAAAGGCCCTTGAAAAACATTACTCTTCCAGCACGACACCTCCACCCTCATTGCCTTGAGAAAGGCACTCGATCCCTCGCCGATCGCCGTCCTCACGAAGAATGTGTGAATTCAAATCTCGGATGGCTTATTTATACAAAACAAGTTGAAAATGGACAGAAACGAATGTATTAGTTGCTCGTTATTGATAGTACGGGTAGGGTTAGCACACAAATCGACGGAATAAATGTCATTTAAACCGTATAGGGAACATGGAATCGTAATGTATAGCATATCAAACAAATTTTGGAGAATTTCCGATTCGATTGGTCAGAATTCGTTCGCTGTGAAAATAGTTATTAACGTTAACTTTATTTCATAAAAACGTGACATATTTTCAGATTGGGCACCTGAACGAATCAACGAAAGAATGTGCAGATTGAGGATGCGAGGTCACATCTTCAACATCAGCATCATCAACGGCCACAGCCCCCATCTAGGTAGCACTGATCACAATAAAGAAGAAACCAACGCGCAGCTAGAGCTAGATCGTCATCGGTGATTTGAACGCTCAGGTCGACCAAGAGGGGGAGTTCAGAACGGCCAATTCATTCGCAGCGGACAAACGAAAATGTCTTAAATCTTGTCGACTTCGCTGCCTTAAGAACATGGACATACGTAGCAGTTTTTTTCCAGCTTAGCGTCCAATACCGTCACACCTAGAGATCACATCAGCAAACGAAAACACAAATTGACTGAAATTGCGAGCTCTCAATGTTTCCGAATGAATTCGGATACTCGCAAGAAAGTTGAGAGACTTGCAGTTTCAAGTCCCAGGTTTCCAATTTCTAGTCCGTGTTCTTTACTTGGGTCTAGTACGATTGTCCTGTTCCAAATTTTTTGTGAATTTTTCTTTGCGCTTCATTTTTACGAATGGCTTCCAATGCCTGCCTGTGTGGCCCGAGGACCACCGTGCACAGTTCTGTTCAGAGTCCCCCGCTGGCACGAGGACAATGATCGGCAGTCTTTGACATGGGGAACAGAAACTGTTTGAGCCGCATCACCAAGTAAACAGACGCTCAGATAGGCCCCCTTCCCTGTTAGCATACGACCAAGATCCCACCGGGATTGGTGGGGTTCATCACGGTTAGGTGTACCCCAGTCGGCACCGCGAGGAGGTAGGGACAGGAGTTACTGGACAAGAAGCTAAAGGACCACGCATGGGATCTACCATATGCCTGCGGGTACATGAAGTACCGATGCCACACTTTGTCCAGTCGTTTACCAAACAAAACAATCGTAAAACAGTTGAATATCGCCAAAACTATCATGTGTGATGCGATTCATACGATTCCATGAGGGGAACAGCGTAGCCCGAGTGGCTCAAACGAAAAGTCGTAGGTGAACTTATAAACGTCAGCTTAATTGGAAAGCGTTGAGAAACATCAAAGCCCGATGCCGGTACCGTACTATTCGAAGGATCCGTTTGCGAGCAGGCTTTCGTTCTTACCGAACAAGCAAGCAACTAATCAGAACGTTGAAGCATAGTCTAGAGTCCAAAACTGGTGCTTGTAGATTGTATGAGCAGGGTCTGTTGAGCCATGGATATCTGCTAGGAATGCATTTCGGACAGCTTCCTGGTCAAACATTGAACTTAGCCACGGTACTAGAAAATGTTCCTGACTTTGAAATCCTATTCTCTATTCTCTACTTTTTACTTTCTACTCTACTCTTTACATTCTACTCCCTACTCTATATTCCTCACCCTCTACTCTCAAGAACGATAGAAAAAAGTCACTTAAAAACTCAATAAATGTGTGGTACACCACTTCTTTAATGGCATGGTTCTCAGAGGAACTTTTACCACCGGCAAGATATATTTGAGGCTAACCTCTCGACCACGGGAACACGATGGAGTAAGTCTCAGAAAATTCACAAAAAAATTGGAGGTGGAATATGCTGTACTGTCCACGTTCAAAGAAAAACACTGTCCATGTATATTTAAAACATTTTATTTGTAATCATCTAAATCATCAACAAATATTGAAGCAGCATAGAATATATCTTGAAAAAAAAAAATATAGCAACTAGGTTTGTCCATGTCCATACGTCCCTCGTTGTAGTCTTGCATCTATAAGAAATAGTTTTGTTACAATTTTGCAAATAGTATACATGAAATGAATACTTACATCAAATATCAATTGTGTTGCTTCATTCTACACTCCTCAGGATTCGCTGTTTTGCAGACGTCAACTTGCTTGAACAGGAACTCAAAACATTTCATGCAAAAAAATAAAAATAAAACAACAATTAAATCTTCAACGAAGAAGTTCTATAAATGAATTGTATGCGATTTACGATCTAAACTAAATATAACAACCTAACAAACAATTGAAAAAATATAAAAAGTCTGACATGAAAATATAACATTAAACACAACAACAAAAATTGCAACGAAAACCCAATAGTATACAAATAGCATAACAATAAAAATGATAACAACTAAATATTGAACAGAGACAAAGCAAACAAAGAAACAAAACGGAAATTAAAACTATAAAATATCAACTAAACTCATGACAAAAGCTAAAGTACAATTTGCAACGTGGAATGATATTACATAAACAAACATTCACCACCTCATTTAGTTGATACAATTGATTTAAAATGAGTTAAAAACCGATTCCGCCACCTCGCCCACCATGAACAGCATGAATCGGAAACATAATCGGTTTATTAGGCTTACGCCTTTTTTAGCCTTCAATTGCTGGTTCTCTTGCCGAAGTTTCTCGTTCTCTGCCTTTATTTTCAAGAGATTTCTTTCAGCTTTTATCTTCAGCTTCACCGAAATATTTCCTGGTTCCCAGTCAAATACATCTTCGTCATCATCCTCCAGATGCGCGTCACTGGGAACCAACTCCGGAGGAGTTATATCCTCGATCCTCTCTATATTAGAATCAATGAAGTTCGCATACGATACCTTGATATCACTTGGGACAAGCTGCGGCGATGATTCTTCTTCTATCCACATCCACCATCCACTGTAGTTGAAAAACCATATTTGATGTTTTTTCTCCATTTGTTGATCGCCTACATTTTCAACACCCTAGAAAAAAAATATTTGTTAGAACAGCTACACTTTCTGAGATGATTTTCCTTACCTTCTTCGAAGAACGATCCTTTTCCTTCCTAACTCCAGTCTCCTGACTGGCCCAAGAGCATATGGGAATCTTTGGTATTGACGGAATTCTTGAAGTAACTGGTCCTCTCTCCATTTTGGCTTCTGGTGAGAATTATAGTTGCTTCTCTCATGTAACTATAATCCTCAGTGAGCAAAATCGTCGCATCAACAAAATGCTTGCTTCGATTAAAAATTAAAATTCGGAAAAAGGATCCCGGCCTACTTTTGCATCGATTTTCATTATAACATTGTGTCTTGTTTTATTGTTGTGTTTCGCGATATGATTTTCCACGCAGCTCGAGAATAACTTTCTCCCAGAAATTGTAAGTGAATTCTCATCGAAATATTGTTCAAACTGTTTTCAAACGTAGGACTACATTGAACAGAAATACATAGGGCGTACAGTTACTTTCCCAGGTTTGCGTCCAACCTTGTTTTTTAAGAGAACAAATGAATCCAATACATACGACACATAACATTTTTTAGGTACACATGAAACTGCTCACCAAAGCCAACGGGTTCTTCAAGTGTGACAAATGCAGCAATACGTTCGAAATGGCGGATCAGCTAAAATCCCACTTGCTGGAACACCAGATCGATGTGGAGAAGATTTTCAACTGTGAGTTCTGTTCGAACACCTTCAAATCGAATGAAGATCTGAAGCGCCATCGCAGATCGCACACTGGTAAGCTAGGATTGGTCGACGCCCGCAAGGACACCTCGGGTAACTTCAAAACGTTTTTGTTTCAGGTGAACGCCCGTTCAAGTGTGATACCTGTCCAAAACCGTTTACCCAGCTTTCGAATCTACGTGCCCATACAAAGATTCAAGAGAAGAAGCGAATCACGTATGGGTGTAATATTTGTCTGCTGGAGCTTGACTCGCTGGAAGCGCATAGTTTGCATCTCAAAACACATCAGTTCCAGCTTTTTGAGTTATGTAAAGAAATGAGACAATAGTTTGTGATTGGACGAAAGTGTCTCGATAAGAATATTTGTTAACCCGTATCCGTACTACATACACTTAGAAAAATCCTCGGTCGAAAACTACCAAATACATTTGGTAATGCAAAATTAGTAGAATGTACAAATTTTTTGTACATATTGTCAACAAACCCGCATCCCTACCAGAGATTAGTATATTTTACTCGATAACATTATTAAGCTTGGATATTGTCATATCTGAAAACTGGTGAGAAAAGCGCGTATTAACCATTTTCATTGTACCCATAAGGCAATACGGAGGTATAATAAGGATATAATTCTGATACGTGCATTTTCGGCGAGAAAATGTAGCCGATATTGGGCTTCCGAATCATGGTTCTGCTTGACATATGTGTTTATTAGTACGGTCGAAAATGACTAGATTGGTAGTATTTACCAAAAAATTCGTTATATTTACTAATTAGTTCTCTCAGTGTACATATGCCAATATACACAAGTGTTATTAGATGTTTGAAAAATGTACTATTGTGATCGTATTAGGGAAATAATTGTTGTTCTATATAACAACGATAATACATGAAACAAGTTTTCTTCAATCGATCTTCAAAATTATAACATAATTTTATTATCGAAAAAAACACATAATAAATACATATTCGGCTAACCACTATTGCATACTTTTTTTGTATCGGCAAGCCATCGTAACGTTCTTTTCTCTATCGATATCGAACGGTTAAGACTAGAGGAGGATTCATAGATTCAAAACATTTGGAAGGTTCACCAAGCTATCCAACATATCACAATCATTTATAGTTTCTCAAACAAAAAAAAAAGATTAGCATTGAAATCCCACCTGAGAACGCTATCGTAAAATACCATATAACAGCATCTTTCGACAGCAAAACGATTGAATTATTGTTCTAAATTTTCATCATTATGTGATCAAACTCGAAATCCAGATATCTGATTAAAATATGATGTACCGCAAAGTTGTTGAAAAAAATTACATTTTA
Organism: Toxorhynchites rutilus septentrionalis; assembly: GCF_029784135.1. Taxonomy (NCBI): domain Eukaryota; kingdom Metazoa; phylum Arthropoda; class Insecta; order Diptera; family Culicidae; genus Toxorhynchites; species Toxorhynchites rutilus. The sequence continues at coordinate 145,933,044 of NC_073745.1, read as the reverse complement.
AATACACTGTTGAAAAATCTCTTTCAAAAATTCTATTTCATATCAAAAACTTTTATCTCTCTTTTGTCTTTAAAATGTTTTTAATACATTTTTATTATAATACCGCTCCAAATTTAAAAAAATTGCCGTGTGGAAATCAACAAAATGTGGATTTGATTTTTAGGAATTGAAGAAATTTCGATACTTTGCGAAATTGTAATCATTTATGAAAAGTGGAATCTACTTGCGATGTTCGATTTTCGTACAAACATGAAAAACTAATAATAAGGATTTATCGTAGGAACTATGTCATTCCACAATTGTTTCCCGAATTCATTGCGACCGATCCCACTTCCTCGTAATTCACGTGCATAGGCAGTGCAACTCGTTATTCTGTCAAAAAAACAAACAACGTTTTGGTAGCTCTGACCATCTAATTTTTTTATCTCTATTTGAGAGGCTTTCAGACTCCTGACTGGTTTGCCTACGTATCGATGGCAGTAGACAGGCTTGGTTAGAAATAAATCATTTCACATAAAATGGTTACATCAAAGTTGAACTTCAAATGACAAGAAAATTAAACACATATAAAAACATTTTAGAAAATATTTTAACAAAATAAATTGCTGGACTAGAAAGCAATGATGTCCTCGGGCCATGGCTCTAGGCTAGTGGAGAGGGAGCCGTGCCGCTAAAGATACCAAAACGGTGCTATTCCCCCTTTATCGTGGATGGGTAGGAACAAGGATCTTCTTGGCTGATCCATTGCTCAGAGTCTGAACTTCAGACGTTAGATCCTGAAGAATAGTTCGGCACTTCTAAGTAGCAGAAAAGCACTGCTAGTCTCGTTGAATCGTCGTTCATTTCGTACATTCTCGCTGTGTCCATAGAGATTTCGTAGATCATCGTATTTCGGACAACCACACAGGAAGTGTTAGATGGAGTTGTGAAAAAAATGTTCTCTGTTGATTCCGTGTGAGACCGAGCTATGATCGGTGCTCAGTCTGAACAGGACTCGTTGTTCTCTGATTCTTTTTACATCATCGAACTTGACAATCGAGGCCTTGACTGAGGAACCATCTCTGCCATCTCTGCAAACCACCTCTCGATTTAAAAGGTGCGAAAAGAATTGATGATCCACAACTTCACGTCATCAAGTGGCACCTACCGAGTGAAAAATGGTCCACTGTGATACCACTCTGACCGGGGACCTACATGATCCTAGTGTCGGGCAATAGATACTTCCTGATGGCATGTACCCATGATAGTTAGGACCTGGCAGCACCGATAGCATCAATGGCACTCGTCGAATTGGAGACGATCAACAGCGGCTTGGAAGATGAAATTGTGGTTGCCTCGAAGATGCAAACCACCTCGGCTGACAAGACCTAGCAGCCAGTTTCTTGCTGAAAATCAGATTGTTACTACCATCGCTTACCCCAAATCCAACTCCTGATGATCCTTTTGAGCCGTTGCAAGATCATTTTGTAAGAGTAGTTAGGTGGGTCTCCTCCCTACCGCTGGTTTTCGACGAGAATCTGGCAGTTCTGGATACGATCGCTGAGCCGATGATGAGGTCGAAATAAGGTTCTCCAATTTCAGTGCAGACAGAAGTAGCTGGTGTTGACGGTAGTATGCCGGAGACAGTCCTTAGTGCCTTGTTGTAGATCGGTGCCAGAGTGTTTGAGAGTTTGTCTCCATCCAGTGTTGTGTTTTTGCGTTTTTTTTTTTACAAACTTGATTCTTGTTTTTTTTTTCTGAAGGCTTTGTACTTATTAAATGTTCAACGTCGGGCATCTTTCGGCGTATACACATGTCGTACAATCAAAATGATGGCTGTGATAGGGAATGCATAGGTGGTCATCAGCTCGTTCACTATCATATATTTCACTATTGAGCACATTACCGTAGCTTAAGCTGTGGTTTCGGAGACGAATGAATTGTAAGATTTGTAGTCTCCGCAAACAAAGTAAATAAAAATGAAAAAGAACTGAGGTTTTGGAGACGAACTCTACGATCTGTCGAGAAATAAACGAGCTATAAGCGTTCTGAAAAACCAACAGCAAATACAGGGACGGATGACCTTCGGATCAAAGCCCTTTAAAATAAGAACAGCAGCAGGAAATACATAGCTCATCGTGTTGCTCCTTAGTTATTTCTCTATGCAATGCATATGTAACATCAGTCAATTTTCAACATCAGTTATCAACCAAAGAAAGCAGTTCTTGCTACCGAGAAAATTCGTTAATGCCATCCTGCATACAATGTGTTGTAATTTGAAGCCACTTTTAATTCGGAAACCATACATGGGTTTGTGAAAAATGAATGATCAATTAAAAGAACCCAACCACCATGAGTTCAAGAACAAGCATAAACAAAAAAAATCAGTTTATATCATATGTCATATTATGTCACTTATAGTGTATTGGTATTGTGAAAAACTTCTAATAACTCTTATTTGAATGGTTTAATGGCCCTGAAAAGCGCCGTGTTTTACGGTGGCTGGTTTTGCCACCAAAGCAGTCTGTATAAACAAACTTTTTCTTTCTTCTACCTGCTGCCGTTTTGCGATTGCGTTTGCCTCTCGCTGAAACTAGTTGTTGCCTTGATGAGCGCCGAACCGAAGCTGCTCTGTTCTTGATGCGTGTTTTCTGATTGTCGTGAGCAGCTTTGCAAGCCAACTCGAGCACTCCGACGGCCGAAACTCTATAATCGCTGTTAGGTATACTGGTGCTCCGGCACCAATCCGTTCAGCCTAGTTACCCTTGCGGAGCAATCAGTGAATGCGACCAACTGGAAACTGGAGACCTGCACGGTTCGAGTGAGACTTTGCCTTTCCCTTAACTTGTCCTCCTTTGTTACGTCCACATGTCCACGTTGCTGCTTGTTTTCTTTTTATGATGTGATGCGATGCGATGTTAAACGATGCCGTACAACCACACTGGTTTACGGTTTGAAAGAAAATGAGATATTTTTTTGAGGTCCGCGCGTTTTATACTCTAGCGGTACACGCTCACAGGATAGAGACAAATCGGCAGACTCAGCCAAAGGGGCGAGTCCAACGAGACGAACGAATGAGCGTTAAAAGGCAGCGATGGCAAAAAAATACATTCATTACGATTTGTTCGCTCGTTGGATTCACATTCACATGCACATGCTAAAAAGGGTCCTTTTGAGGATCACAAAATTATCTTCAATCTAAAGAGTTTATTGTTTTGTTATCACTCGATATCCCCATCTTGTTCGGCTAAACCTTCCTGTTTAGCGATTTGTTGCCACTCGCCACAGCTTTCACAGTTGGAAAATTTCTTCCCATCCAGCTTTGTGACATGTTGTACAGTAAATTACATTCAATGCGATGTGCCGAAGCGCCACTCAGTGTCGCATTGGAGGCGATTTTAACCTGTAATTGAACATTTGCGATGACAGTGGTACAGTGTCGACTTTCAATGTGGGGTCATAACTTGGATCTTTATGTTTACAAAAATGTCCAACTAAATAAGTCGCATTACATGTCCGTCCAATTAGCTAAATGTCGAACTAATTGTAAATTACTGTACTTTCAATCTGGAAACAATTTAAGAATTGGTGAAAATTGAATAATCAGGAAAGTCCCCAACTATCAATAAGCTCAGAACAACTGCCAAATTCACATATTCATCAGATTCTGGCAAACAAATTATGAAAAATCAATTTGTGTTTTATTATTATTTTGGATATTGCTTTAGAAAGCATTGAACTGTATTTCCTAAACTCTTTTTTAGAATGTTTAATGGCCCTGAAAAGCGCCTTGGTTTATGGAATGGTTCCAACTTTGTATTGGTGGTTTTGAAAAAAATCATTTCGAACGCCCTCGATGCCGCCTTGTTCTGGATTTGCCACCAAAGCAGTTTGTATAAAGAACAAACTTTTTTCTTCTGCTACCTGATGCCGTTTTGCGATTGCGTTTGCCACTCGCCACTCACTGCAACTGCCTGTTGTCTTGATGTCCACCGAACCGAATGTGTTCTGTTTCGAATGCGGGTTTTCTTATCGTCGCGAGCAGCTTTGCCAGCTAACTCGATCACTTCGGCGGCCGAAACTATATAACGCCGGCTAGGTGGACTGGTGCACTGGTACTAACGCGCTCGGCCTAGCTACCCTTGCGGGGAACTCCAGATCAACACGGTTCGAGCGGGATTTTGCTTTTCCCTTCACTTTTCCTCCTTTACCATGTCCAGACCAAGGCGCCTTTATATATACCAGGTGAAACAATCATATGAAATGCACTTTCAGCCATATTGGAATTGCTGTCGGTATTGTTTACAAACAGCATCAGAACGCTGCCGGCGGCTCTCTACAAACTGCTGCGACGCTTATTCGAACGATTCGTCGGTTTTCGCGAATTTATGTGGAAAAGACGGGGTGATTTTGTAGAATTTCATTCTCATCCAGTTCATCCACTACTCTCGCATGTGAATATGCAAAAATGGCGTATCCTAGCAATAACAAAACAAACAACCCCCGCTCCACAA